>NC_134145.1:30161000-30475500 GCF_033958435.1 Carettochelys insculpta | reverse complement strand
CAGTCAGAATTAGACTTATGGCAGTACCTTGACATCTCAGACTTAAACAGCTGTTCCTACAATTAATTCTGTAAGATACTCTACACTGAAACAAAGCGGTTATAATTTATTTATATTTTGCTCATCACTGTGATCCAGTATTTGGATACATACTGTAGAAGTCAAAATGAATCACTGCCAATAATTGGAAAGAAATATATCACTCCCACCTTGGATGTGATAAATACTCTTTCACCATGAGCCCAATTTAATATATTATCCTACTTTTACAGCAAATAAGAACCCTTTTTAATCAATTACAAGTAGTGTACTATGACACAGTACTTACTGCACTGTAAAGGACAATTAAACAAAATTCCTGACACTGTTGTGCACATATTATTGCTCAGTGTTCCATGGTCTCAGGAAGTTTAAGAAACACTGCTCTAGCCAGCCAAATGTCTCAAACTTGAGTGGAGAGATAACCCATAAGCGTAAGAAGATAGTTTTATATCTGAGTTCTCTACTAAGTCTGCCCATCTAGTGGTGAATTTTGCAATGTGGATTCTGAACTGTGTACAAGCTCATTTCACATAGGCTACTGAATGTAATGAGATGGTAACAACTTTAAATCTCAACTATCCTAAAGATTATATCCCCTCTATTCTGCCTCCTGCCCCCCTCTCATTTTGCCTAATCTTTTCCCCTCCTTTTCCCTGCAGCCATTCCCTTCTTTCCTTTTCTTCATTCTCCCCAATGGCTAAAATGCTTTCAACATTCACATTTCCAGCGTCCAATCAATTACTCATATCTAAGACTAGAAGAGCTAAGAAATGAAAAAGCTCAATAGCCGATTATTGCACAAAAAGTGTTCAGCATGACTAGGAATAAACTGTTTGCAAAATGGCAGGATTTTGTTAGTGTCTTTTGAGGTCCCCCAAGACTACAAACTCAATCCGCGATGTCCAATACACTGTTCATATACCACATGTGGCAAACTGGACAGCACAGTGTAGCAAAGTGACTCGTTAGAGCCATACATGTGGAGCATCTTCCACCCCTCCATGCACATGTCCCACCACTTGGTGGGACAAGCATGTGGGGGCAGCAGCGGCTCCTCCTATGGCATGTTTGGAGCTGATGGGCGGCTTGCAGCTAGGCAGCTCCAGCGAGTCACTGGCAGTTTGCACAGGACGGGTAGCGTGGTTGGCTTGGGAGGGGTGAAGAATAGTGTGCCTATCTCAGGGGGCAGCACTTGGTGGGGGGGGGGGGTCGGAGCAGCAGCAATTATTAAATTTCTTTTGGACATCACTGATCTAGATTATAAAAAGAGATCTTTTACATATTCCCTGGGAGAAATGACGAATACTGGAAATAGTTCCAGTTCAGAGGAATTTTACCTTTCATATCAAGCAGAAAAACACAATCACTAGTACATCACTAATGTCTTAATATTGTCTTCTTTATTTCTCAAGCCCCACTTCCAGTCAGGATGGACTGATTTAAATCAAATCAAGAAGCAGGAAAGACCGAGTTAAACAGTCAATCTTAATTATGTTTTGCATTGAACTTTACTTATTTTCCATTAAAAAGTTATTTTCACTAGTTGGTAACAATTAAAATACGTTATTGAGGAAAAAAGCCTATACACTAAATTTGGTGCTTCTATTTGCTAATCAAAATGATACACTATATTTATACACATAACTAATTATATAGGTCAGTGTTTCTCAACCTTTTTTTATAAAGTACCCCTTTTTCTAAAACACACAAAGTATCCCACTGTGGGCACAGCCATTTGTGGCGTGACCACAACTGTGTTGCAAGCCTCGGCCTGCACGCACCCCGTGCATGATCAAGGCTTCACTACCCAATCAGAACCCCGCATGCCAGCATGCGCTAACAACTCTCCTCCTCCCCCACCCCACCTCCCGAGGAGCTAAGGGCTCAGCCACATACGAGGAAGCGAGGCCAGCTAAGGGCTTAGCCATATATGTGGAAGCGAGACCCCTGCCTCACCAAACACTAAAAGCTCCTAAAAAAGGAAAAACTCCTAATTCCTAAAAAGGGCAAAAGGGCACAACGCACTGGCATTGGCCCAGGAGTTGTTTACGTATCCGAACCCCGATAAAAGATCGACTCCCTCTGCCCCCAAATCGGAGACATATGTATTTGACAAGCCCGTCAGCCAGCCCAAGTCGCTTGTCCCTCCGTCGGAAAATCCAGACCCTTTTGGCTAGATGTTGGTGTGGTCTCTGCTCGCCATCTGCAGTTTAGTAATCTCCCCATAAGTACTTTCCTCGTCTGTCACCTGACATCACACTGGGGTAGATGGCTGGAGAGCTCTAGGTATTCCCCCTTAATTCCCCTCACAACATTGATTAAGCCATTGTTAATAAAGCTTTTTTACGCTCACTGCTCGTCTCGTCTGTCCACCACTTGTCCACCTTTTACTCCTGGGACACCCGCTACTCACAATTTTCAGACATATACACAGATATAAATATATTATTTATAAATTTTATACATCTATATATAAAGAAATTTAAAACATTTATAACGTGGTTCAATGCCCTCCCCTTCCTCCACAGGCAGGCACCCCCAGCCCTAACCCAATGCCTGGGATTCCCAGGGCTGCAGCCACCACACACTTCTCCCTCCAAGCGCTGGGGTGCATGGGCAGAGCAGTGGGAAGTGCTCCTGGTGCATGACTCCAAGTAGAAGCTACATTTCATTGCTCAAAGAACCACGTACCTCCCCAGATGTCTCTCGCATGCCCCTAAGGCAATAGTACCACAGGTTGAGAAACACTGATATAAGTTATATAGCAGCTGATTCAGAGCATTCCAGCTCCAAGAAGCAGAGAAGGGGAGGAACAGGGATACAACACAAATCAGTGGCTTTGTGGTGCTCTGAAAGTGCTAGGAGGGAGGGCGAAGAGTAGGAAGTATGTAACCACCACCCACATCTGCCTCGTACACAGACAGCAGGTCCATAGGCTGCAACTGGAATGCCAGTGGGCAAGCAGCTACTGCAGCCCACTGAAAGGAAGGAGGAACTCTCATGCAGCCTATTGCCTCTTCTTGGTTGCCCATTGCTACTCTAATAGATGAGGCTCCAGAATTTAAATGTAATAGAAACATCTACATTTCTAGTCCTTGTGATTGTTAAGAAACTTTCAAATATGAGCAGTGTAACCAATAAAGCAATGTCTTTCAGAGCATGTACAGATGGCTTAAATTAGTGCAAGCTGAACCTCTCTCATCTGGCACCTTCTAATCCAGCAACATCCATAACAGCATGATTTTAGTTAGCCAGAAGACCACTTATCATGCCTGTGGCCAAGTTTCCTATTGTCCTATGAAGTTTGTTTAGAGCCACCAGTCCTGGCTCTCAGTGGTCTGTGCTACTCAGTGTCTAAGAATCCAATTAGCAGCAAAAGTGTTGGTAGTGCTGCTAGAACCTATTGACTTCCTGTGGTCTGGCAAATCCTCTCGTATGGCATCAGCCAGGTCCTAAGAGTGCCAGACTAGAGACCTTCAACTTGTAGCTGTAAGAGGTATTTAATGACACTCTCCTCCCCCCCACCATTTATAGTGATATGAGTGTACCTCACAGAAAAACTAATAATGACAAAGTAACTTTAACTTAAAATACCAATACTTTTAGTAGAAACATGCATAATTTCTGTCTCCCATGCCTTCCCTGGTGTTAAAAATGTAAATGGTCTCCCATCACAACAGTCCAAAACACCACAATCTACAGCTTTCGCCTAAACTCTAGAATAACATTGAACATATATTTCATATTGACAACTGAAAATATGGAGCAGATAAAAATTTAAATATGGAAATAAGCAAAATTATGAAGCGATTTCATTATTTTCATATTTAATCCCACAAACCTGTATTCTTAATTCTGCTAGATCTGCTACAGAATTTTGAGTCTGTTGCACAAAGGGGTCATACATTTTTTGTCCAATTAGCCAAAGAGTGCAAAAAGCTTTTAACGCAAGGCTATTCTGGAATGCTAAACAATATGCCAGGAGACTTACATTAGTTTGGATCTTAAAATGGGAGAAGGGAGAAGCAGAGTTTTGAGATTTTTTCAATTTGAAAAACTAGAAAGGCGTTTCACGTCCCATTAAAGAAAAGGGCATGTATAACTGTGCTGCTATTGCTGATCGATTCTAAAAGGATTCAATACACGTGTTCCTAAGTTCTTGCTGAAAATACATGAAGATGTCATAAGGATGCCTTACCAATACGCATAGATAAATCCAGCCATGCTAATAAACATAAGCAGTTACAGACAAAATAAGTTTAGGCATAAAGCCAAGCAAGAACTGCACACATAAGCTGCGTCTACACGTGCACGCTACTTCGAAGTAGCGGCACTAACTTCGAAATAGCGCCCGTCACGTCTACACGCGTCGGGCGCTATTTCGAAGTTGAAATCGACGTTAGGCGGCGAGACGTCGAAGTCGCTAACCCCATGAGGGGATGGGAATAGCGCCCTACTTCGACGTTCAACATCGAAGTAGGGACGTGTAGACGATCCGCGTCCCGCAACATCGAAATAGCGGGGTCCTCCATGGCGGCCATCAGCTGGGGGGTTGAGAGATACTCTCTCTCCAGCCCTTGCGGGGCTCTGTGGTCACCGTGGGCAGCAGCCCTTAGCCCAGGGCTTCTGGGTGCTGCTGCTGCAGCTGGGGGTCCGTGCTGCATATACAGGGTCTGCAACTAGTTGTTGTCTCTGTGTATCTTGCACTGTTTAATGAAAGTGTGTCTGGGAGGGGCCCTTTAAGGGAGCGACTTGCTGTTGAGTCCGCCCCGTGACCCTGTCTGCAGCTGTGCCTGGCTCCCTTATTTCGATGTGTGCTACTTTGGCGTGTAGACGTTCCCTCGCTGTGCCTATTTCGATGTTGGGCTGAGCAACGTCGAAGTTGAACATCGACGTTGCCAGCCCTGGAGGACGTGTAGACGTTATTCATCGAAATAGCCTATTTCGATGTCGCAACATCGAAATAAGCTATTTCGAAGTTGGGTGCACGTGTAGACGTAGCCATTATGGCACATTCACTAACTCAAAAGTCTCAAAGCAGACTCCTTTGGATGGTCAATGAAACACTTGCCCTCAACAAAACACATCACTAGTCATATATCACACATACACAAAGGGGCATTCTGTTCCTAGCTCAGTCACTGTCACAGCAGAATTACACAGATGGGTATGAGCCATGTGACTCAAATCCTGCTGGAATACAAGAAATGATAAGCACCTTTCTATTTAGGGGATCAAACAAAAGGGACACTACAAATTTTAAAGGAATATCAATTCTTTGTTAAATCAGTATTTTGTTAACATGTTGGATTCACTTGGTAGCACCATAATTAAATAATAGCTGCCAAACCTGAGTATAGAATGGGAAACCTAATTACATATTATGGGCTAGCCCGGGGAATAAAGCCAGTTAAATAATCTCTCAAGCTAGGTCTACACTGTGGATGCTATTTTGGGATACAAAGGTATCCCAAAATAGCTACTCACATCTAAGCAATGTGCCTGTTGTCTCAAAACAGTTTTTGAGGTAACAAGCAAGCTATTCCAGCAGCACTGTACACCTCATTGCATGAGGAGTACAGGAATGCCTCAAAATAAGGCTTTATTTTGGCATGTGGTTCCATTTAGACACCATCTCATGCCGAAATAGCCTATTTCAAAATCTACTTGCATACCACAAATTGCATAGCTTATTTTGCACTTACAGCATCATGTAGACATAGCCTCAGTGTTTATTTATGACAGAATGTAAAGAGGCTTACTTCAAGGTCATGTTTTACCTGCCCAGAACAAAGTTAGGATTACAGCCTCTTACTAAATAGTTAATAAAATTTAGATATGCCTAGTTAGAAAATTACAAGAATCAGATTTGCCACAATTTTTAGAGAATACGTACATTTAAAAACATTTTCTATACAATTACAGATTATAGTACCCCATCCAAAGGAGTACTTGAAGCTGGATTTTGACACTAGAAATATTCAAAAAGACAATAAATTAAATACTAAGAACTGCTTGCAAAAGGCCCAAAGATCCATAACTTTCTGGGACCACGGGGCATTGGAAATGGCCAATATTTAATACACTACAAGAAAGTAAGGCTGTGTCTAGACTTGTACTTGCTAAACAAAACATTTTTTGTTCCTTCTCTTTCTTTGTTGCCTATAAAGATGCACCTATTTCCCACTTCATGTGAGTTATTTTATATTAATTTTGTATCCGAGTGAAAAATCTTGTCAGAATGGGGTAACCAGTATAGCTTGCATATCAGGTAATACTGTTCCATCAAAAAGTGTCAGGAAATGAATGCTGCTCAAAGACTCTGTAGAACTGTTTTCTACTAACTGTTCCATTTAAAGTGACAGTTTTCTGAGTCAGAATGTAAGTCACACAGTTACTCATTTTTATATCTCATCCAGGTATGCTTTGTCATGTTATATTTTAGATACATATAATTCAATAACATGTGACTTAAAATGAATTGCATATTGCTTGTACCATGTTAAGAGCAATATTTTCACAGACGTTGGAACTAAATTGTGATAATTATTCTAAGTGGACCTGAACTGCACCCCCTCCACACACTCCCGACTGCTTTTTTTAAAATATTGACTCCTGAAAAAACCAAGTGCGTTGTGCCAAAATTTATTAATTTAAATTTAGTGTAACTATGTTCTGTATATCAAAGTTGGATAGAAATTACCTTAGCATATACAGAACGATTCTAAAACAAAGACTTAAACTGTCAGTTTTAATTTATTTAAACATGCACACACAAAAAATAAGTGGATTACCTTTTGGTACAATAGGCTTTTCATAAAATGGCACACCCTAACCTAATCCATTTTAAAAAACATGTGAACTAGTAAGTTGTTAAACCCATATAGAATTAATTCAACACTAAAAATAATAAAAAGCTTTAGCTTCCGCCATGCAAACTTTGACAGCCACTAACAAGTTCATTACAAGGCAGTATTTCTCATTATATTTCAATTCCAAAAATCAGAAAACAGTTAATGCATTTTACAAAATAAAAATAGCAGCAGCAGTACACAGTGATATGATTCTTGTCTTGAAGCAGACTGAAGTATATTTCAGTCCTCTAAATATTTAACTTAATCATGTTCAGTGCATATCTACTAAGGAGGAGCAAAGAGTTGGGAAAACTTATGAGCATTATTTTTCACCCTCACATTGCAGTCCATTAATCCTTTTGTGCCAAGAGTTGGATTTTCCTGCAACAGATGCACTGAATCCACTGGTGCCATGCAATTAAAAAACCAACTGAACTAAACCTTGACTGCCTTAATATTCTGATTCCATAACAAGTATTTCCCTTTTTCACTTAATCACACTGCTTAAAATATTTAAACAAAAAAAATCCAATAATCACCCCGCAAACAGTAGTAACTTTTAGTTGAGGAAGTATAGCTCAAGAACACTCAGCCAACTCATCCAGTTAACCACAGCTCTCTCAACAAGACTCTCACCTACGTTACCTAAACCAGATAATGAAACAGGTCTGTACTTATTGCTTTAATTTGAAGTATTCAGGTTTACTCTGATTTCACCCCTTTCAAAGGTGAGGACAATAAGTTTATCATGGCACTCAAAATCCATCTTTAGTCTTAAAACTAAAAAGAACATTCCATTCCCTTCTTTTTTGTGAATTAACCCATAAACATTCGACTATTAAGTATCTTTTCACAATTTTCTAATGTGAGCATAGCAGGCAATTAAAAACATTAGGCCCGGAACTTGTTTTCAGCACAGCACAACATACCTAGGTCCCACTGCTCTCCAATTACAACTCTCAGGTAAATAAACAGTACTAGTTTAGAAGTGACATTTCCTCATTTTCCTTGTTTTAATTTAAGTTTTATGGATTCTGCAGGCTGACATTCAAGCAAAGAAATAATGACTAAAAACTAAAACTACTCTTACAAAACAAGCAACTTTATGTAGTAAATAATACCTAGTTTTATACTATTTAACTACTGCCTTATAATATAGCAAAAGTCCAGTAACACCACCAGCAGCTAAATATTTATTTAAAACCCTGCGTTCAGTAGAACAAATGTGTCATCAGCGTGGTTTAAGATTTTCACCAAACAGGCACATTTTAGCTATAATTATCTTCGATATGTGTATTATGTCAAAATAAAGAATGTAAGTTCAAATGTGCAGCAGCACACAGAGGAAGAAGCAGAGATAGATTTGATTCACTTATCACTTACTGGGGCTGCTGAATCTCCAACTGGAGCTCACGGGACACACAGAAGCCCGGATCTCCTAATAAGCATAACCCTGGCTTCTCACTTTCCTTTTTCTTTCTCAGAACGAATACACCTTCACCTTTATTAGAAAGGTTGGTGTTGAGAACAAATCTATCTTGTATAAGACGCATACGAATGAACAACTACCGCCTCTACTGTTTACAACCTCTTTCTAGGCACCCGCAAGTCATGTCGCCCATTTCAAGTTATTTATAATGTCCAAGCATGTAAGCGCAAGGGCCACATGGGATAAAACGCGTTGTGTGTTCTCACATGAGTGGGCTCGCAACATATTAAGGAATAGGTGAACTTACCTTTCCAAATCTTCCTCCGCCTGACGCTGCTCCTGATTTGGGCACTGCCATCTCTCGCCTTCCCTAGCAGCTCCACCTGTGTTCACTGCACCCCCTCCCAGCTCTGTGCAGTACCACCACCCCCGCCGCACAGCCCCCTCTGTCCACAGCCACCGTACCTCACCTATGGAGCGTCCCGTCACAGCGCCTCTGGTCCTCGGGCCTCCTCCCGCCTCCATGCATCTGGCCTCGTGTCCCCCAACAGCAGCAAGACCCCCGCACCCCCCCGATGGCCCCTCTCCAAGTGCCCCCGGCCCTGTAGCACTCACCGAGCTTGCCGCGGGACTCCTCCAGCTTCTGGATCTGGTTCTCCAAGAAGAGCACGGCCACCCCGAACGCCAGCACCGCCAGCAGCTGCAACTTGGGCGGCAGCATAATCCTGAGCAGCCCCATGAGCAGCCGCAGCCGCAGCAGCGCCGCCCGCCCGGGATCACGACATAATGTGGGGCCCGGCCGGGGAGGCCGAAGGGAGCCTCAGCCGGGCCGCAGGGACACAGCGCGCGAGGGCGGCAGGGAGCGCGCACGAAGGGACACACGACTCTCACATCCCTCCAGAGCGCCCCCCTACCTCCTCCCCGGCAGCCGGATCTCAGCCTCCCCCCCGCCCCCCGCGCCTCACTCCGCGGGCGCCAGCCCGCACCCCTCCCCCGCCTGCGTGCGCTGCTCAGCAACCGAACGCCCAACCACGCACACACCTACCGCCCACCGCCATTGACTAGCCAAACAGACGCTCGGCCCAGGGCCCCTTCACCATTGGGCAGCATCTCCGAACCCCGCACCCTCCGCTTTCCCATTGGCCGGAAGGCCAAAACACCGCCCACAAATGCTCCACCCCCAAGAAAACGGATGTACGGCAATAACGCCCTTCCCGTACGCTTTCCTTTACGATTGGATACCTATCCAGAAGACTGGCCCATATCTCTATATTTTAATGGGTAATGGCCCCCGACTATCAGGGAAGTCTCAGGGCTATTGGTTAAAATTGTTGCCAATCTTCAGGCTCGTGGAGCAGTAAATTTTGTGAAGGCAAAAGGACCGGTAGGGGTTACTACGTTGATGCCTGAGTAAGGTCCCGAAATGAAACCACGACCTATATTGTAAACCCCCTTCTCCGAATAGGGCTGGTAGTTCTGCTCCGCTTTCTCTACATAAGGAGTCCTGCGATAATCTTTTCCCTGGGCTGGGTAAGCCACCCACTCGTCCATTTTGCTCCCTTCGTCGTAGGCAATGAGAGGTCACCTCCGAGATTGGGGTCCTGAGAACGGTCTGCCGGCGGCGCCACCACGACACTGGCGGCGCAGATCCGCACTAAGATGGCGGTGGTGACAGCGCTAGCGGGCCTGAGGCTGTGGCCACTTTGGTTCCTGGCGGCGCTGCAGGCGGTGAGGCTGCTTCTAGTGCGGTTAGGCTCCGAGCGCTGTCCGGGGTCTCCCTTCGTTGGGGCCTGGCGGGCAGCGAGTGACAGACATGTGGCTTAGCGGTTGGGGCGGCTCTTTCCCGTAACGGTCACCGGGACGTTTGCACACACCCCAGCCCTCCCCCCACCCTCCGCACATAATTCTCCTTCCCTGCTGTGCCCTTCTCCCCCCTGCGCCTTGTAGAAAGCGGCGGGGCTGATTGCGTCCGGGACGGGAGCGGCGCGACTTGGCCTGGCCGGCTCCCGTGGTGGATACGCTTTGGGAGGGGAGGAGGCTGTGATTTAGTGTTGGGAGGGAGTCTCCCTTCTCTGGGTTCAGCTCTCCGCTCGCTCCTGGGCTGCTTGACAAATCTTGTCGCTTTCGGGCTGGACGGTAACGCGAGGAACAAGTTTTGTTTTTTCGTCTTCCGTACCGGATGTTATTTGCATCTCTAAGCTGATACCTGACGCGAGTACGAATGAGAACTTGGCTTTCTCAGGACCAAGAGCAAGGACTAGTTTGGATAGAAAAGAGGGTTGTGTGTTGCCCCCTTAGTTCCTGGTTTATGGATGTAGAATGCTCTTGTTTCGCAGTCTTCCAAGCATGAAAAAATGTAGGATTGTATTCAGTGCAGTCTTTTCCCCTTCGGTGAGTGGCAAAACACACAGCAAGTGAAATACCATTGGAAGAAAACATGAAGCAATGTCATAGCAACATAAGAAGGGACCTCAAGAGGTCTTGCGTAGTCCCCTGCACTCGTGCCATGACAATCTCTTATGTAGACCAGAAGTTCACAAACTGGAGCCACCGTGGCTTAACCACCATATAAAAGAGGCAGTGAGAGATAAAAAGGCATCCTTAAAAAATTGGAAGTCAAATCCTAGTGAGGAAAATAGAAAGGAACATAAACACTGCCAAATTAAGTGTAAAAATATAATAAGAAAAGCCAAAAAGATTTTGACGAACAGTTAGCCATAAATTCAAAAAAAAATAGTAAAATTTTTTAAAGTACATTAGAAGCAAGAAGCCCGCTAAAAAAGCAGTGGGACCCCTGGACGATAGAGATATAAAAGGACCAATCAAGGAAGATAATGCCATTGCAGAGAAACTAACTGATTTCTTTGCTTCAGTCTTCACGGCTGAGAATATTACAGAGGTTCCTAAATCTGAGCCGTCCTTTGTAGGTGACAAATCTGAGGAACTGTCCCAGATTGAAGTGTCAGTAGAAGAGGTTTTGGAACTAACTGATAAGCTAAACAGTAACAAGTCTCCAGAACCAGATGGCATTCACCCAAGGGTTCTGAAAAAACTCAAATGTGAAATTGCAGAGCTATTAATGGTGGTTTGTAACCTATCCTTTAAATCAGCTTCGGTACCCAATGACTGGAAGACAGCTAATATAACGCCAATATTTAAAAAGGGCTCTAGAGGAGACCCTGGCAATTACAGACTGGTAAGTCTAATGTCAGTACTGGGCAAATTAGTAGAAACAATAGTAAAGAATAAAATTGTCAGACATGTAGAAGAACATGATTTGTTGGGCAAAAGTCAGTATGGTTTCTGTAGAGGGAAGTCATGTTTTACTAACCTATTACAGTTCTTTGAAGGGGTTTAGCAGACATGCAGATGGGGGATCCAGTGGACATAATATACTTAGATTTCCAGAAAGCCTTTGACAAGATCCCTCACCAAAGGCTCTTATGTAAATTAGGTGGTCATGGGGTAGGAGGAAAGATCCTTTCATGGATTGGAAACTGGTTAAAAAACAGGAAACAAAGGGTTGGAATAAATGGTAAATTTTCACAATGGAGGGGGGGTAACTAGTAGTGTTCCCCAAGGGTCAGTCCTGGGACCAGTCCTGTTCACCTTGTTCCTCAATGATCTAGAGAAAGGGGTGAGCAGTGAGGTGGCAAAGTTTGCAGATGATACCAAGCTGTTCAGGATAGTCAAAACCAAAGTAGACTGTGAAGAACTTCAAAAAGATCTCAGCAAACTGAGTGATTGGGCAGCAAAATGGCAAATGAAATTTAATGTGGATAAGTGTAAGGTAATGCACATTGGGAAAAATAACTCCGATTATACATACAATGTGATGGGGGCAAATTTAGATACAACAGATCAGGAAAGGGATCTTGGAATTATAGTGGATAGTTCTCTGAAAACATCCACACAGTGTGCAGCAGCAGTCAGTAAAGCAAATAGGATGTTAGCAATTATTAAAAAAGGGATAGAGAATAAGACAAAGAATATCATACTTCCTCTATATAAAACTATGGTACGCCCACATCTTGAGTACTGCGTGCAGATGTGGTCTCCTCACCTCAAAGAAGATATACAGGCATTAGAAAAAGTTCAGAAAAGGGCGACTAAGATGATTAGGGGTTTGGAACGGGTTCCGTATGAGGAGAGGCTAGAGAGACTGGGACTTTTCAGTCTAGAAAAGAGGAGATTGAGGGGTGATATGATAGAGGTATATAAAATCATGAATGGTGTGGAGAAAGTGAATGTTGAAAAGTTATTTACTTGTTCCCATAATATAAGAACTAGAGGACACCAAATGAAATTAATGGGTAGTAGGTTCAAAACTAATAAAAGAAAATTTTTCTTCACACAGCGCACAGTCAACCTGTGGAACTCCTTGCCGGAGGAGGCTGTGAAGGCCAGCACTCTAACAGAGTTTAAAATAGAGCTTGATAAATTTTTGAAGGTTAGGTCCATAAATGGCTATTAGCCAAGGGTAAAGTATGGTGCCCCTAGCCTTTAGTCAAAGGCTGGAGACAGATGGCAGGAGACGAATCGCTTGATCATTGTCTTCGGTTCACCACCTCTGGGGCACCTGGCATTGGCCACTGTCAGCAGACAGGATACTGGGCTGGATGGACCTTTGGTGTGACCCAGTATGGCCATTCTTATGTTATGTTCTTATGGAGTTATGCTCCTCCAGGATGACACAGAACAGGATGGGGTTTGAGCTAGGCCTTAGGGAGCATGTCCCCCCTGACCCTCTATTCAGGGCCATAGTTCCAGTCCTGTCCACACCACTTTACCCCTGCCCATGTTTCCCTATCTCAGAGCTGTAACCCCATTCCCTGTCCCAACTCAGGAAATAATGGGGAGGTGAGGTAAAAAGTTTGGGGACCTCTGATCTAGACCATCCCTAATAGTTGTTTGTCTAACCTGCTCTTCATCTTCAGTGAGAGAGAGTAAAACAGCCTACCTAGGGGATTTATCACAGAATCACAGGGCTGGAAGGGACCTCAAGAAGTCATCTAGTCCAGCCCCCTGCTTCAAGCAGGATCAACCCCCACTAAGTCATCCCAGCCAGGACCTTGTGCAGCCAGGACTTAAAAACCTCGAGGCATGGAGAATCCACCACCTCTCCAGGCAACACATTCCAATGCTTCACCACCCGCCTGGTGAAGTAGTTTTTCCTAATATCTAACCTACACCTCTCCCTCTTCAACTTCAGACCATTACTCCTTGTTCTGCCATCTGACACCACTGAGAAGTTTCTCACCCTCCTTTTTAGAGCTCCCCTTCAGGAAGTTGAAGACTGCTGTTAAATCACCTCTAAGTCTTCTCTTCTGTAAACTAAACAAGACCTAATCCCTCAGCCTATCCTCATAGGTCTTGTGCTCCAGACCCTTTCATTTTTTTGCCCTTCACTGAACCTGCTCCAGCAAATCCACATCCTTATTATACTGGGGGACCCAAAACTGGACACAGTATTCCAGATGTGGCCTCACCAGTGCCGAATAAAGAGGAATAATTACTTCTCTAGATCTATACTTAAATGTGTCTCGAACCAGGCCCCCATTCTATATCAGCACTGCCATATTTTATTTCTTTATTGCTGTGTTCACTCTTATGAATGCTGTAGTGGGCGGATTGTAATCATTCTGTAGTGAAGGCAGTGTTGGGGCCAGAATGTGTTTTCGTAGTTGAGCTGTTGTTAGATCCTGCACGCGCACACAACTGCAGGCTGCAGAGCTATTTCCTGAAGTTGTATGCAAGAACAGCTGTTCTGTAAGCTGTTCTGGAACAGGAAAGCAAAATAGGCTTCAAAACACTGCTACATCGAGGGCCAACCCTAGAGACAGGTGAGGCCTGGGACATCTCCCCTCTCCATCCTCGGCCCTGCCATACCTGCTCCACCCCTGCCCTTAAGCCTCTGACCCCTTTTTTCCTAAGTGATGCTTAAGGGGCAGAGCAGGGCTTATTTTCAAAATGCCCAGGCTCCTTGTCCCCTGAGGTGGGGGCAGAGTGGAGCAAGGCTAGTCATGCTGCTGTCAGCCACCAGAGCCCCACAAAACAATGGAGGGAACATTTCTGGGTACATCCTCAGGAGCACATCTGCAAATTGTTATTTCAAATGCTAAAATATGTAACTGTTAAAATGTTCATTTTCAGACGTGTGTTTATGGGGCAAAGTTATCGTCAGAAGCATGCAGAGAATTGGGCTTTTCCAGTAATTTGCTCTGTAGTTCCTGCAACCTTCTTGGGCAATTTAGCTTGAGTCAGCTAGATCCATTCTGCAGAGACTGTTGCCAAGAAGAAGCTCAGCTTGAAACCAGAAAGGTAAGTTTAACTCAAACCTTCACTTTTTAAAACATTTTAAATTAGATAATATGTTTCCCAGCACTGTGTAAGTACTCTAATTAGAGCCTCATTAAATCATGGGGAAATACCAAATTCTATGACAGTCCAACATAGAGGATCTCAAGTTAAAAATTTTGCATAGTTCTGCTTCTAAGGCAATGCTCACGTATGAGTGGAAATTCCTTTCAGCGTTCTGCGGTAGCCGTTTTGTCACTCAGGTACCATGAACTAGCTCCAGTGTGAACCATGTTCAGCTTTAGTTGAAGGAATGATTGGGCTTTAAGGGGAAGGGAAAAAATCAAATATAAAACTGTTTTTTGGTTTTGGTCACAGCTATTATTGCCCTCATGACCCAAGTAGTAAAGGACACGGACATTTTTTAAATTGTGTTTTAGTCTCCATAGTTTGCCATGTAGAGCAGTTAGAAAATAACTATTGTACTTGTATCAAAAATAGATAGAAAATATGTAATTATTATACTTGTATCAAAGACAAATATAAAGTACATCACAATAGCAGGCCTCATGATTTAACTGTTTTGAATTCCAGTAATAACATCAGGTTTCCTTCCTACCTTCCTGTGGTTCTGAGGGAGCAAGAAATTAACTGTCTTTCTTTGTGCCAATATAGATTCAAAAATGTCAGCACTTTTCTGATAATTACTATAGCTGGTAAACCAAGCAAGAGCTTGAGAATAACCCACTTCCTGGAGTGGGTCCACACAGTAGTTCTCATTTCCAATTTGACAGATAACTGAATTTTAAAATTATGTAATAGAATGGCATAAATGATTAAAACGAATCGATTTCAATATTCTAGCTCTTTTGTAATATACATTGTGTATTAGGTTTTTTTTTGTTTGTAATTTTTAACATTTTTCTTTAATGGTAACAAATTAGTGTGTGACTTCATCCTATGGGTGCAGTGAAATGTTTAATATTTGTAAATCCAGCACAAGATCCTTAAAAGTGTGCCATCATAAACAAGGTATCTTACATGAAGAATGATCAGTTAAATGTAAATAGCAAGCACCACGGGATCACTCAATATGTGTAAGTTTTAAGGATTCCAGCCTCTTTTCATGCTTTATTTTTGTATGCATTTCTTGCCCTTTTGTTCTTGCTCTCACTTTATATTGGGGCTAGCAACACAGAAGGACGATGTGCTAACAGTCAGTTGTCGTTCATTAAAATCCAGCTGTCAGCACTTCGCAGAATAATTTCTGGGAAGTTTCAATTGCCTGGAAACACACTATTAATGAAATAGTAATAAAGACATTGCAACTCACCTAGGAAAAAATACATAAATAGGCGGTGGTGTTATGGGCACAAATTGCATGATAACTCAAGAGGCTGCCAAACTTACCAAGCCTCCAAGTCACACGTGACAATTTTCAGAAGTTGAAGAGCCATGGGTCACCTGCTGGGGTTCAGGGCTTCAGACCCACAAGGGGTGCCTGCTGACTTCAGATACACTTCTGAAGCCTCTAGCCCCAGCAGGCACACCCCATAGGGTTGAAGATATGGGACCCACCTCCTTGCCTTTACCCCACCACCGCACTGCAAGGCAATGTCCTGAGCTCCCCCTCTACCCCCTGAAGTCTGGTAGGTGGAAAAGTGAGGGGCTTAATTTTATATATACTATTGGAGAGAGGTCATGGAAGGAAGGGGGAAAAACTATGTACAAAATTCCCCCTTGAAATAATATTTTCATATCACTTTGTATGCACAGAATTCATAACCCTTAAATTTGCCTCCCTGCAGAAAAATGGCTTCTGAAGGTAAGCAAATGGAAAGCACAAGACTGATCATATGCAGCTTCCCAGCAGTGCAAGCAGGTTGATTTGGGCACCCAGAGTAGTTGGCAGAGACATAAGTTGCGTAGGGAATAAGGCAGTGCAGTCTTGTGCATGAGAGTGAGACAGTCCATCTTTCTTGCTTGCCATTGTGACATGTTCAGCATGGAGTGGGAAGACTTTGGAGGGAAGGAGTTAGGTGCAAGGCAGGCTCTGTCGTCTTAGATGGAGCAAATTTTAACAGCCTGCCTGCTTAGTGAATTTTTCCCATTGTTCTGAAGTGAATTTCTTTAGAAGTATAAAAATAGATGAAGCATTTTAAGTTTGATGTTAGCAGAATAATGTAAAACTGCCTCATAGGGCTTTAGTGATTAGAACTGGTCTAAATTTTTGGACTGAGAAATTTCCTATTAAAATGTGCTCTGTGAACTGCTTGTTGCTCACCTTTCGAGAGATGGTTAGTAGGCTCTCTGAATTTGATCTCCCTTTTCTTCAGTTGTTTATGATGTAATACTGAGCATTTGGCTGAAGATGTTCTTTGACTAATAACTAGAAGGAAACAGTTACCATTAGGTAAATTAGTTGAAGCATCTCTAATAGTACACTGAATGCATTTCAGTATTAGAGGGGGATGCAATAAAAAAAAAAAAGTTTTAACACCCAGGATTAGAATCTACAAGCCGTCCCACAGTGGGGTGGAAGCTGTCCTGGAATTAAACATTATATTTACTCTCTCTCCGCGAGTGAGATTTTCCAAAACTTTTCCTGTGGATTTCAGTATAAGGAGGAGTTAAATCTATATGAGACAAGTGGAAAAAATAATTTGGCTTATTTAGTATTGACAAAACATGACCAAGAGGGGACTGATACGTTACAGACTGTTTTATAGAGAATGGTGATCAATTAATTGTTCTCCATTTCCACTGGCAGTAGGATAAGTAGTAAAGGACTTTAATGTGAACAAGGGAAATTTAAACTGGAGAGTAGGAAAAACTAACTACAGTAAACCCTCGAGTTACATGGGTTTGTATTCCTGCACTCCGCCCCGCCCCCATGTAACCCAAATTTTCCTGCAAGTTGAGGGGAGATGGGAACCAGGCAGTAGCCTGGTTCCTGGCTCCCCTGGACTTGCAGGAGTCAGGAAACTGACGAGCCCACTAGGGCTCGTCAGTATCCTAGCTCCTAGAGTGGCAATTATGTGGTGATGTTTCCTGGGTCCCACAAGCAGCAGGGAGATGGGAACCAAGGGCCAGTGGATTCCTGCTCCTGTCAGGGGTGACAGTTGTGTTAACCCTAGACACGCGCAACTTGGCTGCATGTATCTCAGGGATTTACTGTATAAGAATAGGTAAGCACTCAAATAGGATTCCCTGGGAAGTTGTGAAATCACTTTAGAGACCTTTAAGAACAGGTTAGACACCTGTCAGAGTTATTATATCTGATTTTGATTGCTAGTCTGATCTCCCAAGAGTCACCTCCACCCCCTACATTTCCATTATCAGTGGGAGTAATTGATTATGTACAGTGGAGATCAGTTCAATCAACAGATATCTTAATTTTCAGAGTATTAGGAGGCCTTCTCACCCATCCTGCAAAGGTTTTGCAGTACCTTGCGATTGTGTGTTCAGTTTTTAGAAAACTTTCAACTTCAAGGAAGCAAAACTTGTTCTGGACTGTTTTACTGTGATGCAGAGGTTATATTAACTGCAAATGGAAACAATCTGCTTGAAGCCGTGTTTCCTGCCATCTTCACTGCTGTGATAGTTGAACTAAGACAGCTGCTAGAGACAGAATATTTGGAAGAAATGTCAAGAAAATAAGATGTTCTATGCAGAGGATACTGCTTTTTATCCAAATACCATATAGTGTTCTGAGTGTTCTTAGCTGATGATCAGGTTTCAGCTTAAAATGATAAATAATTAAGATGTCTTCCTACTTGTAGGCTCACTCACTGAAGGCTGTTGAATCAATTGGTATTCCCCTCTATTTTGCATTTTCCTTTTGGTTCATGTTGTCGCCACTCAGCCCCTTTTATACCTGTATAGTGGGCTATGGATTTATGGTTTCTTACACAGTAATAATATTTTCTGAGAAAATAAATATTGCAATTTTATCATTGTCTGGTTTAATATGCATGACCTTGCATTTTCAGCTGGCAGCATTTAAACTGAATTTAATGAGATTTTTCATAAATTCTGAAAAATGCCTATTTACTTTATACCAGTGGGAAGCTTTTGTAAATGTTTTTTATAGCAGATAGGAAATATTACAAGTGGGAAGATAAAAGAATACACTCTTTGGAGATGTGTTGTGAATACTATTAGGAGGTACAGGGTCTCTGTCAGTGTGATTACTACTCAGCTGCAACATTTTGTGTTTTCAGTGCTGACTGAAAACCATCCTATATAAATACTGAGAAAATGCTGTGGTTTATTTTCCAAATATATGAATTATAGGCCTCAGACCTTGGGCACCATTTCACTAGAAAATTCTGGAGCCAAGATTTACGTTATCTATTGAGATTAGTGACCATGTGCACTCTTAATATTCATTTGAAGCTTATTAATAAAGCAGTTTTTTGTACTATATGGTCTGTTGACCAACTATGATCAACACACTGCAACACCATTTCTCAAGTATTACAAATGTCACTTCTGTGGACTAATGCTTTAGATTGTGTAACAAGAAGTCCTGTGGCACCTTATAGACTAACAAATATTTTGGAGCATAAGCTTTCGTGGGCAAATACCTGCTTTGTTGGATGCATAGATTGTATGTTGCCATGAAATTAGATACTGTAGGTTTATGCATCTGGAATGACTAAGCTATAACCATATTTTTAACATTTTGAGGTAATGAGATGCCCACCTAACTGAAATAAAAGAAATCTTGAATGTGAAAACTAAGTTTCCAATGAATCATCTTGTCTTTCTTGTACAAAATTAGTATGCTTAAGAAAATTTTCTAGTTTACATGAGCTTATACTAGTATTTTGTATAGCATGTTTTCAAAGCATTTCACATACACATTTCTGTTTCATCATCTTGACTTAAAGTTTCCAGGAGTATGCAAAACAAAACATTTTTACAATAAGATTTTTTTGTAATTACAGCTAATCTACTAACTCAGTGTGAAAACCTGTTTCAGTATCCATAGTCACATATACCACATAACAGCCCTATAGGAACACAGCCAACAGGTTAATTATGATTTTTTTTGTTTAGAAGGTAATGTTTAAGAAAACCAAGTATTTGATTTTATAGTTATATTTAAGATTAATAAAATCTATGTTGCAGAATTAGAGGAATTTCTGAAACTGTTTATCTTTTTGTGGTAGTTCATTTCTTAAGCCTCTCAGTTTTGGACTCTGATGGTGCAAAGGCTTATATCTGTATTTAAACCCACGCCTGTTGAAATTCTGGTTCCATCCAAGACTTTGGGAGTTCAGGGAGGAAGGGCAGGACAAGTAGATCAGATTTCATCATGTGATTAGTCAGTGACTTCTTAGAAACTGCAGTGTTTACTGTTAAGCACATTCATTAAGTCTTTGCATGATCTGGGCTGTATGGTGTCTGTGTCAAGGATTTCCATTTCAGTAAAGCTAAAGCTGTATATTCAGGGAAGAGAGAAATGATATACTATGAAGTACTAGCTTTCTTTCACCATGAAATCAAGGATCTTTTTATATTGATTTAATCTGCTGCAGTGCTCTTGCTTGAGTTTTGAGGCAAGTGCATTTAAGAAATGACGGCAGTAGAGGGCCAGTAGTATTTTTAATTATCCTTCTGTCCTTTCTTACTCAGCCTGCTGCCTCCTTTAAGAAGGTGTCAAATCATTGGTCATTTGAAATTGGCTCAATAAGTGCCAATTTTTTAAAACCAGCGAGACCAGGCCAGAGTGGCCAAAGTGATTAATCAAGGAAGAACTAATACTCCCTACGTTTACAAATTAGATTACCGAAAAGTCAGTCTTTTTATATTATTTCACACTATTGTTTTACCATGGTTGTTACATCATCCTATTGTAAAAAAAACATTTCAAACACATTTTATCCTATTAAACTCCTGTGTTTACGGCAAAACCATTATTTGGAAATGCACAGCCTAGATTGTGAAGGTCTTCACAGCTTTAACTCTGAAAAGTAATATCCCCTGCAAACAAAACCAACCCAGTTGGCTAGGGGCAGGAGGAGGAGTGAAGAGCATGTCTTGTTCTGATTTTTAAATCTGTTAAGTTTTCAGCGGAGTGGCGCATAATATTATAAAAAGACTTGTCACAATAGCGACAGCATTTGCTTTGTAAATGAACTCCCATTGTAAGCATTGGTTCCCAAAGATTTAATATAATTATGAAAAGTTCCTTGACAGTGGTGGGATTGATAATAGTTTTCAGTTAAGTGAATAGTTAATTTGCAATCTTATATAAAAGTTTAATTTTCATTCGGCAGCACCAGAAACTGTGTGTGAAAAGAGACCTTGTAGAATACACGTATAATGTGGACTTCTTGGCCCAGTTAGCTTGCCTGATGGACATATCTGATAAACTGAACGCTGTGATTGTCACACTTCAAGATAGCGATACAAAACATGCAAGAGAAAAGTAAGGGGCATTAAAGCTTTGTCTCTGGAGATGTCGCATTTGAAAAAGGAGTTACTGAGCTATTTCTGATCTCAGACTTTTTAAAAAGGGAGTGAAGGTGATGAGAATGCTATCAAAAATTAAATATAAACTGGATGGTATTCCTATTTTCATGGATATTTTCCTGGAGTTGAATGTGAATCTCTAGACACAGGTATATTCTAAACCTGTGCTCAGTAACAATTTATTCCATTCCATCCTTAAGTAACTTGGCTCAAGCAAATATCAATTGTCAAGTGAGTACATGCTAATGATCAAATTTTCCAATAAAAGAGAGTTCTGTTCCAGAAAAGTATGAAGAACTCAATGATGAAGCACTGTTTGTTTGCTTCTGGTTATCATAGAGTATAGATTTGCAGCAGTGATTTCTGTGAAAACTAAATAGAGAAAATGAAACTCAAGAGTTTACATCTCGCACTATCACATGCAACCAAATGTACAAACGAGCAGTTTGGAACAGGTCCATTCTCACTGAAATCTTGGCTGTCCCCAGAATTCTGTATTTTCAGTTAATATTATTTTTAAAACACAGTGGCTAACTTATCAGTATATGTAGGTTAAATAAAAGTTACAGTGCTGTCTGAACTCTGTCCATCTTGAATCTAGTTTGTGGGGTCTTTTACTTGTTCTGTTTTTAACATGGGGAACCACTAACATCTGCAATACTGTAAGGGAGATGCAGTGCTGTAGTTTGGAAACTGTGGTTCTAAATATCTGTAGCATGTTTTTGTGTGAACCTGTAAATCCAGTTGTTTTAATAGCATATATAATGCTATCAAAACAGAACAGTTAATGTAGCTATTTTAAACTTATGGGAATTTTGTAACCAATTTCAGACATTCAGAAACTAGCTTAAAACAGCATTCATTTACACAGCTGCAGGTTTTAGGTCTTGGTCTTTAGATGTAGCCTGTTACTGGTGTGTAAAGCATAAAAGGGTGAAATGGAGGTGAAGCTAACTGTGCATGAAATTGTAGTGGGAAAAGAAATAGTCTACACTTCACAATAGCAAAAAACATTTTATTTCTGAAAACTATTATAGTATATGATTTTAAAGAAACAAAAGCATATTTCATAAATTATATGAAGAGAATAGAGACATTTGATTTCTCAGAAGCAGCTGTTTGATATAATGCCCCATGCATAGATAATGGTTCCTCATCCTGTTACACAATTTTTAGCAGTTTGTAAAAATCTTAAAATACTAACTTTGTTTAATGCACAGTATGTTTGTAAACTGACTAAACTTGTAATATTTGTTTTAAATGTGAAAGATTGTTTGTGGCTAGGTTATGCAATTTGGAATATTGGCTACAGTTTGTATGTTTAATTTGAATTTGTCTGTCAGTTTTGGAATATTGATGGCAGGTATAGTTTTATGGATAATGGCAAGTAACTCAGCCACAGTCTAACTTGTGCCTAAGCCCCACAAAGTCTGAGTCAGCTGGCAGGGGTAGCTGTGGGTTTTTAATTGCGGCTTTGACGTTCCTTAAGTGACTAGTCTATCACCACATACGAACTTGGTGGTAGAGGCAGAGACGGCATTTGAATCTCCAAGATTGCATTCAACTTACAAAGAAACATCTTTTCTCTTCCTACAGTCCCCTGCCTCATTCACTACAAAGTTGCCAGTTTCTACAATAAATGAGGCAGAGGATCAGTCCTACAGACTCCTTCACTGCACCATCACAGTTTACCTCCAAAGCAGATTTGAGTATAGCAGGAATCCTGTGAAGTTAAAACAGTTGTAATACATATTCACAAGGTGATCAAATTTAGGTTGTGGGGGCAACATTTATTCTGGCTTTTTGTAATTTGAGAGACTTGATTTTAGAACCTGAACTTTATATTTCCTAATTTTATGGTTTAGTTTCTAAAGTAACCTTCACTTATGTAAAACAAAGCTTTTTGTTTTGAATATTGACGGACTCTTACGTTAATATAAAAAAATCTATTTTAGAATAGCCTCTTAAAGCCCCAGTTTCCTGTTACTGTTCACTTTCTAAATATCCTGTAAGTGATGGAACAAATATAGGAGAAAACTTTGAACATAAAATCAAAAACTTTGAGTTGCCTAAAGAATAAACTAGCTGAGAATGGTTATAGAAAGCATTTAATGCTTTGAGCTAATCCATTATTTGTTAAATTCATTTCATTTTGTTTTTATTAAGTGCTACAACAAAATAAGGATTATGTGGTCTCTAAGACTTAGCAGGCTGAGTTCTGATCTTGTCAGTATGCCAGAGATTCTAAATAATGCGTGGTTTACAGTCAGGCAGTCTTATCTGGCTCATGATAGTTTAACTTGAGAGAAATTGTCAAGCATTTGCTGCAGTTACACTGGTGTAAAATGGGTGTAGGAATAAGGCCCACTAAATTATGCCAAGTGAGTGGCAGTATTAGTTTATTTCCAGCTCATCAAAAAAAATCCTTTGTGCATCTGGGGTCTTGATGCACACTAAGATCCCTTGACAAACTTCAAAGAGAATCAAATTGTGACATTACAAAGCTCCACCTCTTATTTCTGATATTGTGTGAGTTTTTTTACGTTGTACTTCAATGTAAAAGAAGACTGATATTATTCCGTACCAATTAACAAAAGCTATCCTGTTTTTATTTAAGATGCAATTTTGAAATTGTTGAATTGTATTCCTCCATTTAACAACCAAATTGTGACTTTAAAGGCCTGGTTAAGGCTAAAAGGTCCAAAATAAAACTCAAATTTCCACTATTTTCTTAGCATCTACAATTTCTATGTGCAAGTGTCCAGTCTTTCAGGGTACATGGACATGGACATCATCCATATTCCATTAGCAAAATACTAGTTTGCCACTGCTGAAACAATGAAACACTTCATTCTACCTGAGAACTAAGGGTTGCTTTTTTTTTTGCCTCCTTATTCTTTAAAGTCAGGCGTTGTATTTTGAGGAAGGGCTTGTCTAGTGGCATTCAAGACAACAACAATACAGTGGAATTTCTGGTTCAGTGTAGCATAGTCTTCCTTTACGATTTTTTCTCTGAAAACCAGCTCAGTCCGAAGCTGTTGTCACAGAGGAATGAGGCATCTGTGTTAGAATTAGTCAGCTGGTCTTTATTGTACTGTACACGTTTTTGAAGTATTACAGATTAACCCAAACTTCAGCAAGGCCCATTAACTTTCTTTTTTCTGTAAGATTAAAGAATTGTATTGCTTAAATATGAAGATGAGTAATATATTCAGGAGAATGCATAATAACGTTGCACAAGTTATTAGGTAAGCTGATGGTGATGAGCAAAGAACTGGATGGTTGGCACTTTAGAACGAAATATTTCTGCTAAAACATAGGGTACTATATGTGTCTTGACAGTCATCATCAGCCCCAAGAGATAAAAATTTCTCTCATCTTAAGCAGTGTTTATTCCAATGGTTGTTTCAAGCGATAAACTAGTATACATTTTTCTCTAGGAAGCTTTTTCAAAACCAAAGGCTAGAATTTAAAAACATAAAATAAATTAAAAAGGGGAATAACAGGAGAAATTGAGCCAAAAATCTGTTAGCTCTGCCTGCCTTCGTTTTCTATCAATTAAATACATATAAGCACTACTGTAAACTGCTGTTGTCTTACAATTTACTTGCTAATAGCAATTATATATGTTCACATGAGATTTTTCTTCGAGAAGAGGGTGTGCAGTTTTACAAAGCAAATCATAGCTAAACATTTTAATGGCTATGACCCTTGAGAATATCAGTGACTGTCAGTGACCCTAGTTCTTTGTCCTTATGCTGTAATATCCTCAAATTAAAACTCTTTATTGTTGGTATACTAAAAAGGATTTCAAATGTCAGTGAGGAAAAAAATCTTGATTATAAGACCTGATTTAGAATTTTAGTTTCATAGAAGGAAGCAGTAGTCAAATGTGGTTTGTGAAGGGATGGTTTGCTAATGAATTATTCTGCCAAATTATACATTTTTAACTAAAGCAACCTGAAATTCTCAGCTCACTCAAGTATTAGGGACTTTTGTTAGAGTTCAGGATTCTTATTTTCAGTATTTTTTTTTTAAATTGCCAAGATCTTTAAACCAGTACATGCAACAGATAAGCGTATGCCACTGCAATTTTCTATTTCAGAAGTAATTTTATGAAATAGATGTAGCTATCTGTATCTGAGTACTTGAAGATGTGTGACTATTAATTGACTTTTGTACCACAACCACCCATTTTGGGTTTTAAAAAACATCACCCCTATTGTGTTACAAACAGACACAAAATTATGTTATGTCTGAGTTAATCAGTCTGAACAAGATCATAACAGGTCAGTATCTGGATAGAAATATTGGATGAAAAATCACAGGTGCTGTAAAAAGTAATATTTGTGATTCATTAGCTGGCAGCGTGAAACTCTCCTCTTAGTTAGCATAGATTTAAAGCCCTAGTGAGATCATGGGATGCTCTGTGCTAGATAAGGTCCATTTTTGATTTCAGACGAAAGCAGAGATTCTTTTCAATTGACTACAGGTTCTACAGCAGTTTTCTTAGTTTAGATGTACGCTCTACTACCCAGTTTGAGTAGAAAGGTTGCGTCCACCCTACCTATTTACAAGTGACAGACCACTGAGAACTTCATTTGGAGAAATTGTTTACCTCCAGAAAAACTCACCTGTGGTGTTGGTATTCTTTGCATTTCAGTGGTGGATGATTTGTACTTATATAAAGCACTTTGGTATTTTCCTATGAGTGGCATTCAATATATAATGTGTTCTGTTACTGTTTTCTAAATAACCATTTTTACTTAATGACACTGTTCTGCCTCTCTAAATTTAAAGGGCCATGATTTTTACATTAGCATTTAACTACTTAAGATTTCACTCAAATGCTTTTAAGTTTTTTTTTTTTTTTAACTGAAGTTGATACCCTGTGAAACAAAGGAAGAACCTGAAAATTTCATGTTACAATAACCCTTAGTGGGGGATGGGATACTGAGACTGTTTCAGTAATTTAACTTGCATATTCAGAGTATACATAAATCCAGCTAGAAACTACAACAGCAATTTTAAAATGATAAAATGGACACTATAGCAGGTTTTAGAAAATCCTCTCTCAGTTCTGCGACATTAAAATGACTTTCATAAAGACTAAAAGCAAGTGAAGCACTTTTTAAATGAGCAGACTCGTTTTAAAAAGTATAGTGTAACAAGCAGCTGAGTCAAATTACAGTAGATGTGTATGTTTCTGCTAGAATATTGAGTGGTGTAGCATTCCCTTATGTTTTTTCTGAATAATACTTTAACACAGAGGATTTGTTCACAAGCAAGTGCTGAGGATCTCAGTACTCTTTTGGTTATGATGCGATGGCAGCAGCAAAAAGTGTTAAATATAGCATTGTGTGGTTTTTTTTTAAATGATGCAAAGGGTCTGTGTTTCTCACAAGTCACTTTTGTCCTGCATTGTAAATGAAGTTGATTGACTTTGTCTGACCATCTCATGAGAAATGGTACAGAGTGGTTGTCTGTGCATGAATCTGAAGTTGTCTAACACGATTGGACTTCAATTATGGAAAATTCATCATCTCAAAAATACGCGCTTGAAGAATTGAGTTTTCTGTTTCATGTGAAGCCTATTTGTACTGGCTGTATGAATTGAGGGTAATAGTTAATTTTTTGATGCATATTTACACGTTGTGGATTCCTACATGTGATAACCACTTACCGCCCGCCCCCCCCCGCCCCAGGAAGGAGTTAATTGTATTGAGTTATTTGTAACAACCAAATCTAGAAGTTGACAACAATAGTCTAAATTGTCAATCATAGTACTTTGTCATGTGCAAATGTAAAATGTGGATATGATCAAAAAATTGATCGAAAGAGGCACCTTGTTACTGCCCATATTGGTTTCATAATCTCATTTATTCTTACTTGATTCCCCCCCCCCCCCCCCCCCGTTAAACAAGTTTATTGTTAAAACCTTAGAGCCAAGATAACTATGGCTAAGCATGAGACAAAACAGATTGTAACATGCATCAGTATACATGCCATCTGAAGTCTAAATCAAGAATTACTGTTAATGGAACCGGTAAAAAGAACAGCTTGAGTCAGATAATACTGGGCCTGTATTAGTAGTACAAGTTGAACTTCTCTTATCCAGCACCCTCGGGACCTGACCTGAGCCAGATAAGAGAATTTTCAGAACATGGGAAAGTCATCTTCCTTCAGCCACCCACCCCCTTCTGGCTCCTCACTGAGGGCGGCTCCCAGCAGCTATCATCCGCCATGGCTCCCCACCACCCATAGATCCCAATAACCTCCAGCTGTTTGCAGCTGCCAGCCCCCTGCTGATCCTGGCTTTCTAGGGCTCCATGCCACCTGTGGGAGCTGACAGCAGGCACAGGCTGCCATTAGATAAGAGAATTCTGGTTAAGAGAGTTAGAACCTTTGATTTTGTAGAGCAACGAAGGGTCCTGTGGCACCTTATAGACTAACAGAAAAGTTTAGAGCATGAGCTTTCGTGAGTAAACTCACTTCTTCAGATGCTTCAGATGCTTCTTCAGGTGCATCTGAAGAAGTGAGTTTACTCACGAAAGCTCATGCTCTAAACTTCTCTGTTAGTCTATAAGATGCCACAGGACCCTTCGTTGCTCTACAGATCCAGACTAACATGGCTACCCCTCTGATATTTGATTTTGTAGTGACATTTATTGGGAGTATGGAGTACCAAGATTTGTTTATGAACTTCATTTTTATAATATTATATTATAAGCTACATCAGAGTCACTACATAATTTGAAACTGATGTTAGAAGGTACCCAGCACTAATTTCAAAAGTTTCTTGACAGAAATGTAAGGGCTTAAAGAAGGAAGCCAAATGCTAATTTTAAAAATTTCATATCCAGAATCATCTTAAAATATAGTCAAAAGTGCTTTTATCAAAGCAAACCTCAAGAATGCAGCACTGACCAGGTAAAGTAGTTTTTATTTTGATGGTTTTGGTTCTGTTTCCTGTGGAAATAACTGATGTATTCACAGGGACAAAGATTTTGTATGACTTGAATTACAGTAGGAATGCAGAGTTTGTCATGTGCTCAGAAAAAAAAGATTCAGAAGCAAAATCCATCCTTAAGTCTCCCTTGTAATGCCCCTTGTGAGTAATGAAACGTGATTAATCACTGTTGATTATTTTAAGATTTCTGTAATACTATACAGAAGTTACTTTGTGGCTAGTTACAGCTAATTCAGCAGAATTGTAATACATTAAAACTCCAGGGCTATGCCTATGCTAGCCCCTCCCCCCTTCAAAAGGGGGATGCTAATGCAGTGCTGCAATGAATATGCAGAACTTCATTAGCATAGTGGCTGCCGTGGCACTTCGAAAGTGCCGCTTTTGCTTGGATGTGGCTCGTCTACACAGGGTCCTTTTTGAAATCCCCTTATTCCTATTTTATGCAAGTTGGCTCCTGATCCTGGCCATGCTGGGCTCTCAGCTCCCACGAGCAGAGGGCTTCCCCTGCCACTGAGACACCTTTATTATCTATAGTAATATAAACTATTCTGATATAATTTTAATCCAATATGTGAAAAGTAGATTTGTGTTCCCATTCTAAAAAGGCTAATATTACTGTGGATGAATTTTCCTCTGTTGTGTTTCCTTTATTCCATTCATTCAGTGGTTCTCAACCAGGAATGTGTGTACCCCTTGGGGTATATACAGGTATTTCCGAGGAGTAAGTCATCTCATCTAAGTATTTGTCTAGTTTTACAAAAAGCTACAAAACAAGCACTAGCAAAGTCAGTACAAACTAAAATTTAATACAGCAACTTGTTTATACACCTGTATGTACAGGTTGAACCTCTCTAGTCCAGCACACTCTCATCCAGCAACACGTGTAATCCTGCATGAGTTTAAGTAGCCAGACAACCACTTAATCATGAGTGCCGCCAAATTTCCCATGGTCCCATAAAGCTTACAGCCACCAGTCCTGGCTCTCAGTGTTCTGTGCTGCTATTTAGCTGTAATTTTACCCCTCAATGTCTTCTGAGAGCCAGTTAAGCAGTGGAAGTGTTAGTAATCATGCTACACAATATTGACCTCGCATACAACAGCAAATTCTCTCCTTCAACACTGGTCAGGTCCTGAGGGTGCTGGACTAAAGAGGTCCAACTTATACAGTAGTCTGGAAAGGTTGAGAGCCACTGTTCTAGACTATAAGCACGAGTGTATAACCATTACTGTAGCAACAGATTACAGCATTGCAACTGGAATTATGCTATCCCAATTTAAACCAGTATGGTTAGAGAAATGGGTTTAACAGGAGTGATCTTTCTGCACAGTGAAGTTCTTTGAATAATTACCCATTCAAGTAATTAAAATTAGTTTCTAGTAAGATGATATATGTTTAAATAGCATTATTGAAATTCTCAATGTAATATGGCTTTTCCCCCTAAAGATAAATAGATGCAAAAATAAGTAGACTAGTAATGTGAACTTTACAAATAGAATATATTTTTCTATTGCAGCTCTATGCTGGTGCTATTCTTGAAGTTTGTGGATGAAAATTGGGAAGGTTCCCTCAAGTTCAGGGTAAGTTCAGGCTGTAACACTGTTTTAAGCAGTATTTTCTTCATTAAAGCAAGTTGTAAATTTAGTAGCAAATTTATTAAAAAAAAAAAAAAAAAATTGAGTCCCACAGGCTCTGGACTACTAGAACAAAGACCATTTTCTCTATTGGTACATGAAGCTTGTTGGCCATTTTATGGACTTTCCTTAGGAACTGCTTGCACACTCGGGGTAAGCTGACTAGCACGACTGCAATACAGAAGGGTCAGAAGGAGATGGTGTCAGTGAGAGGGGTTTCAGAGTTAAATCTATCACAAACGTTAATATAGATGGGTTTGTAAAGTGGAGAGGATTTAACTGGCTACATTCCTTTCATTTGTTTAGTAGGTTCTTAAGGTATTAGTTAAAATTTGTTTTATTTAGGTGTATTTTAGAGATGCTGTCTTAAGCTTTAGAAAGGATGCACAAGGATAAAGGTTCATAGCAGAAAGACTAATCAGGCTCCCAAAAACATCATCTCTAGTCTAGGCAATACTTAAAGCATTATCTGTTAAGTTTGCCCTGTATGCAATTTGGTGGTTAATGTCAAGATGCTGTGTGTGTGTCAAATTTGAAGTAAAATTTTTCATGCCAAGAAACAGCCAAAACAGGTAATTAATTTTAGAGAATGAGACATGGCCAAAATAAATTGTGCGCGTGTTAAAATTCTGGCAGCCTTTTCTTTGAATGCTCTCGCACCACCATGCTTTCCAAAGGAATTTGGAGTTTCCAGAGACGCAGCCTTTTTGTAAGGGATATGCTTTTTGGAAAGTCTGGCCATACTGTATATATGCCTTTGAGAAATATCTGTTCAGACTTGTCAAGTGGAGGCTTCAGCATTATCAACATAAATGTTTGCAGATACTGATCCTACTGCACAGCCATTAAGGTACTGTGGCAAGGGCCCTTCTTACCGAGGCCACTGTTCAGTTTGGTCTCTCGCCCCTTTCCCCCAGTGGCTGGGGCTTGGTCTCTGGGAGGGAGCCCAGCCATTGCTCCTGGGACACCTTCTTCTGCTGTTCCTGACCTGAAGCTGGTCTGCCTTTGTCTCAACTTCTGCTCTCTTGGTCTGTCTCTTCTCCCACTGTGTCGTGCCTTTCATCTGGGTGGGGGCGGGTTAAAGGCCTCCATCAAGCCAGCAGTGGAGTTAGCTGGCCCCAATTTGCCTGAGCTAGCTTCCTCCCAGCTGCTTGTAATTATCCTACTGCCCTCTGCTTGTATTTAGCAGGTCATTCCTCTTTTTTTGGACTGCCTTTCTCCCCTTCTGAAGAAGCCATCTGACCTGACCCTTCCATAGTACTCACAGATCCTGCATGTGATTGCATTGTAATTGTATTATCCTTCCATGGCACATCTCAGGTCCTACTGTTGGCCATACCAAACTCAGAGAGTAACTCAATATTCCATCAGGTGGTGGTATTGCTGACACCCATATGAAGTCATCTGCAGGGTTTGAACATTTCACTCTGCCTCAGACATTTTCTAGTTGAGCAAAGTGAGTAACTGATTCCAACATCCTACATCTGAATCATCGCTGGAGGAGATGAAACACCAACTTTGCTAGTGGTTCCACTGATACTTGCTGACAGCAGAGGCATATTGGAACTTCCACCCCAGCTTCCATTCTAGGCTTCCTCAAAGCAGCTGTTCAGTGGGAACAGAGTCATCAGCTATACAACCTCCAACCTGTATGAAATGATGCTTATACCTCTTGTGTGAGAGATTCCTGTAAAGCAAAAGGCCAGATGTAGACAAGGCCTCAACCTCTATTCTAGGATTTCCAGGATATATTGTTCTGAAGAGCAGTGTTCCCTCTAATTTTTTTCTCATGCATATTATGGAATGAGTGGTGTGCACCAGTACAGAGGTGATATGTGAGCTCAGAGTTGGGAGGCTCTGCCTTTGGGGTGCGTTTGGGGTGCAGGGGGCCTCAGGACTGGGGCATGAGGAGATGAGGGTTTTGTGGTGCAGGCTGTTGTGGGACTGAGGTGTCTTTCGCCACCACAGGAGCTTTGAGGATGGGAGAGGCACTGCACCGCCCTTGATAAGCTGCTGTACACCTTAGTGGGAACATAGGTGAAGAGACTCCTGCTGTCTTGGAAGAAAATAGGCCCAATGATTTCCAAAGAATGGAATAAAAAGGGAGGATATGAAATTACCTGGGAAATTGTAAAACTTGCTGTCTCAGCAGAGGAGTACTGCCTTTTCTGTAGCAGCTTAGGGTTTCCCTGACTTCAGCTGCGTCTACACTAGCCCCCCCTTTTGGAAGGGGCGTGGTAATGAGTGAGCTGGGAAGAGTCTAATGAGGCAATACCATGAATATGCAGTGCCTCAGTGGCATAATGGCAGCCACCTGCGATTCAAAAGTGCTGCTTTCGAAGTCACGCCCTGCCTGTGTTGATGGGACTCTTCAAAAGAGCCCCCCAGTCTTCGAAAGCCCCTTATTCCTAAAAACCAAATAGAAGGGGTTTTCAAAGTCCAGCCGGTCCTTTCGAAAGGCCCCCATCTATGCAGGGAGCATGCAATTCTAAAGCGGCGCTTTCAAATTGCATGTGTCTGTCCTTATGCTAATGAGGTGCTGCATATTCATGACAGCACCTCATTAGCATCTTCTAACCTCCCTCATTACCATGCCCCTTCTGAGAGGAAGGGGCTAGTGTAGACAGAGCCTGCATGTTTATGTCTGAGTGTGAGATGACTGGAAACTCACTGAAGACTGCTAGTATTGTCCCCTTTACAAGAAGCATTTCCTTTTAGCAGGACTGTTGATTGAGGCTCCATGACAAGCATGTAAGGCTGTCATATTCCATTTCGTTAAGAACTGCATGAGTTTTTGATCTGATACAAGATCAAAGCAATTCAGGGTGTATAAAAATCCGTGATTTTAAAAGATTAAAAATCATTTATTTTTTAAAAAATACTAAATTTCTAATTTAAAATAAGCTAAAAATCATGAACATGCTACATATACACTTACAGGCTCTCAAAAATGAATTAATAGTTGTAGTCTGTCCAGCCTAATTACTAGCTTTTGCTTCTTCAACATTTTGGGTTTTCAGTTTCTCTCTCTCAGCAAACTGAAAGGTAACTAGTCAAGTCACACTTACACTAAATTCCCAAGCTGTTTGCTGTGTTGGATGATACTAGGAAAAATAAGTTTAGCTTAGCTAATCCATATGGCGTGTTTAATTAGCTAACTATGTTTAGAATCTATCACTCAGTTATACAATACAGAAAGCTACAGTGAGAAACTTAGAGTTGCCAGTAGCTACTGAGAGTCATTTTCTTATTTTATATTACATAATGCATGCTCTTATTTTGGAACATCCTGGTCACAGACCATAAAAGTGATGCTGGAAGTCTACTCCCTATTTTACTTCAGCATAACTCTGCTTTTCAAAAGGAACCCTATTCTGTTCTTGTTTTTCCAAAAAATGGAAGTGTGATTGATTTCAATGGAACATACTCCAAAATTAAGCACAATTTTAGCTTTTTTGGTAAGAATTGAAATCAATGAACCTGTCAAAAAGCAGCTCCCCTCATACCTGGATGAGAGCCTGTTGAGTAGCTTGTCCTTGTATTAGGTTAGGCATATGTAGAAGGGTGAAGAAAACAGAAAAGATGTACTTTGCTTTTTTGCTTAATTATTCTTGGTTTTACCAACTACTGTTACATACCTGCTACAGATCATGTGTTTACCAGATGTGAAATGGTAATCTCAGTAAGAAAAGAAATATATAGATAAGGGAAGCAGTTGATTGACATTAGATACTCTTCCCTCTCACTCCTGGTATTTTCCTGGCAGGCATATTGCTTTCATACTCTCTCAGCCTGACTATGTTCTCTGTGCTTACATGAGCCATCCCTCCCTCCTACAGTGACAAACATGAATGCACCATCAACTAGGTTTCAAACAAATGTTCTTGCACATTAGCACCTTGTACTAGCACTAGACTGCCATCAACAATACAATATAAATCTCAAGATTCTCCTTAGTGCATGGAAACCATGACTGGCATGAAATGTGCTTCCAAGTGTTCAGGGGAAAAAGACAAGATGTATTCAGAAAAAAGGAGCATTGTCTAGGTACTCTCCATTCCACAATTGTTGTTGCTTATGGATGAGAATTTGGAGCCTAAAGCACATATTAATAATTTAAAATTATACCTGAGTGACTCTCAAGTAGGCATTTATTTAATGTAAATGAGACCACAAAAGGAAAAAATTATCTAGTTTGTGATCTTTCTAGAATAGTAATTTTCAGTTGATTTTTATTTGTTCTTTTTTTCAAACTTCAGCTTTTGTCAGGAGTGACAAACCTAAACTATTCAGGGGACTGCAAATTAAGGTGAGTAGACTTTTTTCAAACAAATTTAAGTATTGGCTTTTAAGGGGAATTAAACCTACTTGAAACTTGTCTGTCTGCATGGAGTTTAGTATTTGCTTAACAAATGAGCCAAGTTCCTGTACAAAGTATGTCTTGCATGGATTGCTGTTGTAAATCTTAATGATATTTTATCTGGCCCCTCTATATATAAATTGATTTTAGAATAAAAAGCCACCTATAATTTTATCCATTGCTAAGATTGTTTCTGTAGTGATACTGGTTACTTCCTGGCATGTATGTCAGTACGTGCATCTGTCATACACCTGGAAGATGCATCTACTAGCACAAGGTTTATGCATTTATAGTATGCTTGTATTCCTTGCCCACTTGTGTGTGAAGTGTTGGATGTTTGAGCTGCCTGCCATAGTTTGTTCTTTTTCTTTATTCAGACGCCTGTGCTTCTCTCTCTTACGCTTCATCAAACCCCAGTTCAGCTATAATTTCCATCCATCCCATCAGCCTCACGCTTCCTTTAAACTTAAATATTTGTTCCTGTTAGGTCCTTTTACTCCACCCTTCCATGACTTGTTCCTCCTGTTCTGAGGCACATTCCTTCCCTACATAAAGTCTGTCCTCCTTCCTCCATAATCTTTAAAGATTCAGAAGAGAGAGTTTAGTCTGTCCTCACTGTATACTTTGTATGTGGCGTTGACTCTAATTATTTCCATACATCATCTGACCTTGACTTCAGCAGTGATCTTTCTTCCTGGTCTGGAAAGCTGAATGTTGGAAAAGAAAACTCCCTCATGTGCAGAATGCTGTTGCCCTTTCCATTTAATCTAAATAGAACAGCATGGTCCCATTATTCACTACTCCAAGTCTATTATCTGTCTTCATTTCAAGATTGTTGAAATTTCCACTGGTCTTTAAAATGCCCACATGTACTTATTTCCACTTGCCACATAAAATTCACACATTTTCCTCCCTTCACTCACCAGGAAACAGCAACCTGGGTCACTTCATAATTGAAATACCTCTGTTATAAGAGAATAGTCTTCTCTTAAGCAGATTTCACCTGGCAAAGACTTCCTGTATCATTCATAGCCTCATGTGTTCTCCAAAATCTCCTTTTTCTTTGCCTCTCAATTTCTTTGGCTCGACTTTTCGTTTATTTTAGTTGCCTTTGTAATAGCTTGACAGCAAAGCATGCTCAGCTAGAATGGGTATGAGACATTACTAGTCTATCCCTTTAGCACACTTAGTCTTGTGGAACAAATGCCAGGCCCTTGAGGAAAGTGATGAGTGATACCATTAGATTAATTGTAGTGACCTGTAATGGCAAACCAGAACAAAGTTGGCTAGATTAGTGCAACAAAGTAAGATTCCTATTGCAGTTCTTCTATAAATATTAATTGTATTTAAAGAACCTAAATCATTAAAGCAGAGCTGTAATTCAGGCTTCCCTTTACCCTTTATTTGCTAGGTCTCCAAAAGAATGGAAGTATTTTAGCAGCAGATGCATATAGCCTCAAGGCATGTGTTAATAGCAGAAATCTGTAGTACAGCTTGGAAGAGGTGACTTGGAAGTAACTAGAAAAATATGCCAATTACTTTGAGAATGCTCTGGAGAAGGAGCAATTCAGATAGTTGTCTAGTTAATACAGGTTGTAAACCAAGTTAAATTGGCTATTTTAATAACTGAAGACAAATAAGAGTTCCCCCTGAGCCAGCCAAACTGCATCCTCCTTCCCTTTGCCTTCGGTGTTCAACTTTAACTGTTTCAGATCCAGCTTTGGTAAACAGTATGATAAATATGTTACCATATTACTACTCTTGGTTAGTTCAGTAATTTGAGTAACTAACGCCTTTTGTTGGCAGTCACAGAAAGAAAAGATGAGAACTAAAAACATCAAAACCGAACTTTTGGGGGATGGTCCCTTACCTGTGGCTTGATTCCTGTTGAAGGGCAGTAGGGGAAAGCTTTTATGCACTCTGAATTTATTTCTAGGATTAGATGTCTCTCTAGTTTCCAGCTAGGGATGTTACAACACATAAATAATAATGGTTAACCACTTTAACCTAGGTCCTGCCACAGCCATGCATTCTTACTGCTCCAGCCTGGTGCAGCTGGCTACAGGCAGAGTTAACTGGCAAGGGCCAGTTAGATAGTAAACACACGGGTAATCATGACTAACTGATTTACATTCCTACTAGGCTTTTTGCAGAAGCACAAACTTCGGGGGTTTTTAGTAAGAACTAATGGGAGTATTTCAGTCCTTCTGTAATTATGTCATCAACAAGGTGATCTATTGGGGGTTGAGTATCAAATGTCTTCCCTGTGTGCATATCACTTCAGTTGACTTGTATCCCATACTTGAAAAATAAGAACTAGGAAAAGATTAAATATACACAATGAGACTGTTGCTTACTCGGGCTTGTTGAGGCTCCTTTCTATGTTTTCCTTGTTTGTAAACAAGTAAAATCCTGGTCAAGATGGAAAACGGGCTAGGGCCATTGTTGGAGCAACTGTTGATAGAGTTTCCAGGTTTTTTTTTTTTTTGTTTTTTTTTTAAACTTAAGACATTTACAGCTTTACCAAAGGCCTGGTGGGAGTTTTTTTTGTTTTTTTTTTAAATTAACATAATCTGCCCCCCAGTACAATAGAGCTTGAATGGCCCAAATTGGACAAAAGCTTTTGAATGTAATTGTTTTCTGGGTACTAAACCAAAAGAATGACCTTTAATTTTAATTCATGTTTACATCTGCTCTTAATTAATCCCATTTCAACAATTGAGGCATTTAATTTTGAGGTGCAGGGTGGGGAAAATGTGATTATCTTACAGAAGATAACTAACCTTCTCTTTGTGCAGTATGTGCGTGGCTCTGACCCTGTGCTAAAGTTGCTGGACGACAGCGGGAACATTGCTGAAGAATTGAGCATCCTCAAATGGAACACAGATAGTGTAGAAGAATTCCTAAGTGAAAAACTAGAACGCATATAAATCTGGCTTCTTTCAGCCCTCTCTCACAGTTTATCCTGGTTAGCTTCTGAGATGAAGTGTACTACACCCACCAAGTCATTCCAGCTTCTACATTATTTAGAAAGATCATAGTGTGGTGCTGAATATCTTTTAATTAGAAGGTGAAACATCAGCAAACCATACCTCTGACAAATTAGCAAGATGAACAAATAGTTTCTTACATATCACCTTTTCTTTGGAACATTGCATTTCATTAGTGGTCAACTCAGTTAATTCAAATCCCAGAGTGTTATAATTGGACCAATTTTTCCAACACTTTTAAACCTAGCTGGCAGTTCTAAGTAAGTGAGGTGATTTAGATGATGATGTACATTACTTTTCACTGTGTACAAGAAGTCATAACCAACTGTGAGCTGTACTCTGCCTCCAAAAAGATTTGCCTGCGAGTTGTCTCTTGCATTTTGTATTTATCAGCTGGCCTTTTTATAGACACATTTACAGTTTATAATAAATGTCTGGTTCTAAAAGTTTTGGGACGTTTGTTGTGATGGAGGAAGAACTCATGATCTGAAGTGACTGTAAAACATGAAGTAGGTGCACTTTAGTGAAGACTACATAGAAAACCTCTAAGGCATGTGTAGGTCTGATGTCATGTGTACTTTACACCCAGTGTTTTACTTTACTACAATAGATCTGAGTTAATAAGTTTTGAGATGGCAATAAATTACTTGCACAAATCTCTTGAAATGTTTGCTTTATTTCATCAAGCTTGTTTCCTTTTAAGAACATCTAATTTCCCTTTTCTTCAAACACTTCACAGTGAACAGAGACAAAATACACCTAAACATAATACACCTGACTGAGATCCAATGTAAATTGTCAGTTTTGCTAGTTGTGTGAATTCATAAAATAAGGATAATTTACAAAAAGTGGACTTAAAATTTATATTGAAGCTGAAGTACAATTAACAAACCAACCAGCCTTTCCCCTGAAGTTATTTTCATATTTTTAAAGTTTTGGGGGAATGAGGCATCTCCTTGAGCAACCTTAAACTACCCCTCATTATTAGTTCAGGTTTTTTAATTAACTTCCTAAATTTTTTAAAATACAACTTTGTTTCAATGGCTAGCTAAGAGCAAGGGGGAAAGAACTGCAGTGCACTGCCTGGAATTAATGCTGTATCAATCCCGTATGATGGTTGGAATAAGGAGTTTGCAGTCAGTAGCAAGAGGAAGTGAGGCAAACTGTGCTAAAATTAAACGTTTTCAAAAATCAACAGGCCTTAATAAATTTACATCCCAGAGTGGTGAAAGAACTAGCTTCTGGAGCATTCTGAACCACTGACATTTTTACAAGTTGTAAAAAACAGGGGAAGTACTCAAGACTTAGAATACTACCAGCAGAGCTGAAATATTTCTCAAAGTTGAAAGGGGTAACTAGGGGACCTGTACATTTGTTAAGAAGTGGAATGGTACATTCAGGACTAAAAATTGAAGCTAAAATTGTACCAGTCATCTAACAGAGCTGTTCATACTAGATCAGTGATCCCTTCTAGTCTTATAATTAAGGTTTAGATTTTGTCAGGGGTAGTTTCAATAGAAGTAAGACGACTGAACCCTTCCCCCTGCAACTGAAATCAGTGGTCAGAGTCACAGAATCAGTGTCCTACCTGACACATACTTAGCCTTCCCTTGCTTAAAATTTATACATATGGTTCCATGGAAGGTAGGTCTTTTTAAACAAGCCTGCCTTTTCACATGATTAGGGTCTGGTTGGACTTTTTTTTTTTTAACAAACATTGATGTCCTGCACTTAACACTGATTTAAAAAAAAAAAAAAAAAAAAATCTTGAATTCATCATCATCATCAACCACCATGGGCTCAGTGCCAGTTGGTGTCCTATGCCTCCCTCATATTTCCTTCCAACTTTACCTGTTCAGTGCAGAGTGGCTTTGGTATGGCAGTAGTCTACGGAAACTACTTAGATCCTCTACCCATTCTCTGGGGGGTTTGTGTCTCCCATTTGAACAGTCCATTATGCCAAATAGCAGGGTTTTGATTTTTCATTTTTCATTCTGCAGATATGACTGAATAGCTGTAACTTTTGTTGTATAACCTTCTGCAGTCATTTCTCTTTCAGCTGTATCTTCTCATTTAATTGCTTACTGGTGATCCGGCATCCTATTCCCAGGATCTTTCTATAACAACTCCTCTTGAATGCCAACATCCTTCTCTTCAAAAATCTCTATCACCCATTTCACATCTGTACCACATGCTGCTGAATACACATATTTAAGATACTCACCTTCACTTAGCTGATCACTGTGCTTTTCCAGATCTTATCCATTGCCTTCAAACTTGCTCTTTCACTATTCACTTCTTACAGCATAGATCATATGTTGTGTTGCTCCCCAGATACATAGAGAACTTCTATGTTCTCTACTTGGATCCTGTCTGCTCTGATCTTCCTTCCTATTTCCTTATTGCCAAATACCATTGTTTTTGTTTTTATCAATGTTCATATTCCATCCATACTGCTTCCCTTCCTTATTTAGCACCTACACAGTTCTTACTAGCTTCGCTTCATCTTCTTCAGTGATAACTATCATCCACACCTCAAGTTGTCGTTTCTCATCCCATGCACAGATATCCCTTCTACCTCTTCATTGATCTTGTCCATCACTCTCTCTAGGTGTGTGATATTTGGTGATATTGGATCTCCTTGTCTCATACCGCTACACGTTGGACTTGCATTAGCTAGAACCAACTGAGCACACACTAAATGAACTGAATACTGGCTCACTAACATCTCCACATGCAATAGTAGGGTGACAGACAAGTTAGATTGTTTCTAGCAGGACACCCTAGGAATCAGTTCTTGGTCCAACACTATTCTGTTGGGAAGTTACTACTATCTAAATGATGTACAATTTTTGCTAGCAAAGTTTGCAGACAACACAGATTGGTAAGGTTACCTATAAAGACAGGTCACTATTAGGGATCTGGAGTGATTGATTAAGTGATCAAAATCCAACCACATGCATTTTAATAACCAAATGCAAGGTCACATCTTTCAACAGATGATGCAGGATATACCTCTCCTGGGAAGCTGTTTGGGAAAGCAGTGTCTTAGAAGGCCTTAAGGACCTTCACAGGTAACTGTCAGTAAAACTATTCGGTGCAGTTCTGTGATAAAAGGGCAAGTGCCATCCTCAGGAGGCATAGAAAAGGGATTAGCAGATATTCGTACGGAGAGACCTGGCCTCTGTATACAGCATTGACTGCTATAAGAATACTGTATCAAATTCTGCAGGGTTCAGAGGGCCAAAAAAAAAAAAAAAAAAAAATCCAAGGACTGGAAACAGCTTTCTGACTAGGCTTAAGGGCTCAACCTATTCAGCTTCAAAGAAATGACAATTACTGTATGTGACTACATACACTTTGCAAAGAATTAGGGGTGAGAAGAGGGATGCTTTTAAGTTTGCCCGATAAAAGCATAGCAAGACCTAGTGGCTGGAATTGACATTCAACAAAATAAGTCAACGATGAAGTTGTAATTTCCTGGCAGTGAGAGAGGATAATTAAATAGTGAAACAGTTGACCACAGAAAGTGGTGCATTTACCCTTGCATGCCATCTTTAAGAAAATCAGACATTTTTCAAAGAAATATTCCTTCAGATTCTGGAAAGATTCATGAGGGACTCCCAGGTCTCAGAAGAAATGTGCCAATCAAAAGCATTTCCAAGACTTGTAGCATCTAACCACCAGCTACAGTGGTTAGGATTTCTCCAAACCCCCATAACAAAACTCTGCATCTCACCCTCTTGGCTGCAGTTTTACAGAAGCTCTATATTCAGTGAACTGTTAGAAATACGACATCACAAGAATCATTCTTCCCAGTGCATCTGGGTAACTGAGTGACACAGCATAATTAAGCTATATACACCATTTAGCGCTGTACCATCACTGGGGTGTCTAGCCTGTGCCAAAACCAATAGATAATGGTGACTGCTGAGAAGTTATTTTCCCAGCAGATGGTTTATTTCTCCATACCTGAACTTTCTTATAAGGCAATCATTCAGAGAAAAAAGGGTGACTCCTGGGTTCAGGCAAGGTGAGCTCAGTGTAGTGAGTTGAGAATGGTCAGGACAGTAGCAGGTTTGTTATAGCTACCCTGGCAACTGAGCCAAAAAAAAGTTTTGGCTGACCATAAGTGCTGGCATGAGCTCTCGCCTGCCAACACTGCAAATGCTGTTCTTTGGGCCTGGAAGTTTTTGTGTGTGCAAGAGATGACAAACAGCAGCTGCACGGCATAAGGGAGACACTTCCCTGAGTGTGGAGTCATTCTGGTTCCAGGCTGTCCCAATCATAAATTAAAGCATCTGAAAAGCTTTGGTGTCTGACAGCAAAGGGCCCACTTCATTGGCCTGAAATAAGGAAAACACCAAAAGAAGCTCAGCAACATCCAAGGATTTCCCTTACAGTGAGGCAGCCAAGTAAGCAGGATTTCGAGATGCCGTATATCACTGAGTGAACAAAATAGCCCCAATAAAGCAGTAAAATCAAGTCCAAAGTTTGTCCTTTTGATTGAGTTGAGCCATGACTGTATGTTTACCTTGTTTCTTATATGTGTAATATACACATGACAGAAGACTGGTAGAAATGGCAACACAGAATGCAAGGCAAATCAAATGAGGGTAACTATTGCACTCCTGTGATACTTCAAGAATATACAACATCTAAGCTTTGTCTACACTAGCCCCCAACTTCAAAAGGGGCACTGTAATCAGGGCCACGGGAGATTACTAATGAAGTGCTGCAGTGAATGCGCAGCACTTCATTACGCTCATTCTCCCCCACAGCAACTTTGAAGCTTCAAACTTCGAAGTGCCAGCATGCGTGCAGCCCCATGCACTTCAAAGTGCCTGCACTACTTCAAAGTCTCTTTGAGGAGTAAAGGGACTTTGACGTAGCACCGGCATTTTGAAGTGCCCGGGGCTACACCCATGCTGGCACTTCGAAGTTTGAAGTTGCTGCATATTCACGGCAGCACTTCATTAGGAATCTCCCGTGGCCCTGATTAACATGCCCCCTTCGACATTGGCCACAAGCATAGACACATCCCATGGAACTTAAATCTCATGACTGTATTTATGCTGTTTGGACCCGGTGGGGGAAAAAGGTGAGGCAACTGTAAAGAGACATCTCTTTATGAAAACCATTTGAGCTGCCTGACAATATAAGATATTTCTTTCTTCCTATAAAAGGGGTAAATAAGTCTGAGGATTTGTCTCAGCTGAAGAGGAAAGGGAAAAAAAATGGACACTCAGCATCTCTGGCACCTGACTGCTACTAGTGCTCTTCAAATCATATAAAGCCTTAAAATGCCCATGGTTTGTTCCATATTGAAAAAAAAGTGACTGGTTATTAGAAGCACCAATGGATTTTTCATTCTAAGAAAAGGAGAGAAACACCAATGACTAGAAAACAAAAGAATGCAGCATATTCACTTGCAGCATTATTGATCAGTCTTCCTTACCAAATGCACTTTTGTATTTGAGTTCTGTAGTTTAGTTTATGTTTTTATTGTCACTAGGGCATCAGTTAGATATTGGCAAGGGATGATAATCAAGTGTAAAAATATTGTGCTAGAGAATGGACAGAGGACAGGTTTTGTTAATTAAAGAGGACAGTTACAGAATGTGGGGTGGAAACAAATTATTTGCCTTAGGAAATAGCATTAGGCACTTACATTTAAATACATCTATTTTTGATTTTAAAATATGTTCCTCAGAGTGAGACCTACTAGGCAACATCTTTCATAACTCCGAGTTTGAGGGAAAGGGTTAAGAAAAAAAAAAATTACTACAGGGCCTTCCTGATGGACTGAAAGTCCAAAAGGTCAGTAATGTGTAGGTCTGTCTCCCAACCATTCGGGGTACTTAGAAGTTTTAACCAAAGTGGAATGAAATGTCTCTCTTCTTGCTTCCCACCTCACCAACAACTGAGTGTAAAAGGAGTTAAACATTTTCCACCAGCCATGGAAGCAAGTGAGTTTTTGCTACGGATTCAAAGCAAATTTTACATATGCTGTCCAGCTAGATATCAGAGGCAGGAGTTGCATTTCAACATACAGTTACTGAGGTTCCCTCTAATCTTTTCCATCAGTGGGAGGATTTTTTTTCCATCCATGTGCAGAAGAAAATGTTCGTGTGTACGAAGGAATGGGCGAATGCACACCACCAGTACCAACAAACATTGGCACTCTGCTGATCAGCTGAGTGGCCTCTGTCTCCTGAGCAGCTGCTTAAGCACAGAGCTTACAGGCAACACTGACCGTTACTCAGGATGCATTACATATAGCTATTGTGAAAGGTTGTGGGGGCTGGAAGGGCAGGAAAATGATGTGCCAACTGCATTCTCTCTAGATACATATGCACACAGACAAAATTACTTAGCAGAATAAATACATGTTAATGGGCCCGGAGCCAAAGCAGCTTCGATGGTATATTAAGATATTAAAATCAATGCTGCATCAGACAGATGCACATTATATTGGTACTTCATTGCAGTAGCCTCTACAGATTTGAAAAGAAGCAGAATTTGTTTTGGTATTGTCTTGACATTTGTCAAGAGTCATGCGCATAGCAAGGGGCAACCAAGCCACTGGGTGGTAATTCAACAGGAGTTGCAGATACAGCGCATGTGACTGAATGATGCCTACACAGAACCTATGTTGAACAGGTTGGACAGTAAGGTGATGGAAGAAGTGAATCTTGTTCTTCAGCCCCAGGCAGGACTGATGCTACCCCTGCATTTGGAGCGAGCTCTCCAAGAGATAAGTGGAGGTCAGATCCATCTAGCTGTGTGTTTGGCCCGGAACAAGGTACAAAGCTAGACAGTCCCTGTCCAAAGGTCTTCCCATAGTGATATCAACACTTACGATATTCATGTGTAGTAGTAACACGAGCATGAACTATGGGCCCTGTAAGACAGATTTTAGGAAAGATTTGACTGAGCAGCAGGTGCCATGGCATGACAGCCTCATTCGATAAGAGCTTCAACAATAGGACACAAGTTAATTTTCTTAGTATAGAATCTGTACAAATACATTTTTTTAGCTCCAATAAAACAGACATGCTCTTGTTATTTTTTTACAAGCCTGTTACTAATAAGTTAAGCTGAACCTTATTTACACTAATAATATGATTAGGACACAATCAAGCTCAAAGCCTCATTGTATTGATGGCTGTTCTCCTAGGCTATGTCTACACGTAGTAAAAAAAACTTTGAAATGGCCATGCTAATGGCCAGATCAGAGAATACTAATGAGGCGCTGAAATGCATATTCAGCACCCCAGGAACATGTCACCAACTGTGACACCTCAAAATTGCCATGTTTTGCTGCCGCATGGCTCATCTGCACCAGGGTCCATTTTGAAAGGGCCCTGCCACTATCAAAATCCCCTTATTCCTATGAGCTCATAGGCACCTTATAGACTAACAGATATTTTGGAGCATAAGCTTTCATGGGCAAAGACCCACTTTGTCAGATGCATGGGGGTGTGTTTCTTCCCCCCCCCCCACTCATGCATCTGATGAAGCCTGTCTTTGCCCATGAAAGTTTATGCTCCAAAATATCTGTTAGTCTATAAGGTGCCACAGGACTTCTTGTAGTTCTCAAAGATACAGCCTAACATGGCTACCTCTCTGACAGTTATCTTGTAACTGTTCCTCTGAAGATTTACATGCGTCTAGATCACTGCTGGAAGGAAGCAATAAGGCTTATTGCAAACCCACTATTTCATCTAAGAAAATATTTGCTAGGTAATTTTTAAAATGAATATAAAGAAATTTTTCAAAGACAAGGGGCTGGCAGCTGACTTACTGGGATAAGTGGACAAAAGATCTCATTGTACAACTGAACATTTACACTGAACATTTACACAACTATTCTCTAAGCTATTTCTTTGTCAAGAGCCTATTGGCCAGTGTTTTCTATTTCAATACATAGGTGCATGCCAGAGCCGGGATACACACCACCCTGCCCACTTTGACTGAAGCACACGCAAATCTGAAACTACACAAAGTGGTTCTGTGCCATGAGTCCCCACAGAGAGAACAGAGACCAGGCAGATACTGAGGCAGGGGAGGACAAAAGTAAAGACCACCACCCAACCTGGACCAAAGATTCACACATAGGGAGATAAAATACCTGGTATACCTCAATATTCAGAGCATGGTTTCACAGAAGAATGAGTCGTGACAGAATCCTCGTATATACGGCCTTGGGACTCATTGCACATATCTTTTTAGAATGGACACAAATTTTAGAGCCCTTCTGGTCACTTGTCAGTCATGCTTGCTATGCTTCTGTGCTGCAGGCTTGCATATGTTGTACAATAAGATGGCCGATGGGCCTTCAGACCCATCAAAAAGAAAGCTAGCTGTCAAAAGGCAAGGTGGCTAAGATCCGAAGTGAAAAAAATCACTGGTCTATGAGATTTGAGAGAGACACAGTGATGCCAGGAGAAGAAACCAGACAGTGGGTTTCTTTTGGGTGAAGAAGCAAAACAATAATGTGGAAAATTCCTGACCTGTCTGCATACCAGCGAGACATGCACTTGCATGAGCATTTTACATACAAATCTGAATCCCATCTTCTGAGACAAAACAGGTGAGGAATTATTTTTTACTAGACCACCTCTTGTTGGCAAGAGACAAGCTTTTGAGCTACACACAGCTCTTCTTTGTATCTGGAAGAACAAATCTATTCTTTCTAAGGCACCATTCAAGGCAGAGTGGCCATAAATGTATCCTGAGTCCCTTGGCCCTATATTTTCAGAGATGAGGCATCACAAATTGCTGGTTTGGAAAGATCATGCTAACCAGGTTGTCCGGTTAAAAAGGAGGAAAAAAAAAAAAAAAAAGGCCTTGTACAAATCTACATATGATCTGTGATAAGCAAATTCCCCTTCTTAGATACTGATGCACATGCAGAACTAGTGGAGGTTCTGGTAGAGGCAGAAGTCTTGCTCTTTAAAGGCTCTGACTGAAAGCTAGGAGCATGTATGGCCTAAAGCTTTTGTTTTGAAGAGCAGAAGTAATCCTTAGAATCCCATCTGTCTCTTCTCCACCCCATGGTTAAAACCTGCACCCCACATTAGTCATCTTGCCTTTTGACAGCAGCAAACTATTCTAGGGCGAAGCTGGTTAGTTGGCAGGTCTCAAGCCAAATACGGATCACCAGACACTTTTGGGTGCACCCCAAAAAAATCTCCTCATTTAGTTACATAAGCAGGACCATACTGGCTCAGATAAAAGGTCCATCTAGTCCAGCATCCTGTCTTCCAACAGTAGCCAATGTCAGACGCCCTGGAGAGAATGCACAGAACAGGTAATCATCAAGCGATTCATCCCATCATCCATTCCCATCTTTTTTTTTTTTTGGGGGGGGGGGGGGCGGGCGGTCCCTCCGAGGTTGGGCCTGACTATATGTTGAGCAAGAAATGTGGACCTTGACAAAAATAATTTGCTGCTCTTGGCAAAAGGTCTTATTTGCTTACTCCCTTAGCCATGTTATTCTACTCTATTGGATTCCTATTGTCTTTTACATTATTCTCAGTCTCATTGGCCTGACCTTCAGAGCTCTACATAGCTCCACTTCAGCATCTCTGCTTTTCTGCTGCACCCTCTTTCCCTGGTTCTTCCAAGATAAATATGTGTATGTACATTTTTCACCTTGATAGAGGAGATTTTTCCCATGAGCCTACTGAATCTTCATCCATGAAGGAGAGAATATAACCTTTATACTGAAAAGCTACACTTAGTCCTTGACGCTCTACGCAAAATTTGTCAACTGTACCGATGTATACTGAATAAATCAGACTTCTGCAGACTTCTCCTCTGAATCTTGAGTCCCAAAATAAACGTCTATAGAACAACGTACTTCTTTTCAGATTGCCTGTTACAGTGTAGCATGAGACTTCCGTTTGTCCTCTCCCAGTTGCTTCTTCAGGCCAAATGTTTGGTGCCATCTGCTGATCACATAATGTTACAAAACAAAGACTGTTTACTGTATTAAGCATTTCTCTAATGATTTAGAAGCAATGCTCACCCATTGGCTTTCCTTTAAAAGCTTAGGTCAGATTTTTACGCTTTTAAGCCTCCCCAGGGGGACGTTTAATGCCATCTTCTACCTTGACTTAGAACCTCTGCCCTAAAGTTGATGATCTGGATCTTAAATCAGGTCAGAATTTGGTCATTAGAGCTCAGACCCACGAATGGGGTGGGGACAGGCAAAGGGGGCCACATGCTGTGCGGCTCTGAGGCCTGGCAGGAAGCAGGTGCTGTACAGTCCAGATAGCACCAAGGGCTGGCTGCCCCAACACCACCCTATCCAGGCGTGTGGAACCACCCCTTGCTCCACAAGCCCCTTGCCTGGGGGCTGGCAAGTCTGTCAGCCCCCCTCTAGAGTCAGTATTACGAGGGCAATGATTGTCTAGCTCAGGGAAGGAAGAAATGGGCATTTGAGCTGTGAATTTATAACCAGTGTCCAATACATTGTCCATTCACCACATGTGGCGAATCAGACAGGGCGGTGTGGTGAAGCAGCTCTTTAGAACCGCACACATGAAGCACCCTCTGCCCCCTGTGCACAAACCCCTCCACTTGGTGGGACAAGCACCCTCGGGGCCATTTAAGGCAGCGAGGCAGCTCGTGACATGGCTCTGGTGAGTCACTGGCAGTCTGTGTGGCAGGGGGGTGCCCAGCACAGGGGGGCTGTCTCTTAAGGGGTTGTGTTCCTGTAACCCCCATGTAACTTGAATTTTCACACAAATTGTGCAGGGGGAGTGGGAACCAAGTGGCAGCCTTCCCCCAGCATCGTTGCTGTCAGGCTGACAGCCATGCGCCTGGGAGAAGGCAGGGAGAGGGGGCTGCAGAGCATGCCAAGTTGTGCTTAACTCACATTAAAGCAAGTCGTGTGCAACTTGAAGCCACGTATGTGGAGGGTTTACTGTACTACTACTTAACCCTTGTACTCCACATGGAGCATAGGTAATCTACAAGTCTCCTCCACTTCACTCTGTCTTGGGACAAAACTTCTAGCTGGCTCCAGGAGTACCCCAGTTGTTGTCCTTCAATCTCAGACCTCCACATGGTCTGAGGTCTTCCTCTTTTGCGTTTTCCTTGCAGGTTCCATGTGAGAGCTTGACGAACTACACTGGATAACAGTTTTCCAGGAATGTGGCCTAGCCATCCCCACTTTCCTCTCTTGATTTCAATGTCAATTGGCTCTTGTCCTGCTCTGCTCCAAACCTCCTCATTTGTGATGAAGCCTTGCCAGCTGATGTGAAGGATGTACCTCAGGCATCTGTTTATGAATGTCTAGCTTGTGATTTGCAGGTTTTGTTTTTTTTTTTAGTACGCCAGGTCTCCCATCCAAACAAGAGCACACGCTTCACACTGCAGAACTGAGGGGCCTACGCCGATTGCTAAATTTTGTTTTGGACACAACTGATTTATAACATCACAGACATGTGTAGCCACCAAATCGCGGACTCAGACCTGGGAACTCTGGTGCTTGCTGCGTGAACTTCTATAGGCCAAGCAAAAACAGCTGCTGGCTCTCTGCTAAGGCTGTAGAGACTCATTTTTTCTCTGAGAAAGACAGTGGTCTAGGTGCCACTGTAAAGGACAGTGACTCATGCTCCCTAGGTGTGAGGGTTACATATACATTGTTTCTATGCAACTTCATCTTCTTTAAACTTTCTGTTCACGCCCTAATTTCATTATCAGGTTAGTTGTTAGCAAGTGAAGGTTACTACTGTGTGAACCAAATCACAAAAACAGCTATGCAACAACAAAAATCATCATCTATAACTACTGACTTCAAGGAATTTGCATCAAGAACAAATTCAGCTTCTTAAATTTTATTGTTAAAAACAGAATATTGGAAGGCCTCCCTCAAGACCTAATGCCTACAAAAGGATGCTTTTAGACCAGGGATATCTTAACGCTTCCAATGTCACAAAAGTCTAAAACTTCTCCCAGACTCTAGATTAACAACTGGGTTCACTAGATTAAAGTATGTCATACCAAATTCATCCGCGGGTGACTCACGACTTGAGCTGAGTACTATCAGGGATAGATTTAACCGATTGATTCTAGTACTGTCAAGAGACTCCAGCTGCATTTGAGGTGCTGTTCTGCTAGACGACTGTACAAAACATACTTCCCTGAAGAGTTTGCAATTGAGTAGGCAAGCCAGATGGGGGAAGGGAAGCCGATGCACACAGAGACCCAGATTTATCCAAGGGCACACTGAAAGTCACAGCAGAAACATCAATAGGTCCTCAATCATGGCAGTGGTGCTATAATAAACAATGATCATATCTAGGTACGTACTCTAATTCCCAAGATGAAAGTTCAGGTTCCTCCAAAGTTATATTACTGCTGTGGTGGTTCTGAGGGGAATTCTGCAGAAATAGCACTTATCTTTTGTTGACACACTCAAACCAGTGAATGTCTAGCTCATTAAAGAGTCTGGCTGGCAGCTTATGTATTGCACAGACGAGAGTGTATGCACAGGATTGATGTCAAAGGGAAACAACCACAAATTCCCACATTCCACACTACATCTTGTGCAGATGGATACCTAGAATCTTTAGCTGCGACCTCTGCCACGAAGGGCAAGAGTCCTTATAAAGAACAAGAGAGAGATGCGAGCCATTTTTTTCTATCGTTAAGCTGGCAATTAGAGATGAAAACTACCCATCAAGTCACCTAGCTCAGTTCCTCTGCAAGTTCAATAGAGTATGGCACATAAGAATGGCCATACTGAGTCAGACCAAAAGTCCATCTAGTCCAGCGTCCCATCTTCTGACGGTGACCAATTCCTGATGCCCCAGGAGTGCAAAGAACACCATCTTTCAGCAGTTCGTCTCCTGTCAGCCATTTCTAGCCTCTGACAAACAGAGGCTAGGGACACCATTCCTACCCATCCTGGCTAATGGCCATTGATGGACCTAACCTCCCTAAGTTTATCTAGTTCTTTTTTGAACCCTGATAAAGTCCACAGCTTCACAGCCTCCTCTGGCAAGGAGTTCCACAGGTTGGCTGTTCACTGTGTGAAGAAAATCTTCCTTTTGTCTGATTTAAACCTGTTGCCTATAAGTTTCATTTGGTGACAATTAGTTCTTATGTTATGGGAACAACACAAAAAACTTTTCCTTATTCACTTTCTCCATACCACTCATGATTTTCTTGACCTCTATCCTATCCTCCTTTAGCCTCCTCTTTTCTAAATTGAAAAGTCCCAGTCTTTTAATCTCTCTTCAAACAGCACCCATTCCAAAACCCTAATCATTTTGTTCTCCTTTTCTGAACTATGTCCAGTGCCAATACATCTTTTTTCAGATGAGGTGATCACATCTGTCTACAGTGTTCAAGATGTGGGTATACCATGGATTTATATAGAGGCAATAAGATATGACTTATTCTCTATCCTTTTTTTTCCAATGACTCCTAACATTCTCTTTGCTTTTTTGACTGCTACAGGATATGGAGTGGATATTTTTCTGACAACATCTACAATGACTCCAAGATCTCTCTTGAGTGGTTATGGCTACATTTGTCCCCTAGTGTGCATTATTTTGCATCATTTTCCCCAATGTGCATTATTTTTCCTTTATAAAAATTAAAATTCATTTGCCTTTTTTTGCCCAGTTACTTAGTTTTGTGAGATCCTTTTGAAGCACTTCACAGTCTGCTTTGTTCTTAACTAGCTTGAGCAGATGTGTATTATCAGCAAATGTTCCCACCTCACTGCAGCAGACTCTTTGCAGTCTGTTTATACCAGATATATTTGCTTCTGCTCTTTCACTCAGGGGAAAGAGAGGCTCTCAGCTTCTTAAATTACACTTGCTTTAAATAAAATCTATTCCATGCCTACTGAGTACTGGCACTAGTACAAGCCAGGTAAGAGTATCTGAACTCAGAAAACCTGCTCCTCTCAGAGCTTCCATTTGTCATTCTTGCAACAAATATCACAAAGCCATCTCCCCCTGGTGATTAAGGCTATGGATTCTGAGTGGAGGGGGAGGTGTCTGAACCCCAGCTGAACAGCTGTCTGTCACTGTTATTTTGGGAGCCATTGATTGTCCATCTGTAAGACATCAGGATAATACCTCATCTTTTTTACACAAAGATGGACTCAAGAGATGAGCAGATTGATCTGAAGGCAAACAGCTCCACACATTTTACTGAGACCTTCCCTACATCTGTCATCATTAAAGAAAGCCATTATTGGTCAATGTTAGCACAAAGTTTTCTTTAAAGGTACCACAGAAATTTTCCATGTGAAACATAAGGAAAGAGCTGCCTCTCTCCAATGTCATTGCATGGCTCCTCTTGCCAAGCATCGACTTTTTAAATGACAACCACAGCAGCTGCAATGAGCTATGTGGGTGGCTAGTGGAGAAAGCCGGATCCCCTAGACGACCCTGCAGTCATCTGCAAGGTTCTTCTTACTTTCACATCCAAAGGGAGAGAAGAACAGGGAAACGTCTTCCAACTTGGAGAGTCCAGATGGGCCGACAAGCAGAATTCTTTTCAAGCTCTCAAGCAACTGAATAGTCTGGCCCCACTCAAGCCCTTAGTGTTGCCAATATGTGACCACCTTGAAAGGTGGACTCAAACCTAGGACTTCTGGAGCCTCTATAATTTGAACTGCAGGCCAGCTGGCTCTCGGCTAAGGCTGTAGAGGAAATTTAGTGCCTCTCTCTGTAAGTGGTCTGGGTGCCACTCCATGGAATAGTGAACCACATCCAGTAGTTATGTGGGTTACAGACAGTCCCATTGAAAACACACATGCTTAAAGGCTTTTCTGGGTCAGGATAGGGCATACTAACCTTCTCACAGGCAAGGCTGCTGACCTGTGGGAGTGGGGAGTTAAAAGGGGAAGTTGCCATGGGGCCCAGCAGTTTTAAAAAAGCCCAGGGCTCTGGGCCCTTTAAATTGCTGCCAGAGGCCCACACAGCATGGTCTGGGTAGTGCTGGGGTGGGGAGGCGTGACATGGTTCAGGAAGTGCTGAGGGCTGGCTGCTCCTATTCCTTCCCCTCTGCCACCCATGGCCAGGCCTTTTCTGGGGAGAGCAGAGCTAAGCCCCATGCACACATTTCCCAGTCACCAGCTCTGCCTTCAGGGCTATTATATCCACCATTACTTGCTCTAGCATAGAAAAAAATTACATCTGAGCCATCAGAAGTCGCCAGGACTTCAAATACTGCTTTCAACACAGTTCCATACACATACCTTCTTACCCTAACCATCACCTATTCCTAGGCAAGCTGATTAAGAGCAGGCAATAGAAACTTGCTTAACAGACCAAGTCACCCCTTGCAAACTCAAGCTGCCGCTTCTCTGCCTCCTATAAGAGCTGTCTATGCCTCGCTCTAATTTAGGAACAATACCACACTGTCAATGGGGTGAGAGCTAGTCTCTTTGCAATGTCAGCAGAAAGTTGCTTAGACTTCACCTGCTGTATGCTGTGATTATTTCTCAGACGACTGTAGCCAGGCTTTGCAACAGTATCAGAGCTCGCCTAGTTGACCTGCTCTGACAGAACATGCTGCAGATATTTTAGTGTGATGTTTATGAAAAGACCCAAAAAGTGTTTGACTGCAATTGAGCTGAACAATCTCAGAACAACACGTTTCTCCTTCTGAAGAAAGGCATCTCCTTCCCAGAAAGATTAATCTGCTGAATGCCTTTGTGAACTTCACTGGTTGTTTCATGTTTTCCCACAAGGCTCTTCCCTTTTCAGAGTCTCTTCTACCTTGTTTATCAAGATGTTCTCTCTGTTGGCCCAAAGTTATCCAGATTTTAAGAGCAGGAGCCTTTTTTGGTGCACAGATGTATAAAAAAAAAGGAATACAAACATTGTGGCTTCACAGTGTGACCATATGACATTAGTGAATTCTGATATGACTGTACAAAACATTGTTGCAACCACTGGTACACGTTTGCACCAAATCTAGTACAAAGTGGGCAAAGTGAGGTGTCCGTTGAAAGCTGATGATTCACTGATTCCGTTTATGCTGCTCATAGGCATATATCATGTTTGTAGTTGAAGTTGAGTAGTGTCTATGTACGTCTATTTCAAATATTTGTTTCTGAGAGATCTCGAGAGCAGGCTGAGCTAACACGGTGTAAAAGCATTGCTAGTCTAGTGAATGGGAATACATGACTGAGAATGACCCTTAAGTGGTGTCAGTCCACACCTGAGCACTTTGCTGTGAACATTCAGACCAGCCTGGCTGCGGCTGGACTAAGTCACGCATGGACACGTGATTTGCTCCTGTGACAAACTCCATCTTGGGCACATATTCGAAGAAGGAGAATTCCCCCCACATGCACTTAGTAACTGTTTTGGTGCCTTATCGGAAAACCTCCAGTCTTGGGCTGCAAGTATCCCTGTCTTACAGCAATTTGCCCTGATTGGACCCTCTCAGGGGTGCCCCAGAAATCCATTATATTATGCAATGTAGCAACAGGATGTCCATAGTAGTGCTGAAGACACTAGATTAGAGACCACCAGTATGAAACAAAAGCACAGAACATTTCGTTTTACCTTTTTAAGATGCGAGGCTTGTTGCTACTTTTAAAATGTCCTCAAGAGACTCTTTGCCTGCCCTGAGTGTGTCAAGATCAGTAAGAACCTGTTCTGACCAAAACCTTGAAGCCATTACAGTCCCATTGTGACCATCTTCCCAATGCTAAAAGTCTAAGGAAAAATAAAGATGGTACAGTATAGATCAGCCAGGGGGCAATCAAGACTAACGAGTGGGCTGCATGAGTGACCTATATGTATTCAATGGGCCACATCACCAGTGGTGGGCAGCCCATGGGCCACTGGTGTTCCATCTGCAGCCTCTCTCCCCCAGGCACTTCTCACACACTGGGGCACTGCAGTCCCATACTTCCTATTTTTGATCCTCCCTCCCAGCACTTTCCAAGTAGCATCAATTCACTGATTTGCCGTCCATTCCCACTCTTGCCCCTATCTCCCAGAGCTCGAGCAACCAACTGCAGACAGTTGATTTGCAGTGTTCAGGCTCTGGGCAGGAGGGGGAGGAGCGGGGATGGAGCATGAATCAGGATTTGTGGAGCTCTGAAAGTGCTAAGAGGGAGGGGAAGACTTAGGAAGTGTGGGGCCGCCTGTGGCCCAGTGCACAAGAGGAGGGAGCAGACAGGAGGTCCATGGGTTGCAGGTTGCCCACCAGGAGTACAGAGCCATTTGATAGATTCTTTAAACACCTGCTGTTTCTGGTGAAAAACCCCTTATCCTAGCCAGGGTGCAATACCACACCTGACCGTGAGTGGCAGCTGTGCACTCCCAGGGTGTTTCAGTTCCGCCAGCTGCTCTGCTCCAGGATCTAACTACCACCCGCAAGTCCGAGTGGGGCTGCTGTTATGCCTCAAACTTTCAGTGGGTCTGAAACAACACCAGGGTTTGTCATCAAACAGGTACAGCAAATATTAACTCTCATGCACAAAATTACCTCACTTGGGTGAAGCTGATATGTCTTAAAACTAGGGAACGCGCATATTCAGAGGCAAAACCTCTTCTGTACTTGTTTTCTGACCACACATCACTGTAACAAGGCACCTTCCAATAATGCATTCCATGACGTGACTGTGCCTCTGTCACGTCTTGTTTGTTCACCCATCCGTGGCTTTGCTCACTGGCTGTGAGTGTCGTAAGGACGATTGTTCCACTCCATTGAGCTAATCTTGCACTCATCACTAGAGTCAACCAACCACTCTAGGAAAAGCTATCATCCCCTCACGGCCTAAATGTAAAGATGGCACTAAACAATCTCCAGCCTCTCTATGAGACCCAGACAGTTATGATTAGTGTCTGTTCAGCCTGTTTTAGTCCAGAGTGCCACCGTCTCCAGGGACCATCATGCTGCACTGGAAAGCTTAAATACTTCCCATCCAATGAGAATGACAGAACTCTGCACCTAGAAATACAACAATTAACTGTAGAGAGCTAAGACGGAAGAGAGAAGTCGGACCAAATTCTCTTGGTGAAAGTGATAGGACAACCTTGTCTTAATTATGGAAAATAGGTTAGCTCCCCTTGCCTTTTTCTAGGCTACAGAACAACCAGTGAATGGTGGAGCTGCATTCAGCTTGCCAAGATACAACCCCATACAACTGCCCCAAGCATTAGCAACCCTGTAACCAGCAGCTGAATAGGCATTAGACCCTGAGGGAGGCTGGTAATTGCTAAACACAACAAGGTATATTGCTACAGTTCTTTCTTACCATCTCCCTGCTTTGAACATTTCTACTTGCTCCCCCTCACACATTTTTCAGGGCTTCCCTCCTCTAAACTCTTACCTTGTCTTCAGGCTGATGTCTGGGCATAAAAAAAGAGGGCAGAAAGTGGAAAAGAACAAAACCTTCTCTGGAACACTTTACCACTATGCTGCAGCAAAACTGGAGACAAAGAAAACCATTGTAGCAAAGGGCAGACTAGGAAAGCAACATCTCTAGAGGGGTTGAAATCTCCCATTGGTTTCCTGTCTCATAATAGCCAATTCAAGTGAGATCAGCTGCATAAACTGAGCCACATACCTTTGGGAATGGCCCCTAGCCAGTCACAGGAGCCCTGTGATCTTGATCTGATCTGCTGGAGTCATTATCTATAAGACCTCAGAAGGAACCAAGGACAAGGAGACCTTATTGACACTACCTCTGTTATAGAAAAGAATTTGGGTGGTTCCATCAACACCTGTGTTAAAAGGTGCAGCTGTAAAGGACCATAGGCAATAGGTGGCATTTATTACAGCAATGGGACATGCCAATCAGGTAATATTCCTGTGTCACCACCTCCCCACAGCCTCAGCCAATGAAGGGTCAGTCAGCTTAAACACAGCTGAGATCGGGTTGGGACAAAACAAGGGTTTGTTCAAAAGCTGTTTTCTAGCCTAGCTAGAATAGGGCTCATCTTAAACAGTTTGGGTTTTGTGTATCTAGCATCATCTCATCTGCACTTTGGACTGGCCATGTTAGAGCATTACTGGAACACAACCAAGTTTAAACCAGGCTGGAGTGCATTTAAAACCCACATTTGGTTAGCCAGTGCAGGCTAGGTTCTACTGAGCTCTCTAACTAGCAGAGAAAGCAAGGAGAATGTGGGAGAGGAGTAAAGAACAGGAAGTAACCTTCCTATCCTGGGAGTTTCTGTACTTAGGTCATTGAAAAAGTGATGCTTATCTCAGGCCCACTTTCCCTCTGAGATCCAGACAAAAGGTCTCCAGCGGTTTCCTCTCTCACTCCCATTTCCCAAACTGCACTTTTTAGGCAAGTGTAACAGGCAGGTCTGCAGACACCAGCTGGAAGGGTGAAAGGCAGCCCCGGGCCAGGGAAAGAAGAGATAGAACCAGTTGGGCTCCCAGGTGGCAGCAATAGGGAATGGCAGCTGCTAATCAGAGTTGGCCAACTGATCCCACTGCAGGGGTGCTGGGAGGGCTTAAAAAGCTGTCCCTGGCACTGGAGGGGGGGAGGGAGTAGGTGGAGATAAGAAGACAGAAAACATAAGGAGAACAAGCAACATTTATGAGAGATGGCAGCAGGGAGAGGGAGTACCTCGGTGGGGGAGTGCAGGGGCTCCCATCCCCCAGTGAGTGGAAGCTCAGAGCAGCCCGCCAGAGATGTGTGCACCCTACCCCTTCTGGTCAAAGGGAGAGAGGTGGGGTTCAGGCCAGACTTGGGGATACTTTGCTCCAGGAGGTAATGAGGTCTAGTGGCTAAAGCACTCCCTAGGGGACAGGAGGCTGAGCTGTTTTCCCATCTAATGCCAGTTCACTGTGCTGCCTGGACAAGTCACCTCCTCTCTCTATGGCTATGTCTAGATTACAAGGACTTGGTGACAGAAATTTTTGTTGGAAAATGTGGGTATAAAACCCTCCAGTCTACCAATGGAGAAAATGAGACATAGATTAGGTGTAAACAGGGGTAACAATACTTACACACCTTTATAAAGAGTAACAGAGAGGGAGCTGTGCTAGTCCATATACTATCAAAACAAAAAAGCAGTCAAGTAGCACTTTAAAGACTAACAAAATAGTTGATTAGATGATGAGCTTTTGTGGGATAGACCCACTTCTTCAGACCACAGCCAGACCAGAACAGACTCAATATTTAAGACACAGAGAACCAAAAACAGTAAGCAAGGAGGACAAATCAGAAAAATATTATCAAGGTGAGCAAATCAGAGAGTAGAGGGGCAGTGGAGTGGGGGAGTCAAGAATTAGATAAAGCAAAGTATGCAAAAGAGCCCCTATAATGAGCTAGAAAATTCCCTAGTACCTAGTAGGCAGTACCCACAGGCCCTGGTTCAAACCACTGCAACGCATTATTAAAGACCTACAACCTATCCTTAATCAGGATGCCACACTCCAGAAGGCCCTAGGTGACAGGCCTGTTCTCTTCTACAGACAATTTCCCAACCTCATGAGGATTCTCACCAACAACCACAGTCTATACCACAGGAACACCAACCCTGGAACTTTTCCTTGCAACAAGGCCCATTGCCAACTTTGTTCACATATCTATTCTGGAGATACCATCACTGGACCTAACCAGGTTATTTACAGAATCACAGGCACATTCTCATATTCCTCAGCTAACATCATATATGCCATCATGTGCTAACAATGCCCAGATGCTTTGTATATTGGACAGACTTCAAACTCTTAGACAAAGAATTAGTGGGCATAAAACAGACATAAAAACACTTCTGATTCACAAACCTGTCAGCCACCACTTTAATGGTGTGGGCCATTCCGTTAATGACCTGAAAGTCTATGTTTTACTGAAGAGGAATTTTCACAGCAGTTTGGAAAAAGGCTGCTGAGCTCTCTTTCATATTCAAATTTGACACAGTAACATGTGGTTTGAACCAGGATGGGAATTTTCTATCTCATTACAGGGGCTCTTTTGCATACTTAGGTTTATCTAATTCTTGACTCCCCTCCCCTTCTGCCCCTCTACTCTCTGATTTGCTCACCTTGATAATATTTTTCTGATTTGTCAACCTTGATTACTATTTTTGGGTCTCTGTGCCTTAAATATTGAGTCTGTTCTGGTATGGCTATGGTCTGAAGAAGTGGGTCTGTCCCACAAAAGTTCATCATCTAATAAACCATTTTGTTAGTCTTTAAAGTGCTACTGGACTGCTTTTTTGTTTTGACTTTATAAAGAGCTTGGAGATTTCTAACAGTGCTCTATAGCTATTAGTAATTTAACTCGGTGTAGTTCACCCCCTGAAGAGTACCTACAGTATCTTTGTAGGAAACACAGGAGCGAAGCAGGTGCTTGTACCCACTAGATGAAATTCCCAGTACATTTTCCTCTGCAGCTGATTCCTCTCCTACCTTATTTGGTGTGCTGATCCTGTGCACTTTAGCATCCAAACTACCAGAAACCATTCAGATGGCTTTCTAGTCCCTTCGCAACAGCTGACCTGTCATAAAGCGGCCTCACCAGGGACTGGAATCAGGACCATTGTGGCCAGTAAAAGATTTATGGTGTCTATCTAGTAATTTCCTCATTTTTAAAAATTCTTTTGTTTTATAAATGAGGTGCCAGCAAGGCCAATACAGTCACCTAGCAACTTTAACTGGCTTTTAAAATGAAGTTCTACATTATCGGCACATTCAGGGGAGGGATAAGGTGGGTCCTATTGGTTCTAGTTTTATAAATATTTACTTTTTTCTTTTGCGTAAATACAAGATAATAAATTTGGGAATGGATTGGACATCAGATTATAAATTAAGGCAGTAAATGGCAAGGGTAGAGCTGACGACAGCTCTTACGTACCCCAGCCTCAGTGTGTTCCGGACAAGCTACACTAATTCTCACTACACAGCCAAGTTACACATACATGTATATTGTACCCAGCCTGTTTTCACTGCAAAAGCAAATTTTCACATTGCTTTGGTCCATGGTCAAAAACCACACCACTAGGCCATCCTGCCTTCGAGTACAGCATGCACTGAATAAGGCTGAACTGTCACAGCAAGAGCTTTGCTGAATAGGGATAGACTTGGGCACATGTTTAAATGATTAGCTGACCTGGGGACCAACTGGAAGAATTTTTTTCATCTTAGTTATACCATATGAAAAATGGGCTTAGCAACAATGCTTTGTGATCATATATGTAGCTCTAGTAATATATGCCAAAGGTAAAGATTATTTGCCTTATTTTATAATACAGTAGGGTCTCAACATTCACGAACTTAACGATTGTGAATTGAATTATTTGTGAGTAGCTGAGAACAGCCACTTTCCCAGGGTCCCAGGCAGGGACCACCAGCAACCACCATTTTCCCGAGGCCCCAGGCAGGATGTGCTGACAGCCACCACCTTGCTGGAGCTCTGGACAGGAGCCCCGACAGCCAGGCTCCAGGAGAATCAGCTGCCATATTCGCAAAATTCAACATTCATGAGGGTTAACACAGAACCCTTGTGAATGTTAGACTCCACTGTATCATGAAAACAGATTTGAAAAATACATGTTGTAGTGACCCGTGTCTAATGGATAAGATATGAACTTGCCACTGATTGTGTACGCAGTCTTTGAGTTCCTACGGCTCTCTTCCTTAATTATCCACTACAGAACATGGCCTAGGTCTTGGCAATCAGTAACGAGGACGACATCTTCATGTCACCCTCCTATTTTGAGCCCATTGACGGCTGAGCAGCCTGATTCTGGTGCCGCAGATCTTCTCACAGAAGGGGCAGGAGTTGGTAGCTGTTGCCCTCAGCTGATCACCGCCATGAAGGACCCCGCTATTTCGAAGTAGCAGGATGCGGATCATTTACACACTCCCTACTTCAACGTTGAACATCCAAGTAGGATGCTATTCCCATCTTCGGCTAGGAATAGCGATTTCAACGTCTCGCTGCCTAACGTTGATTTCAATGCTGAAATAGCGCACCATGTGTGTACACGCGACGCGTGCTATTTGGACGTTGTGCCGGCTACTTTGAAGTAGCTGGCTGATGTAGACACTAAAAGCTGATGATGGCAAGACAAGCTGTGAGCCAAAAGAGCTTCTTCATTGAAATGCTCAGGTCACAAATGAACTGCTTTCTGTTCAATATTTAATACTGGTTTAGTTGCCTGGGAAATGGAGGTGTTGTACACAGACTGAAATGTGGATTTAAATGTCATCTGATTGCATTGCACAATTTCAAATTTTCTACTGCTATTCTACTTTGAACCCCCTTTCAGCAAAGCACTTAAGCATAGACAAAGTTACATGCATGCTTAAGTCTTGTACCTTGAACAGGGATGGGAATATTGCACACTTAAAGTTCAGTATATTTAATACTTGGCTGTGCTGGGGACCTAGTAGTTTCTTTGAGCATCACTCCCAGGTGAAGGTAATACAGATTGGCCTTCCCTTGTCCAGAACTCTCAGCACCAGACCTGACCTGTCCCAAGCAAGGGGATTTACTACACCAGGGGAGGTCCCTGGCCACTGGCTATCCCAACTCACTGCTGCCTGAATTTTGGCCCTGGCTGGCCCCGTTGTCCTGGTTGCCACAGGCTGCAGACTCCTACTGGCAGCCCTGGCCCTGCTGCCATAGGATGCAACCCTGTTGCCACTGGCACCAGCTGTAAGCTCCAGCCCCAGGTGTAGCTCTGGCCCAGCTGCCCTGGGCTATAGCCCTGGCCCTGCAGCCAAATGCTGACCCTGCCCAGGCTGCTGGGTGCCAGCCCCACTACCCCCCCATCTCCAGCCCAGGGCATTCTAGTCCAGCAACATCAATGGCTCTACTGGACCACAGGGATGTTGCTGGACCACAGAATCATGGCTTTTAGAGGTACAACCTGTACAATTCCTCATTGTTAATCAGAAATTGGACACTAAGGAGCACAATTCTGAAGGCCACCTTCACATTTGGGACCCTCCCAGGGATGCAGGATTGCATAACAGCCATGAACATCACACTCCAAATGCTTTATTGGTCTAGATACTAGTGCTTTCATCGACAAGCCCGCATCTCCTAAAAAAGGGAGGGTTGGGGCCTGATGTCCTAAAGGAACATTCTGGAAATATTCAGTTGTCCTTCAGACTGACTCATGATTAGGCACTATGTTTATGTAACACTGGCTTTTGGACACAGGTCTACGCACACTTATGCCAAAACTCCTCTACCATCTGCCCCTAAGCCCCAGAAATGTCTTCATAGGTGTGTTGGGCAGGGGCGGGGTGCCTCTCCAAATCACGCTTGCAGTCCCAGAGAACTAGGAAGTACATCCAGAAGAGCCAGGTTTTAAACTTACCAGTGTTGGGTTCTGGATCCTACTAAATCAAAGGGTCCTCCCTGACTCCTCAGGAGGGACATGCTGAACTGGCTCCTCCAGACAGAGGTGCAGAACAACATGTTCTTGACTTTCTCCATGGGCATGCCATGTATCCAACACACTAGTCACATGTGGCGAGTTTGCTGGATGAGTGTAGGTAGTTGGCTTGAACAATAAATGTCTTGTCAGAATACTGTAGCTAGTTTGCTATAGCAGTAGCCATTATAATGAACTGGTTGGACACTGCAGCAGATGAAAAAGCTAGTAGAGTTGAGGAAAGGGTCACAAGTCACCTCAGGCTCAATATTTGGAGCTTTAGAGAGTACTTGGTTCAGCTCTTTGAATGGGTATGTTGCAGGACCCTTCCCAGAGGAACCACCCAAGTCTTTCGACCTCTCTTACTGGAACCTTAAGTGCTCCATCTATTCCATCTCTGGGCCACAGTGCCGTTAATTAGCACCTGTGCCAGACCCTCTCCAGATCTTTCTTGTGCAGCTGTGACTTTCCAGTGTTGATAGAGAAGTCATGGAGGAAAGCAAACTCCAATCACACATTTAACAGGACCTGAACATGCTTAGCTGACCAAGCAGCTGCTCATTCAGCATGTTCTACACCTGTGTGCAGCAATGGAAAGAGCAATGGTGGAAAAAACTGTCCTGCAATGGTCCGTGGAGCTTGCTATTACAGGCAAGTATGTTGGGGTCGGGGGACAGAGTAAAAAGCATTGTAGATTTGGTTGAAGAGTCAGGCAGGAAAGTTCAATGCATTGTGGGTGTAGTAAGATGAAGGCCTAAAACATAAGCCTGTGCAGCCCAGACCTTGTCTAAAGACCGAGCCTAGCTAACAATAGACAAAACATGGCTAACACGAAGCAAAGCAAAGCTAAGCTGTGAGCAAGAGACAGGCCCCTGATAACAGGGATTGGCGCAGACAGGGCTAGGAATCCAAAACACTAAATTGGTAATCATCCCAGGTGCAGAATAATGGGTACTGTCAAAAGGTGAAATCACGTTACCACCTGCTCATTCAAGAAGAGCTTGGTACCAACTCTTCACAGACACAGACCCAGGTTCAGAAAAGGTTCTAAAATGACAGCATGATGAAGATGATCTTATCAAATCAAGAGGTACAGGATGATGGGAGGTAACTGAACAAACTCAGAGGGTGGCAACCTGATACATCAGCAGTGAGGTCTGATTTGCTTGTACCAGTACATAAAGTGGTGTTTTTGTCGGGGGGACAGTCTTTGTATGACCTGGGGGCAGTGAAATTTCCCACTGAGTTAGGTACATATGCACATTGGTTCAGTAGAGTCTGACAAACCTTATTACACCTTGCTTTACAATAAACCTGGCCTGGCACCCTCCATCCTTATCTGGTCTGTGGGGGAAACTCTTGGGGTCTGCTGTGGTCACTGGGCCCCCATCACTGAACACACGTGCAGGCAGCCTGCTTACCTTTGATGAAGCCAGAGAGAGGCCTGAGGACACCACGGCAGTAATCTTCCTAACCACAGTGGGAAAGGGGACAGAAGACTAATTAGCTCAGTATATGCACCTTCACACCACAAAGTGGCAGGGGTAGGCAGCCATGTCACACCATACCCAAAGGTGTGATCATATCCACAGCCCTCAAGAGAGCTGGAGTCCTTGCCCTGTACATGCCCTGAGTGCTGTTTCTGGGCTTTTGACATAGGTGATGGTGGTTGAGTTCTGGCATATACAGAAATAGATCTGTGTCAAGAAGCCATTATGTTCAAGAATCATATTCGGAACCATAGTATTTTATTCAAAAGGAAGATCTAAATGGTTCCAAACTAACATTGAGAGTAGCTGTTCACTGTGCCTCTGGCAGAGTAACATCACTCTAGGAATGCTGAATAGTAAGAGAGGGAGCTATGCTATGTACTATCAAAACAAAAAAGCAGTCAAGTAGCACTTTAAAGACTAACAAAATAAATTAGATGAGCTTTTGAGGGACAGACCCACTTCTTCAGACCATAGCCATACCAGAACAGACTCAATATTTAAAAGGCACAGAGAACCAAAAACAGTAATCAAGGAGGACAAATCAGAAAAAAATGATCAAGGTGAGCAACATCAGAGTAGAGGGGTGGGGGGGAAGGTCAAGAGTTAGATTAAGCCAAATATGCAAACAAGCGCCATAGTGACTCAGAAAATTCCCATCCCAGTTCAAACCATGTGTTAATGTGCTGAATTTGAATATAAAAAGACAGCTCAGCTGCCTCCCTTTCAATAGTGGTGCAAAAGTTTTTCTTCAGTAACACGCAAACTCAAGTCATTAACAGAATGGCCCACTGCATTAAAATTCATTTTGGTTCTGTGCCTTAAATAGAGTCTGTTCTGGTATGGCTATAGTCTGAAGAAGTGGGTCTGTCTCATGAAAGATCACCTAATAAATTATTTTGTTAGTCTATAAAGTGTTACTTCACTGCTTTTTTGTTTTGATCACTCTAGGACATGTGGCCAGGAGCAGAGAAAGATGACACCAGAAAGTATATGTAAGACAGGGGAGATTGCAAGATGCAAGAAAGTTGAATCCTTCAACATGACTGCAGTATTTTTCACCTTTGCTGGATCAACTGTCATTCAGAAATCCAGTCCAAAGGAGATGAGCATCAAGACTCTACACAGAAAGGAAATCACTGCTGAGGAAAATAAAGAGGGCGGTGGGGGCGCGCGCAGGGAAGGAGATCAGACCGTGTCAGTAAATGACTTCTTAGTTTAATTGCAGTGAAGTTGTATTCAGATTCTGAAGAAGTCCTTATGTCTGGGTATTCTTCCCAACCTCACATTCTGTTCCGAATGCACCAAGTCATCCCTAGTGATACACTGAATCACGACAATATTAACCATTTGATAAAGTAGTAAGGAAGAGTTTTACCTAGAAGACAACAGATGCACCTCTCCACTTACCTTTATTTTTTAAAAAGGAATTCAAATCTTTGGCTAACTATGCTACATTTCTGCTGTTCTGTTTTATTTATTCTAGCTCATTGTAATCATTAGGCACTCAAAAAAAGTCTCTTCCATGTTCTGACATAAGTTTCCGTGACACACATTAAAGCTACATCTACAGTGCCCTTCCCTTTCAGAAGGGACATGTAAATACAGCAGATCAAAAATGCTAATGAGGCACTGATATGAAAATTCAGCACCTCATTTGCATAACAGCAGTCCCTTGCCACATTGGAAGTGCTGCTTTCAAAATGCAAGACAGCTGTGTAGATGGGGTTCTTCCTTATGAGTATGGTTTCAATGCAGAGTGGCTGCTGTTATGCAGATGAGGTGCTGAATATTCATATCAGCACGTTATTTTTGATCTACTGTATTTACATGCCTCTTCCAAAAGGGAGGGTCAGTGTAGACATAGCCTAAGAGTTAGTTTTTATCTCCAAATATTTATTAAAGTAGATAAAATTTTGTTTTAGATTTCCATTTATCCTTTTCAAGATCCATGGTGCTAAATGGCAACAATAGGTTGGTGCATCTCAGTAATATGCAACTGGCACAAGTTACTGAAAATTCAGCTAAGCCCTTTGATAATTCTGATGCCAGCTTTAATAAATATTAAATGTAAGTTACTAAAGTGTCCACCTTTGCCCACAAGTGATCTTAAACTTAAAAGCACATCTGATCCAAAATACATGTTATACCGAAGAGAAAATAAAAATAGATAGCAGAAATTGACAGACTTGTCACCTGGAAGTCATCATTTTCTGCTCCCAAGACTAAACATACTATTCTTTCTTACAAGAAGTGGACACAAATGAATGCAAGTCAAATTGGAAATATTTATGATTTTTCCTGTGACATTTGTACTCAATGGAACAATTACCTAGATTTTTTTTCCTAGTGCTTAGCTGTTTCCTTGTGTAGACAGCAGTAAACCCACTGGAAATTTTGGGTTGGTTCATGTATTTGTTTTGTTACGAGGGAAAATAATGAAACCTTGGGTTTTCACTATGAACTCTCACGTTAGTTAAAAAGGGATTAAAATGCATCTATCATTGAACTGTTAACCACAAATAAGCCAACAGCTTCATACTCACTATACCATGTAGGACAAAGGACAAACAGTTTCAAGTGTTTCTGGCTATTCATTGTGCTGAAAAAATAACTAGTCAGACTGATATCAATTCACAATAAATTTATTTTATGTGAGCAAAGGAGCTTGCCATTAATGAAAACTTCAGTAGAAAACAGTGCCTCCTGCTTTCGATCAAGATTACTCAAAAGTAGAAGCTTGGTATTAGTCAAAACATCAGTAGAAACAGTTCTGTAGGAAACATTCTTGGCACATGAAATGAAAGCTTTAAAACAAATTACATCTGAACAGAGTATTTACCATGCAACAATACTGGCAGAACAGCCGGTTTCTGATGACTGGTATCCCTTAAGACAATAACATGGAAGACACTTAAACCTGTTTATATAAAGTTAATTGTATATAAATATGGTGTCACTAACTGGCAGTGTTTATTCAGGCCAGCCATTTAGTTTAGCAACTCTAAGTAAGTAATAGGCACTTTGCCCTTCTGATTTCCCCTTTCACCCATCAGCCAGTCTGAATCCATGCCAGGGATACTGTACACTGTTATTACCTAAAAAAGAAAAATTACACAATTAACAATTTGGCCTAGGATATTAATGACAAACAACCTACTTGCAAGATATTTCCAAGGGCTCAGAATTCTGATATTCGTGACATATTTTTAAAGGGCATATTTTTCCTGTAATTGGCAGTCTAAGTACAGCAGATCCTTGACAACTTAAGAGTTGCTACAAATCATTGAAACATAGGATTGAAAGGGTCCAGTCCCATGCAATGAGGTAGGACTAAGTATCATCTAGACCAGTGGTTCTCAAACCTTCTGGCCTACAGCCCTCTACGCTCAGCACAAAGCTTTATACGGACCAGCAGCCAACCACCCATGACAAAATGCATTTGCTCATCTGTAAATACCTAACACACTGAATTATTCATATAAAAAAGTCTACTGGAGCATATAAATGTAAATATACAGCTATAACAAAGGGCGTAAGAAAGTGAGAAGGAAAAAAGCCATCACCAATGTGGCCTCTCACTGAGACACCTAACAGGCCAACTTAAACTCAGAGGTCTTGGGACTAGGCTCTGGAGTAGTCAATAAATCAGTGTGCAGGAGGGAGCGGCCATGGAGCAGGATGGTGGTGTGGGCTCTGGGCAGGAGGCAGGGTGCAGAAATGGGCTGGGGGGGGGGGGCGGGGCCTGACCCTGGAAGTAGAGTTTGGCTGGGCGAGGGGGGGGGGGGAGGGGCACACTAGGCATAACTGCCCTTTGCTGCTCCCATTGGTTGCAGTTCCAGCCAATGGAGCAGGCGGCAAAGCTTCCTGCGCTGCCATTCCCCCAGGTCGGAGGAGCGGGAAGAAACAGTGCATGGAGCTGCCACTTCTCCCATGAGACACATGGCCCATATGGCTCAGGGTTCGCCTCTGCTGGCAGCAGGAAAGCCAGTGCTGGTGCTCCAAGCTTGTAGGGGCGCCATGGGGCTGAAGCACTAGCATAAGCTCCCCACTTTGGAGGGGTGGAGTAGGGGAGTAGCAAGTCCTGCAGGACAATCAGACAGTATGCTTTAAGAACCATTGATCTAGACCAGTTTTTCTTAAACTTTGAGACCATGGAAAGCCAAATAATATTTATTATGTGGAACACCTATGCAAATTTTCTTCAAAAAATTATGACCCCCCCCCCCCCCCGACACCTCCCCTCACCTCCCAAAAAAAATCCGACAAATAGAAGAAAGAAAATGAGTAATTTAATCATTCATCATCGCAATGAAGTAGTAACACTGTATCTGCTTTTAATCACCTAAAATACAAACCAGTGTATGAGATCAAAAAATTGTCAAGATGCTCACGGCACACCTGCCAGGGTTTCCTGGCACCGGTGTTCCGCAGAATGGGGTTGAAGAACCACTGATCTAGACCATCTCTGATAGGTGTTCTTAAAAACCTCTTAAGAGATGCCCCAACCTCTCTATTAATTTGTTCCAGTGTTACATTCCCTTTTCATTTGGGAAGTTTCTCTCAAAATGTCTAACCTAAATCTTCCGTACTTTCAGAAGGCAATTTCAGCCTTCTTGTCCCACCCACAAAAACAAGAACAATTCAGCCTCCTTCTCTTTATAGCAAATATTTTATGTAGTTAAGACTTATGTCCCCCTTCCATCATCCCTTCTACCGACTACACAAACCCAACATTTACTAATCTTCCCTCATAGGTCATGTTTTTTAATCATTTGTTTCTATTCTCTGAACTTGCTCCAATTTGTCCATATCTATCCTGCAATGCAGCACCCAGAACTGGACACAATACTCTAGATGAGGCCTTATCAGTGCTAGATAGACTTGTTTACCCATGTATTTTTTTACAAACACTTCTCCCAAGACATTCCAGAAAGATTTGTTTTTTGGCCACTCTGTTACATTGTGGACTTATTCAGTTTATGACCCATGAAAACCCCAGATCCTTTTCTGCATTCCTTCTTTCTAGGCAGTTATTTCCCATTTTGGATTTGTGCAGCTGCTTATTCCTTCTTAAAAGTGGTACTTAAGATTGCTCCTTATTGAATTTCATTATATTGAATTCAAACCATTTCTCCAGATTTGTCCTAATCATTTCAAAAGCATTTTGGACACTTAAGCTCTCCCACTTCCCTTCCCCAAGAAGGGAGACACTCCTGTCAACATGGGGCTCAGAGTCGTGTTACATCAGCATAACTACATTACTGAGGGGGTTTCCACACAAGAGTGATGTTGTTATACTGGCATAGGTCCACACTACAGACCAGTCTTAAGTTACTCTTAATTTGTTCAGTTCCTATTAAAATCACATCTCCTATCCCATTTACTTTTGTCCAATGACTGCTTTTTGATTAAAAAGGCATTTCTGTGTTTTCTGTTATCTTTCCCTTCTCACTGAGTAATGGGCCTACTTTGTCCCTGATCTCCCTCCTGTTTTGCATGTGTTGTAAAATGCTTTCTTGTTATCCTGTATATGCCTAGCTAGTATAATCTGATTGCATGTCTTTGCCTTCCTAGTTTTATCCCTAAATGCTTGTGGGTTTTTATGTATTTTCCCTTCTTTTTAATTTGACCCGATTTCCATTACTTATAAGATACTCTGAGTTCCAGATCCCTGAAGATCAAATGGTTAAGCCAGGATAGTCTATTACCATTTTACCTAGGCATAAAAGCAAATACTAGCAATGCAATTAATACCTTTTTGTTTTAAAAAGTCTCAAATTCTCCTCAACTCCCCCACTGTATAAATTTGCTTCCCTTTGGATTTTATCTACCATACTCAGAATAAATTTGGCAAACTTTGCTTTCTTGGAATACCTTATCTCTTTTCTGCTATTTTTTCCTCCTACAACTTCTTAGAATCACGAACTATCATTTCATGATCATGTTCACTCAAACTCTTGTCCACCTTCAGATTCTCAATTAAGCACTCAGTTTTTCAGAATCAAATCCAGACTACCCTCTCCCTTTGTTCTATTCTCTACCTTCTACAAGACGCTTATCCAACAATTTCTTGAAATGCACTTGAGACGTCTATGCCTTACTGTATTATTTTCCCAGGCTATAATACTAATTAGCACTTAAAGAACTTGTGAATAGATCTGAGTGTTAAATAAAAGTTCAGTTGTGCAACTTGATTTCAACAGACAACTTGAAAGGAAGTTTTCTATGCTCTCATCTCAGAGTGTAAGCTAAGCGATATTTAATGATTCAGCCATTACAATGGTAACATTAATGGGCACTAATGGAGGGAGATACTAAGTAACATGAAAAGGGATGACAGAATGGAACCCCAATAGTTCAACTCAAAACATCTGTGAGGCAGGCACAGCAAGCGTTATCCTGATTTTATGATATTAGCATATGGAATACAGGGCACTTCAGTGACTTGCAGAAGGTATCAGTGAAATTTTGATAAATTAGGTCAGTGGTTCTCAAAACAGAGATACAGAAACCCCAGGGGTTCATCAACTCATTTAGCTGTTTGCCTAGTTTTACAACCAGCTACATAAAAACCCCTAGCAAAGAGTCAGTATCACTGAAATTTCACATACACACAGACTTGTTTATACCATTCTATGCTATACACTGAAAATGAAGTACAATTTATAGTCAAATGGATTATACAGTAAAAATGAGAAAGTCAGTAATTTTTTCCAGAAGTAGTGTGCATCACTTCTGCTTTTTTTAAGTCTGATTTTTGTAAGCAAGTAGTTTAAGTGAGGTGAAGCCTGGGAAACAAAACCAAATCAGACTCCGGAAAGGGGTCCTGTAGTCTGGAAACGTTGAGAGCTACTGCAGTAGGTTACACACAGGTTTCTAGCCTCCAATCCACAATATTGGAATGACTATTTGTATGCTGAATATGTAAGTTTCCTAAAATAGTACTGGAGACACAAACTTCTTACCTTGGAGTTCAATGGTTTTAAATTACTATGCTGTTTAAAAAAAATGAAATTAAAACTTACCTCATCTGCAAGAAGTGACAGCTCACTGCTGTTTGCAGCATCATAGTCATAGAGAACTCTGGCTTTCCTGCTGCCACTTGATGACTTCAGCTCACTGAAGCCTGAAGTAACCACAGAATTGCTTACTGAAGGTAAGGAAGCAGAGGCAGAAGCCAAGACTGAGGAAGCAGAAGCACTTGGCACAGGGGTCGAGGAAGACTGATTATTGTTGGAGAGGAAGGTGGATGGAAAGCTGTGGAAAAACAACATGACCACTGACAGAATTATTTCAAAACATACGGAAGTAAGCTTTCATCACAGAAAAAAGAGCTTCAATTATGACCCCCAGTGACCCTTCCTACCAACTGTGTAACAGGCACTACACATTGTGACAGCAAAGTTTATTAAGTCTTTGAAGTCTGAAGTGTAGTTCTCTTCATGCCAGTTGCTTCTGTCAACACAAATGAGAATCACCTTGATTCACGGATTTCACAAGCAGAACCATTACAGCTGATGCAGCTAGTTACTGAGCATTATCTATGACTGATGGGTTTTATCAGTTTCATAAATAGAACACCCAGCTATCTGACAGAAACAGGAAAACAGTACAATACTCAAGCAATTCCGCTGACAACACAATATACTATCCATTAAAAACACCTCCTCCACACATGCATATCAAGCCAGAAGTCATTTTTGTGCAACCTCCACTTTCAACCTGCCCCACACCTTCACATACCCCCCAATCCACCATCCCACACAGTCAATATTCAAAGTAATGCAGCCATTCTAGCTCAGAAATCACCACCTTGCTGCATATCCTGTTTTGCCCATCAGTCCTACCCAGGCTGGTGCTACCCTTTCACACTCCTGAGGTGGGGGAAGAGACTACACCTTTACCACAGAACTGCATTCATGGGATTTTAAATAAAATTAATATCGGGGGGGGGGGGGGGGGGGGATCTTACCATGTGGATCTCACATTGCATGCTGAAACTTGCATACACTAGCTGCCAATCCCAGAGTAACTGTGTACTTGAGCAAGAACATAAATTTTTTAAGCCAAGGTGTCGGCCCTCCTTGCTTGGCACACTGCTTCTGGCTTTTGCATGTATCCGACAGCACTTCTGTGATCAGTCAGCTAGTATTTCCTGTTCATCTACCTACGCAGAGCAAGCCATATCTATGCACAGTCTATTTACAAATCTAGAGCCCTAGCCAGTGGAACTCAAGAAACTGTCCTCGCTCTCCATGACTAGCACAGTGGAGACCTTGTCTAAAAAAAAACACACGACATGAAGGACAGGAATTGGTGGGACTGCTATTATAGGTTTAAGCTTGTTTAGTCCTGAGGGAATTTGGGGACAAAAATATAAAGCAATATTTTAAAATTTTACAAATTGTATTTGTTAATAAATAAATGTGGCCCTAGCATGGCAGTGAGGAGCACAGACCCCTGGCTACATTGAGGTGGGAGAGCCCCTTAAGTCTACACTTCCCCAGAGCAGGGACTTGGCAGTGAGGCCACACCTGAGCCTGGTACAATCAAGGGCTGGGCCTGCCCCTGAAACACACCTGGGCCCTTCTCTGCACCAGGTGTGGGCGCATGCATGCACAGGCTCAGCCCAGCAGGGTCCAAGTGTGGATGGACTCAGTGTCAGGGGATCCAGGTGTGGGGTGAGAGGTTTCTATGTGGAGCAATCTGGGAGCACACAGCTGAGTAGGACACAGGACTGCAGAGAGGTTCATTGGGAGTTCTGGATGCAACAGCAATGGATTCTGCACAGTATCAAGGTGGAGGTGGTTGGGGTTTACCAAGAGGGAGTCAGAGTGAGAAGATACAGCTTGGCAGGGTAGATTTCAGGTGCTGGCGAGAGGGGCTGGGAATTGGGGCAGTGGGGCTTGATAGATGAGTCCAGCTGCAGCTAGTTGGGGCTTAGTAGTGTGGAGATGTAGGTGGGGTGGGCAGGGGAGATCTGGTTTCTATAAGCAGTCTGCAAAAAACCCACAGACACTCCAGCTGCTGCTGAGGAGTGCCACCTACTGGGCTCCCTCTGTGGAGGGCCACCTGCTGCTGTTACAGTGCCTGCTGTGCAGTGCTGCCCAGGCTGCTTGTTGGACCAAGGGGCCAAAAGCAAAACAGACCCAGCCAAGACTGCAGTTAAGGGACTCCAGGCAGGTTGTGGCACGGCCAGAAGTCCCCTGGCAAGGTACATACCAGCCCCTCCTGTGGCCCAGTCGCTGCCCAACCCATCAGGAGAGCGCCAGGCTGCACAGCAGGCAGGAACCTGGCACTGTGCAAGGGGGAGGTAGAGCCTGGAGCAGACAGGAGGACCCAGGAGCAGAGTTTCCCTGGATGGGGTCTGCACAGCCAGGGATGTGGACTCCTTCCAAGGCAGGTGACAGGAAGGAAAGGGCAGATGATCTCCCCCCCATTGGCTCGGACACAACAGCCAAAAGCAGGGGAGGGAAGGGGGAGGGTAGCACCGATGCCCCCACCTGAACACCAGGGGAGAGATTAGAGACATCTCTACTGCCCCTGGCAATGCCTCCGCCTACCCCTTTAAAGCAAGCAGGTGACACATGCAAGAGACATCACAAATCTTGAAAGAGCACAGGAAGGTCTCTTTTGCCTCCATGGACTGGTTAAAGCTGATCACGCTGTGCCCCCTTACAAAATGTCATGCCCCTGCACTTTGTGCACGCCTGGACTAGCACACAGTTTCAGAAAAAAAATTTAATTGGGACAAGAGGTTTGAATTAGGTTCTATACATTTCCAACAGATCCCTATCGGTATAGAATTATTCAAAGCATTTTAGTAAGCAAAAATATTCAGAGCACACATTCTAGAATCTTTTAGGCAATAGATGGTTTCTTTCATTTGCTTTTTATTAAAAGTGTAAACTATCCAGGCAAGATCTGATGAAGTGGGTCTGTCCCACAAAAGCTCATCACCAAATAAATCATTTTCTTAGTCTGTAAAGTGCTACATTTCTGCTGCTCTGCTTTATCCAGCCATAAAGCAAGTAGTTTACCTGCTCAGTTGCTACCATTAAATTTCCCCAAGCGCCTCATATTATGAAACCTATTTCTTTCCATAGTAGTTTGCTTTGCTGGTAACTTGCTCAAACTTTGGAGAACACACCTTTGTTCTCCAATCAGGTTAAGGTCTTGCATGTCAACACTTAACTTGTTAACGGATACGCAAACAATACAAAGGTCTCCACTGCATATGACAGTGGTTTACTAGCATGAAACATGAGCAACACAACAGATTAATCACAAGTATACTGCTTGATATCCTCTATCTCTGTACTGGAAGTGTACATCCTGTCCTTCTTTGTACACTTTGCAGTCTTCCTCTCACTTTATGCTTCATGGCATTGGTTTTACCTACAATTTGGTATTTTTATTCTGCTGATGCAACTCCATATTGAACCTCTCATCTAGCATCCTTGAGACCTGATCAGTGCTAAATGAGAGAATTTGCTGAACTACAGGAGGTCAATATTGTCTAATACATTATCGCTCTTGCTGCTTACTGGGCTCTCAGAAGACATTTAAAGGTAAATCACAGCTAAATAACAGCACAGAACACAGAACCAGGACTGGTGGCTGTATGGGATCATGACCATAATAAGCAGTCATCCAGCTAACTAAACTCATGCCAGGTTATGGATGTTACTGAATGAGAGAGTTCTGGATTAGAGAGGTTCAACTTGTAAAATAATGTAGTCACACTTCATAAAAACCCTTTTTTGCCCCAGTGAAGCACATCTGCATTAAAAAGTTTACAGCATTGTAAATGCATTAGTGTAGCAGCAACAGTACAAGAGTTCCAACCTCTAAGGAAGTCCTTACATAAAGCTGTAACTATTTAAAAAAACACCTTCTGCAGTTGTATTACCTTCCAAGTTGTTTCTGGAGATGCAGCATATATTGATAACATTGTGCATAATAGGTCATCTGAGCTTCAACAAAATCATTCAGACAGCGAAGATGATGTGCCTATAATATAGCGAAGAGTTTATGTTTTTAGTGTATATGAAGTATACCGTCATTGAAAAGGCTAGCTAAGTAGCTTAGCAAAAATCCTGAAACAAGTTCGGGCTCAGACTCATAAGGTAATGGGATGATAGCGCTACAGAGAACATTTTCCAGGATGTTCACATGATGCTCACAATTCTTAATTCAAAATACTAAAAAAAAAAACCCTGTATATTACAGTAATCTGTAGTCTCACGGAGCAAGTCTGGTGGCAATAGTGAGGGTCTTAAAGCTTAAAGGAAAGTAAGACCACCTCTTGGGCACCTACAGCCCAGGGGAAACCAGAGTTAAGTTAGCTGAACAGTAATCGCTTAAAAGGTGAAATTCATATGGCTGTGGATCGGGTAGCACATTTTAAGATGTTAAGGAAAAGCACCATTCCCAACAACTTCCTGCTATTTCAGAGCATCTCAGTTGTATTCGTTTTCTTCAATTTAGATACTTACATGTGTACTGCTGATACCTTCTAGCAGCAGTCTGGTAATCTCGGCTTGGCGGTCAAATTCACTTTGAGTTATTCGAACTTCCTGTTCAGACTGGAGAGTGTAGAATATGTAAGAAGTTTGTACAACAGTTTAAACACTACTTGCTACATCTACAACAAGAAGTCCTGTTGCACTTTACAGACTAACAGATATTTTGGAGCATAAGCTTTTGTGGGCAAAGACCTGCTTCATCAGATGAAGCGGGTCTTAGCTTATGGTGCAAAATATCTTTTAGTCCATAAGGTACCACAGGACTTCTTGTTTTCTCAAAGATACAGACTAACATGGCTACCTCTGATATACCTACAACAGTTTCTATATGAAGACCCTGATCCTACAGGCAAGTGTTTTAACTTGATGCACCGATGAGGCTATACGGATTGGAACAGGACCATTCATGGGCATTCAGTAAAGCACATGTTAAGGTGTTTTCAGGATTCAACCCTGATTTTGCTTTTATGCTCTACAGTTATTAGTCACCATGCTTTATGTTCAAATTTTTCTGCCTACACAGATCAATGGGTACCTCAAAATTAAGAGCTCCAAGGAGAAAACGAAATTTAGATTTAGTAACACTTGCATTTTAACTTATTTGCTATATGAGAAAGTCAATTAGGCCACCACCAACAGAATTTAAGACTATGTACAACATTTGTAAAACTAAATTACTTTTTTTCAAATTCATGGTTTACAGTAATACTGACAGTTAGCCTACAGCTATTAGCAGCTTTAGAACAAGCCTAAGAGCAATCTAGTAACATTGGAGGGCACCATTTAGTACAAATCAAGTCATTGTGAATTCCACAGGGTTGAGCAACTGATACCACCCAAATCACATGATTGTATCAGAGTTGCACTGTCTCTTACAGTAAGTACATAGTTCTGTGATCTAGATTACTGTATCTCAGTGCTTTTACATTTCAAATCTAATCATTCACGTTTTGCTTCTCAATAACTCAGCAAGCAGAAGGCCGTCTTTAGCCTGAGGTGCAATACAGGAAATGGGGCAACAAATTGCACAACTTTTTTCTCGCATCTCATTTTACATGAGACTATATTCCTACTTATTCTCCTATGAATAGTTCCCTGGGAACACACAAGTGACTTTAAGGAATCTGCACAGAAGAATTATGGAACTGAAGTATTTCTAGGTTAATTTTTTACAGCCATTTTTGAAATTGCTTAAAATAAGACAGTAAAGCAGCCATGGAGAACCAAGTATACAGTGGCTCTTTAGCAGCAAGATGACCTGTTGCTTGGCACACAAGCTAATTCACGTTAGCTTCTGTAACTCTGTGGAGGGTGTCCCAAATGGACAGCCTGGGGCCATTAGAATTTGACTACCAGAAGCCTTTCTGGACAAGCTAGTGCACAGGTGCACACACACCAGTTTTACTTTCAGAGCAAATAGAGACCTTTACTACAAATTTTTACACTTGAAGCGTTGACACATTACTGCAGAAGTTAGGACTTCACCAACACCATGAACTCACACCTTGCCATTTTGAGAGCATTGTGTACCAACAGGAAGGGAAATATGAGGGGGGGTTGTGTGCTTTTTTTGGCACAGTTTGGGTTTTTTGTTTTGGGGGAAAGAGAAGGCCAAAAGCCAAAAAAGGAAGGGTACCATTTCCTGCTTTTGCATACCCAGTGGATGGGAAAGCTAGTTAACAGTCTTGAGTTTTAAGTAAATCTTTTTGTGTGCTTCAAATTACAGTAGATATTGGGATTTTTTTTTTTTTTTTTTTTAAGACATATGCTGATATGAAGTTACAAAGTTAATACTTTGAAGTTGGTAATTTGTCCTCTGCTCTGTTTCATTAATGACAGGTAAGTACATTCTTTCCCTTCCCAAGGTTGTAAAGACAAAACACCACCAGAAACACAAAATAAGTTATCCAATGTGTGTTTAAACAGGTGCACATTGGACTAGTTCACCGAACCAAAATGTCTTTGGGAGTGTCACTGCTTTTTAAAGTCAAGCTTGCTTGCTATTTATCAGGGGTGGGCAATAATTTTTGGTGGGGGAGTCATTCCAATCTTCCAGGATATTAATGGATGAGGTGTAGGTCTGGGATGGAGGTTGGGTGCATAAGGGAACTAAGGATAAGGCACTAGGCTATGGGGAAGGGGTCTAGAAAGTGATATGGGTGCAGGAGGTGGGGTTTGGCTAATAGGGTGGCACAGCAGAAGATTGGGAAGTGGAAGGGGTTGGGGTCCTGGAGACAGGACTTTGGCTGGAAGACTTACCTGGCCCAGCCCTGGCAGGGGCCATGTGCTCTGAACAGCCGTGAACCTGAGGGGAAGGGAAAGGATGCTCTGCACACTCCCTGTGCTTCAAAAAACAGGAAGTTTCTACTGGCCAGGAAAAAAAAAAGTCAATGGGATTGTGCTGGGAGAGGGGACAGCACATTAATGTCTCCCTCAACCCCTTGGGCTTCCAGCTACTGCAAGACAAACAGGGCCCCACAGACACTTGTCTGACAAGCATGCAAGAGCGCGGCAGATGGGGAGCGCATCCATGGGACGGATATGGTGGCTTACCAGCCTGCAGACTGTATTTTACCTGGCCCTGTGCTTTTTGCAGAGCATTACTTGAAGTGGAGGTTGCAATGGCATGCTCCAAACCTCTAGTTTACCCATCTTCCCACACATTGCCTCATCCTCTTTTTCTCACTGCTGCTGAGTCAAGTATAGCATTAGGACATGCCTATTTATATCCCTGTGGTTAAAACTGGTGTACAAGTATAGCTGATGTTCTGAGTCCATACAATCCGTAACGCTTTCCACCTCAGCCTGAGGCAGGTTAAGGAAAAAGCCTTGAAATGTAAATCTAGGCTATTACATCCCCCATGTAGAACTGCAACCACAATCAGTGAAACCTCCCATTTGAATAGGAAGTGGCAGATTGTCTTGTCATGAAGGGCCCCGACATAACTGCTCACCACCTCAGTTCAAACTGCGGATTTGTAAGCTGTCTGGGCCAAAAAGCTTATCAATAAACAGGAGTAGAGTATATCCCATGCAGGCCACACTTAAAGTTAACTGGAAAGGTGCATAAGATCTACAAGAATAATTCAAGGTCTTGAAATCATGCTTTTCAGTAAGAAACTTGTCTATTTAAGTTCACTCAAGAGAAAGTTAAGGAGTGACCTTATCACCACCTACCCATGCCTATCTATATGGGAAAGGTTTGATAGACTAAGCTAGGAGCAGCAGGCATAACTAGATTCAACAGCTAGAAATTAAAGCTAGACAAATTCAAAACAAAAAAGCCTTTCAACTGAAGGCAACTAATCCTATAGATGTAAACAATGTACCATCACTTAGAGTTTTAAAGCAACAATGGAGATCTGTCTAGAGATAAGCGGTGTCCAAGAGATGTTTTGGTTTGATTCAGAGATTAGTTTATGAATCCAAGAAGCCCGTCCCTCTCCCAGCTTTCAATAAAGGGGAAGAATGAACAGCCTAAAAGCATTTATTAGCTATAGCTTGGAGGATTTGACTGTGTGTCTGCTTTTGTTACCTTTGCATTTATTTCAACTCTATGGTACTTACAAGAATAGAAAAGTAGTTTATAAAAAAAAAAACAGAGTTTCTAGTCTTTTTGTTAAGATCTGAAAACAAAATAAGCCAATAACTACATTGAAAAGTTGCCACTGATTTTTTTCCCTATGCAGTAAACTCTTTCATATCTGGCAGTCCTGGGACCACGAAATTGCTAAGCATTCAAGTATTCTGGATAATAGAGATATACACCTAGCAATGCATAACACTAAAGAAAAACAAGATTTAGATATTAAGATTAGATATTAACAAAAACAAAAAGGTATGCATTATACTTTATTTACCAACAGTAGTACTGGACACTAAACTTATACTATATTTATATGTACTTTTTCACTATACTTTATGGAAAAGTAACTAAAATTAGTTATGGTTAAAATGCCAGTTGAGAGGTCCGGATGATAGAAAGCCGACACAGGAAAGAGTTTACTGCATATGCAACTCTGTCCTCCAGAACTGGCTTCAGGGATGCAAACACAGCTCTCTAGACCTCTTTCCTGCTAGTGGGGTGGTGGAATGCCACTCGGGCTGCTGCCAACTGCACTTCAGCTTGTCTCCTGCTTCCCCAAGAGCTTCTTGAAGCAACCAGTATAGCCTCCTGCCACAACATGGTAGCTCAATAGTAAGAAACAGGAGCTCATTGCTGAATGTTATATTCTGCTCCCAGCTCTCAGATGCCTTAAAACTTTTCTTCTTGCTTTCTGTATGGCAAAACTAAGAGGAACTAGTTTGATAGTGTTGATGAAAGCACAATGTGTGCGCTAAAATCTGACAGCAGGTACACAGACACCTCCAGGAAGTCAAGTGAAGTCTCCAGGTATCAGCTTGCCAACCTATGGTTTTGTCTCGCATTCATCATAGTGACTCCACTACACAGACAGACAGACAGACAGACTAGTTGTTTTGCGGTCCCACCCAAGATTGCTATGGCTAGCACAGCTTCTCCTCTCCCCCCCCGGCCCCATCCTTCAGAAGAGCTTGCTACTTCCATGGCATCAGTTCCCCCTTTGAATACAAGTGAATCTGACAGTTGAACATCGGTCTCTTAATAGCCAGTTTAGAGCACTACCCCACCATCCTTCAGAAAATAAAAAAAAAAAAATATCCAGTGAAGTTTATTGCTGGGATCTTTTTGTAATAAGACACCAACTTTTGTCAGAGACATCTTACTGTCTTGTTACTTGCAGGCTTACTGTTTTTTCCAGATTGTATCTTGTCACAAGACAGTCACATGATGGCAGTTGTTACTCAAAGAGGAAGTGTTCGAATTCCAAATTTATTCCTGAACACTACCCTGATGAAAAACCTCACTTCACTGATGGTATCTGAAATGCTCGGTAAGGTGCTAAATAGGTTATGCAATACAGCAAAATGATTTCCAGAAATGTATTTACATGGAAAATCCTTTATTACACGGTACAAGTGAGCAAACATTTCACAGTGCTGCTGTCTCAGAACTCTACTTACTTTTGTCACTTCCTCTGCCCAAATCTTGTCCGCATTAAGAGTGAAGACAAACATTTAGAACATCAGAGTGGTTTTAACACAAAGCCATATGTATATGCTCTAATAATTCCCCCCCCCCCCCCCCCCCAACCCTTTAGAAACATAAAAGTTTCTCAGGAGTGGATGACTCACTGCACCCATATGAAGGGGCCTTTGCTATGAACTATAGTCCATTAAGAAAACGTAATTCATTCTTTAAACACACAAAAGAATTCCAATATCAACTGCATACCTACAGTACTATATTACCTACATGAAGTATGTAAGGTTAGAGAGCTATTATTCACTAAGAGGATACTCTGCAGACCAAAACTGATTATTCAAAAATCTGTAAAATGCGACATTGTCCATAAAACACAAATCTCACAATGTAAAGTATGTGACTACTTGGAAAATGGATACAAATCAAACAGCCTAAAATTACTTACAATAACTTATAAAAGAAAACCAACTTTTAACTGTTAATATGTTAAGGTAGAAATGTTTCTCAGATGAAAGGTATGGTCACCTTTCACGAAAGCTGACTAGACAAGCTATGTTATACACAAAAACTGAAATTGAGGTAAGCGATTTCTCTTGCCATCTGAATTCTGTTATTTATTACTGCCTCATGAACTTGCAATGAATTGGATAATTTTAGTAAATGCTATTGTGGACATCAACAAAAAAAAATTAATAACTGTATTACAACTACAACCAGAGGTCTTCCTCAAACACAGCCTTCCTTTAATTTTTGATGTTTAAATTAGAAGTTTTTTGGAAAGCTATGCCGACACTGTTAAAAATTGTGGTTAAGAGACACATGCTTATGACCCAAGACTTCAGTAGTTTTATAAGTAGAGATAAAGTTCTTTGGTATAATGATTCACTATCTGTCTACCAGTCATGGACATCAAACACTGAAGAAACGATTATTTGTATTACAGGCCACAATGAAAATTAATTCCCTATTGTCGCAGGTTCTGTATAGGCAGAGGACAATACCAAAATGAGGAATAAAAACATCGTGCATGTTCTATAGGAGTACTTTTGACTAGTATGACAACATTCTGGTCTCAACACGATAAGTATTTTCAAGGCTGAGAAACAATCAGCAAGTCTTTGGAACAAGTAGCTTCCAATTATCTCAAAATCAGCTCATTAATAATAGTGCAGCATTCCTATAGCTTCAATTGTTTGCACAGTTAGTTTGATAGCAAAGACAAGAAATGGTTCCTAAAAATATTTAGATTAATAGTTTATTCCAATTGTGAAAGATGTAAGATTTCTTGCAGTAAGGAATGACCACAACTGAATTGTAATAAGAACCTCAACATCAAAAATCCAGGAGTCTACTCAGATGCTGTTGGCACTCAGGTTGGACTACTTTTGAAATAATTTCCCCAGGATCCCATCTGGATGGGCAATCTCTGGTAAATTGAATGTGTGCGCACAGTATTATGACATTTCCCTCATTCTTTGGTTTGAGGTGCCTTCAAAGACACACAGAACAACCAGAGAGCAATTACCCAGGAACTGTTCTTTACAGAATACTATGGGGAAAGTCAAACAACGTGTTCCCACAGTTGCACTTAATTTTTCAGTTCTTAAAAAAGAATTCAAATTGGTACAGTTAGCTTTGACTTCAGTAATGTTGTGGAAAGAAGCCTATGTTACACACTTTAGTTCACTGAACACCAGGACAATTTAACAATACAGAGCTACAAGCTATTTGTCAGTATTTCTCTTGTTTTAAAAAACATAAGGCCTCTAAGAAATTGGAATATTTATCAGTCCTCCATTCTAAATGTTTGGTATGACAATTAAGGTCACTAGACCTGGATAGCAAGAGGAAACACTTGGTAAAGAATGTATGAACACAGGAGGCCAACAAACCTTTAGCCATTTTACATGCAGCAAGTTGAGCATGTAAGAGACATTTACCATAATGTTATTTTCTTCAGGCTGTGACGTGTTTAGTTGCTTTAGTGCATAGACAGAGACAAAAGCCAGGTTACACTGTTAATATTCTAGACAAACAGTTATAGAAGACAGAATAGTTAAACACTGCAAGATTAAACTAAGCCAAGTGGTGATGCATACCTACAAATCCAAATAGTCACTGATTTAATCAAGTAGCTTTATTCAGCAATTTTAAAAACTGTTCTGGACCATTTTATTTAGATATTAAAACGTAACAGTAAGTGACAGAGATTGAAGTTACATGTTACTCCATCTGCATTCATTTCATTTTCTTTTATAAAGCAGAGAAAACATTTGAAACAAGATTTGAAGCTGTAACAGATGAACATTAAAATCCTCAATGAATGTGTCCCCTAATGATTCTGATGTTCACTATCGAAGACGTGGTGAACTCACAACCTCAATTTGGCCCTGCTGCTTCATTTCATCCAGCCCACATCAAGTCTCTGCACTATGGACCAGAAGCCCTGAGCCTTGGCAGTACTTCACATGGCTGGAACTATGAGCACTGGCCCATCCTTGTAGCCCTTGGGCAGAGGGTCAATCAGGGAAGCTCTGTTTGCTGCTCTCACCCCCATTGCCAGGTCCTATTACTTGGGAACCAAGGACAATGGGAGCTGCAGGGGTGATACCTGTATGAGTGGGAAGTGTACACTGCACCAGACTGGGTCTGCCACACAGGGGTCAGATATGGCAGCCACTTGTGGGAGGTGCACAGGCATCAGGGAGCTTGCCTTAGACAGGCTGCACCACTGACGGGAGCCATTAGATGTAAGCACAGCCTGGCTGAAGCACACTCCCCAAACCCCACTGCACACAACCCCTTGCCCCAGCTGGGAACCCCCTCCTGGAATCCTCTCCTGCACTTCAACTCCCTCCCAGAGCCTTCATCCCAAACCTCATTCACACCCAAACCTCCTGTCCTATCTATGGCCTCGCCCCAGAGCCTGTACCTCCAGCTCAATGCCAAACCCTCTCCCACACAGCAACTCCCTGCCACAGCCCACATTACCCTCCCACACTCCAAAACCCTCATTTCTGGGCCCACCTCAGAGCCCAGGGAAGCCCCAGGCCTCCATGCTACTCTGCAGGGATTCATGTGACTCCCTGATTTTTTTTATCCATGCATCAGTGAGCCCCAATAGGAAAAAAGATTGCCCACCTTGCACTACAGCTGTCAAACCAGGCAAACCTCCTTTAGAAATAAATGAATGAGCCATGATAACCTGAACTAATCACTCCACACTTCTTCACTCCCCCCAATCCCAGCCTTGACTTTCTGAACATCTACTCTGAATAGTCATCAACTGAGAAGTAAGGCATTAGAGGCCTCTTGTATATACCATCTGGAAGCGTGAAACCCAGAATTTAATAGGCAAGACAGCATTAAAATGTTAGTTTAAGGTGGTATTAGAATTGAAGTATAGGCAAAAAAAGAGGGTAATGCAATTAGTGATACAGCTACATCACAAACTCAAAGATATAGGTAGGCCTACCTGTGCTAGTTTTAACAGTTCTGACATGAACTTCAATGGAGGCTAGCTACCCTGATCAAGCACACCTACTGAGGGAGTGGGCATGTGTACGGGTTGCTAGTCCACAATGGGGTTTGTGCACATCTTCACTTCTGTTACCCATGCTAACTAGACTGAATACAGGTCTTACACCTTAATTTGTAAAATGGATACACACCGTAAGAGGCACAAAGTCTCATGATCCAACAATGAAACCCTGGTAAGTATTTTTTCCCCATTATTAGCCCTGTAGTAATGCTCAACCAGTAACTTGTTCCCTGGAATGAAGTCAGTAAATTAATTCCCTCCCCATAACAAAATATCTAATTATGCATGTAGGCGAGTAACAACATAGCTTGAGATAAAATTAAGGTTAAAGGCCATTTAAATGTCTGGAAAATGGTCATTCTTGGGACTTCCACATTTTACCCTACAGGAGTCTGCAATACGGACCCTAGAAGCTAATACCTAGGGTAACAGATTTGGGAGTTCCAAATTATGGAAGATGTGTGACAAGTCATTCCAAAGGACAACACATGATTATTGAAGCAAAATATTATCGCAGGGCAAGGTTAAGCCTTCAGAAGACCAATGTTCCTCTAATTTTCCATTTATGTGTGGAATAAATTTTATCTGTGCACCAAGAGCAGTGTGTGAGCGCAACAGTGTGAATGTGCACCAGTGAACACCACTTGCAGCCAGCTGTGGGCCCTCTGCTAACCAGCTAGGTGGCATCAGAATCTCTCCTGTGGTGTAGGGGAGGCGCTCAAGTATTGAGCTTACAGGGAACACTGCAGAAGACTCCCAAGTACCCCAAACTGTTTTACTTATGCTCCCACATTTATAATTTAAAAGATACCTTAATGCTTAGCACACCCCACCTTAGAAATTACTTGTGAAAATTCTTCCACATTTTGAATTTTTAATAAAAAACATGTAGCTTATTAGCCCCCAAGACTGATCATTATGACAAAGGTTCATTTCACATAGGATGGAAGAGGATCTGCATAAAAATCTTCAATGCCTATATTTTAAAAAGTGAAAAATTTCAAGGAGTCAAGAAACCCAGCCTTAAGTCAGCAATGCGCTATTTTCTCTTAGGTTCTCCCTAGAGGTTTCTTACTGAGTTTGACAAAGAAATGTACACTGAAGTAGTATTAAAATATCTGGCTTTTAGGATAAATTATAGTTTACATAGGACCAAAACTGTTTGAGACCCAAATGTGGAAAGTTATGAAGTTATTCATTAGAAGAATTTTCTACTCACTGCAGCTCTAGCTTCTGCAACTTTTGCCTTCTTCAATCTGGTTTTTGCAGCATCCAAGTCTAGCCTTTTATTTTGCAATAGTTTGCGTTCTTTCTGGAAGTTTAGGAACATCAGTTAGTTTAAAAGGATCATGAAGCAAGCTGTTGGCCTGCTGTACACTACCAGAGGTGGGGAAAGTACCAAAAAAAGTTACTTGAGTAAAAATGCAGCTGCTTTCACTTCTGGATACTCAGGTACAATAAAGATGAGACACATGTGCGCGCACTTTTACTCAAACAGTATTCCAGAGGGACACCGGTGACTTGTACTTATGTACATTCCCCCCCAACACAGCTGTACTTTTACATAAGTAGCTTTTTGGTACCTTTCCCACCTCTGCTCATTACTGTATTGCATACAAGCACCCTTCTAAAGCTGAAACCAAAGGCATAATAACTAGGTACAAAATTACTACATTGTTTTAACTCTTACCCAGGATAGGCCTCGCTTACTAAAAGTAACGAACACAAGAAGGCTTTCTTGAACCAGACTTTTTCCCGGCAGAGTGAAGGGGAGGGGAGAAGAGACATTTACTTAAAACAAAAAATCAAGTCTGAACTGCTTTTTCCTTATAAGTTTTAAGTAAGGGAATAAATAAATCATAGTTTTCTGTAATGTTCATATTCAGAACTACTGTCAAGTATTTAAAGTACCTTTGTCAACTTACAGTAATTGTTTTATAATCTCCTTCTACAAAATTTCTTAGAGGAGTGAGGAAGTTTATTGCAGATGTTTGAATTAATTCTCTATCTGCTGTTCCAATTCGCTTTTGTGTTTCTCCACATTTAATTAGTGCATTTCCTGCAAAAGGAAAAAAAAGAGACAGCTGTTAAACAGTGGTTCCTGTAGGTGGCTATGCAAAGTTCTACAAGAACAAGAATTCAGGCTCATATTTTGACAAATTATCAACTGCTAAACAAATAGCTTTTAAAGGAAAAATTAGAAACAGGGCTGCTTTAAACGACAGACACTGGAACTGGAAGTCTAAAGAAACTAACATTCATTGTTCGATAATCTATTAATATGGTTACACCCAATGTTTCAGTGGTACTACCTATGACAATTCCATTTCTCGTTTGCGAATTTAAGTTCTAATTGTTAGTATTAAGTAAGGAAAAAAAAAGTTTCCCACTCTTGATAATTTGATTCATTCATCTGAGGTTTTTGCTAAATAGAAAAATGTCAACTGTCAGATGCCAGCTATTTGCATTTAAATGTAAAGTCTCCAAGTTTCCTTGTGAAGATCAGGGAAGGATTTTTCAGTGCCAGTGCTGATCAATACAGCTACGTCTACACTAGTCAAAAACTTCAAAATTGTTATGCAAACGGCCATTTCGAAGTTTACTAATGAAGCGCTGAAATACATATTCGGTGCCTCATTAGCATGCGGGTGGCCGCAGCACTTCGAACTTGATGCGGTTCGCCTCCATGCAGCTCCTTTTCGAAAGGACCCCACCTACTTCGAAGTCCCCTTATTCCCATCTGTTCATAGGAATAAGGGGACTTCAAAGTAGGCGGGGTCCTTTCGAAAAGGAGCCCCGTCTGGACGAGCCACATCAATTTTGAAGTGCTGCAGCCGCCCGCATGCTAATGAGGCGCTGAATATGTATTTCAACGCTTCATTAGTAAACTTCGAAATGGCCATTTGCATAGCAATTTCAAAGTTTTTGGCTAGTGTAGACACGGTCCCTGTTTCCCACCCAAAGAAAAAAAATCACCCTTGCTCAATCTATTAAGCATTATGCAATGGCACCATTTCAAAACTAATTGTGTAACTTATTTTTGCATCGTAGAATTGATTGAGAGCATTATAGCAAGTTGCGATGGCTGCATACTTATAAGAAGTTAGACACACTGGTCTGAATAAGCTGAGCATCATTTAGTTTGCTTTAAGTAAAGTCTAGTAAGCTTCAGGCCTGGTTAATTCTTGACAGCAGCTGTGACTGGCTATTCAAGTGTCTTCTCACTTATATCCTTAATAACCTTTATCATAGAACAGTGAAACTTCCTGCAAAAACCTACACTTGGATGCTTTCAACAAAAAGGGTATGTTATCTTCTACTCTAGCAGAAAATTCTATTACTTTCAGATGCAAAGATCTTTGATCCAGTTCCTTGTGGAAAATCACTTTGCACAAGTTGACTTATTCAGCTGCCTTTGTTCTAAATTAAAATTAGGCTTTGTAGTCTGTATATTTTGGTAGTAATACACCCATGTATCAATACTTGGTTAATTTTAATTGTCACCCATAAGTTTAATATAGTAGGTTTAAGAGAGCGCACTGGACTTGATATTAACCAAAGCTGTGAGAGCTTGCAAGTGCTTTGGAGGAGAATCACAAATCAAAGATTTGGGCTAACTGGAGAAATGGTCTAAAGTAAATATGATGTTTAACAAGGACAAAACACAGAGTACTCCACTTAAGAAAGATCAGTTTCACATGTAGAAAAACAGCAAGTGACTTTCTAGGAAGGAGCACTGAAAAAAGGATATAGGAGTCCCAGTGGACCACAGGCTAAATAGGAGTCGACCAAGTGATACTGTTGCAAAAAAGCAAACGTGGACTGCATTAACTGGAGTGTTGTGAGCACAATACAATAAGAAACTCTGCTCTACTCTGCGCTGATTAGGTCTCAACTGGAGTATCGTGCTCGGTTCTGGGCATCACATTTCAGGAAAGATGTGGAAAAACTGAAGACAGTGCAGAGAAGAGCAACAAAAGCAATCACAGAGCTAGAAAACATGACCTGTGAGGGAAGACTGAAAGAAATTGGTTTGTTTAGTTTGGGAAAAAGAGAAGACAGAGGACATTACAGTTTTCCAGTACCTAAAAGGGTGTTACAAGGAGGAGGGGAAAAAATTGTTCTCCTTGACCTCTGAGGATAAGACAATCAGCAAATGGGCTTAAATTGCAGCAAGGGAGGTTTACATTAGACATGAGGAAAAAGCTTCCTGCCAGGTGGTTAACCACTGGAATAAATTGCCTAGGGAGGTTGCGGAATCTCCATCATTGGAGATACTTACGAGCAGGTTAGATAGATAGCCCCGATAGACGTTTATCTAAAAAGTGCCAGGTCCTGGCACTAGGGCAAGGGACTGGACTTGATACTTATCAAGGTCCCCTCAGTTCTTGTATTCTATTCTATAGCTGAGACCCAGTCTCTAAAATTTTCCAGAGATAACATTATGAACTAGGTGGTCCTGGGGGAAGAGAGTGACAGAAAGGTAACTGAACAAGTCTACTGTTTAACAATTCCTTTTAGAAAGTACTTACATATCAGGACAAACTACTGAGATTTTAAAACTAGAATTTAGTGGTATCCTTCAGCAATTTCTATTCTTCACATAGTACACACCTTTTCAAATAAGACACCAAACTTCACAGAAAGGAGCTGCACTTTTCCCTTCTAACTTGGGGTTCATAGCTCATATTTTGTTTACCTTCTCAGGTAGCAAAGTTATGCAGCCACTGGGGAAGAGTTATGGTTCCAACAGCAACTATAACTGATGCTACCCTCTTCATTTTGGATTAAGGCTCCAGAACTTTAATAAGCTCAAAGATGTACACAATACACAAATCTGAGCAGCTGGGTCAAACTTCATAAACTGTCTCCTTGGCTTAAACTTACCATATGCTGTTCCTGGGCCAAACTCATTCCCTGCATCAATCATATACTGGCCTAGTAGTTCTGGGTTATTCATACGACTTGGTGCTTTGCGGTCCAACTTCTCATAAACAAATTCTTCTATTCTAGCATCTAAAAAGAAAGTTATCTGCTAATTTGAAGTGCAATACTGTAAATCAAAGCAGTATTTACAAAACGTTCTGAGATAGAAAAGCAATTTACTGATTCATTCACAAAGTAATTGAGTAATTAGTAACTGACTAAACTGAATAAAGTGATTGTCACCAAGAGCAGGCTGTTTGTCTAAATCTCCACAAGCTCTGTTTACGAGTATTTCTAGTATCAACCACAAAAATTCAACACAGAATTGTAATCGAGCTAATATATATCTTCTTACATAACACCAAGATTAGAGGCTGTGCAGCCCACATTATCCTTCGGTAACACTTAAGGCAAACCCATTTTCATTAAATGCAATTGCAGTTTTGACAGATTTCATCTGTAAGTTTGGCTATGTTTACCCAACAGCATTTTCATCAGTACAACTTACCTTGCTCAGCCCTGAGTGACTCAAGTTATACCTACAGAAACACACATGGCCACCATTATGGGGGTGGGAGATGGTCTCCTACAGATACAGCTCTCACGATCATCATTCATTGGGGGTGGTTTAATGGATGTTAAAGGAAGAACTCTCTCTAGTCACCTCAGAGCAGCTACTTGGGAGACCTTGCACACACTATAACGTAGACATGGCCTTGACAACCAGTTCTGAGTTCACCAGGACCAGCATACAGCCCTTCTTCACTATAACCACACTGATGTGTTTCCATGAGTACATAGTAAAAGCCATGCTACTAAAATAAGCAGTAGGTTTGGCTACATCTTTCTAAGGAATAATGCTGTTAAGTATGAAAGATGTTTAAGACAGTCTAGACCGTGGTCTCCCAAACTGAGGGGTATGCCCCTCTGGGGGAGCATCAAGAAATTCCAGGACAGGGGGGTGTGAGGCAACCCAGCCCCCTCCATCCCATTTCATTCCCCCCTAGTCCAAGAGATGGCCTTTGCTTCCAGCTCTCAGCCCCTGCTATTTTACATGGGCAAGCCAGTGCGGCTGCTATAAAAAGCAGGCTGCCAGCAAAGACCCACATGAAGCTAGCTGCCTTCTGCAAAGGAGTGTGGGTTTGTGGGGAGACAGAAGGAGGAGGAGGAGGATGGGGGACTGAGGGAGCCTGGTTCACGGAAGGGGAGGGAGAGGGGGTGAGAGCAGGGGGCTGGTGGTGCGTGGCTCTGGGGGAGAGGAGGGACTCGAGTGGCTAGCCCCAGCTTGAGCTGGCAGGTCGGCAGCTAGCCCTGGCAGCATGGGACACAGGCTGCTGACCTGATGTTCAGGTGGGCAGCTGGCCCCGGCAACTGTTGGGCAGGTGGGCGGCTCTGGCAGCACAGTGATCAGGTGAGTGGATGGCTAGTGTGTGCAGCTCTGGTGGCTGGCACAGGGCTCAGGCAGGTGGCCAGCGGGGGCTACACAAGGCATCTGCAAGGTGGTGGCTGTGCCGTTAGCTTGGCCTGTCCACAGTCTGCCTCCGGGATGGGATGGGGCCAGCACAGCGTTCATCACCCCAGCCATGGCTGCAGCTTGTCTCTGCAGGGCCAGGGCTGTGCACGCAATGACGGGGCCATGCCAGCAGCCCATTCGGGGCAAAGCTGGTGCCCATGGGGCCCAGGCCATGTCCAACACGGGGCTGAAACCAGCCCTCTCAGCCTGCCTTTGGTATGGTGTCAGCCCAGGGTCAAGGTCCAGCAGGAAGTAAGCCCCCCCCCCCACCCCCAAAGCTTTGGCGGTTGGCATGTGGCTCAGAGCAGGGCAGCTTAGCTCCATTGAGTCTGCTGTCTTATTTTCCAGACAACTTTTGTGCCAACCCCATTCACAAATTAGTATGCAATCCATTCAGTGTTGATGTCGATACATTGCCCAAATATTGCAATAGCAAGCACTCGAAATAATGATTCAAGTGCAAAAGAGTTTCAAAAATAAGCTTGGAAGAACTTTCAATATATTTCCCAATGTACTTGAAAGTTGGGGAAGAGGTGTAATGTATCATTCTTCCATTTTTGTAATTATACCCCTGTGGAAAAAAGCTTTTCAAGCTTACTCACATTAAAAATGAAACAAAAAAAAAATCGACTGGATGTCAAAAGCCATTTGCATTGTGCACTTTCATCTGTCAAACCTATGATTTCCCTGCTTGTGAAGGATGCTGCTGAATTTTTTTCCACATTAAATTCACTTTGTTTCTGATGTTAAATTACATTTTTGGGCTCAGAAAAACTATTTGTGCTTAATTTTAAATAGCATTTTTATATCAAGTTTGTGTTTATTTCAAATGATTAATTGAATTTTTGATGGGTGGGTTGGATGAGGGTAAAGAAGAGATAGGGGCATGAAGGTCTCAAATCAAAAAAAGGGGGTGTGAAGCTCAAAAGTTTGGGAACCCATTGGTCTAGATGCCACACAAGCTGGTCACTTAAGTTTGCATTTCATATTTCAATCTTTGATCTCTATCACATTAGACTGACACTCAGAATTGAACGTCAGTTAACCTGGCTAGAGTAAGGATCTGAGTTTCATAACTTTGGCCTATCTCTCGTTTCATAAAAATGCACTTAGGATTACCACTGAAATAGTCATGCACTTGTCATACATATCTGCCACAAATTTCTCAGGAGCTAAATCAGCTTTTGCTGGGATTAGCTTTTGTACAGAATCAGGTAGATTTTCCCCTATGTTTGTGATTGCTTGCACCCACTGAACTGTAACAAACAGATCTGTTCACCCTATCTTTATAGCCGTGAATACTGGATTTCAAGTAGTATTAATTTATAGCACAGCTTTCGTTCCTTTACTGAAAGGGAAATATGGCTGTGTTTGGATTGTGAACAGCAGACAGACAATGTGTTAAGGCGCCAAAAAAGCATTTACACAGAAAGTATTAAAGGTGCCTCATCCACTGTTTTACAGAAAACCAGATTAAGGCGTGACACGCAAAATTTAGTAGGGACAGTTGATTTGAACTGAGTACTTTCTGAAAAGAAGGTTTAGCCAGCATAACTGAAATATTGCTATACATCATTATTTACATTCCTGGTACCCAGCTGATGGTTAATAACTCTGGTTTCTCTTTAAAATGTTTAGTGATTTTGTAGACCATTTATTTTACTTTCACTTTTAAAACCAGAAACACAAAGTGTCTAAGATTACATCTACACTACAACGATGTGTTGACAGATGTTGCTGTCAGAAGATATCAACTGACAATAATGTCTGTCGGAGGACATCCACACACAAAAGAGGATTGAAAAAGCAATCTACTCTTTTGACAGAGCTTGGACAGACTGCCTGACCCTCTCTCAACAGAATGGCTGACTGAAAGCACAGCAGACAGGGCTGCCCAGTGATCTGGAAGCCCTGTCTGACCGAGGGCTCCCCTGGAAGATCTATATGGCTTTTTTGTCATCAGAAACTGTCAACCAAGGCATTATTCCTTGTTGTGGAGAGGCAGAATGCTGTCAGCAAAACTGCCGAGTTTTGTCAACAGAACTCACTGTGTGTGTAGACACTCCATGAGTTTTGTTGATAAAATACTGGTTTTGATGACGAAACTCTGTAGTGTAGACATAGCCTAAGTGTTTAGCTTACTTCCCTAGCCTAAAAAAAGCTAAAATTAATTTGATGGGTCAAACTAGAACATTTTCTTGTTCACAGTTACTGGTTTGTCAACACAGATCTCAAAAAGTTAAGCATATTACTAAATCATCTATACTGCTATTTCACTGTTTTTGAGCCATTAAAAATACTTCCAGAATGCAAGATCTTCTATAAAATAACATTTCAAAGTTCGCTGCTATTAGGACTAGCTTATTTGAGTAACTGCCACAGGCATTATGGTCAGAATATATTTACTTCTCTCTATAGATATTAGTGAAACCCTAAATCTGTATGATTTTACAAATGAGAATTTATTTCAGGACAGAGGCCCAAAACCTATGAATGAGCTTATCAGTTATAGTTTGAGTGAGCCAGAGAGTTTAGATTTTAAGTGGTTAAATTAAGCACATGTGCCATGCCCTTAAATTTGCTGATGAACAGAGACCAGATAGTGCACTAGAACCTAGATTTTGAATCCTTGACTTGACCACTTTGCCATCCCTAGTTCTCCAGCCAAGCAGATGACCCAACAGAGCTCAGAAGGGGAACCTGAAGCTGTTGCCTCTGGTATTACTACTTATCTGCTTTTAACAGTACCTCCTTAAAAAGGACAGGGAAAACAGACCAGCCTGTGGAGTAAGGGCCCCACTTTTTGTCCATCAGCATTAGCGTGAAGTTAAGAACCGGTGAAGGTGTTTTGCGAGACCTGTCATTTCCCATGATTGTAAATGCTCAGCTCCTCCAGCAGATCAATGGAAGGGCAAATAAGGAAGCGATGCTTATTTTTTAGAGTAGGGGAATATTAGTTCCAACTACAAACTGTTAGTAAGCATGACCTGTTGCCAGATGCACTCAAACCCTCCTCTACGTGTCTGAATTCCCACCATTTCAAAAGGTGTGCTTCTGGGAGGAAGGTGGGTGAATGGGAAGGGAAAGTTACTCAGCTTGGGCATTCATATTTTCAAGTCCTACTGCTCACCAGCCACTCAGCCTACAGAAGTCAAACTCCCTGAAGCCATCCTATGGCTGCAGCAGGCATGGCATTAACATTTTTAGCATAAGCCTTTTTATTTGTACAATAGGCACTACAGTCCATAGATGCTGAATTTCAATTCTATGAAACCTCTCTTTATTAAAGGCTTATGTATTCAACAGCTGCAGAATTTACTCTGGAACAACAAGAGAGCTCCATGATTTCAGCACCATTCACCTAAGAGAAGTGTTTCTATTATTCCGGATGTCAGGAAAAACTTTAAAGATTTGCGGCAAGTGTAAGTTGAAAGTCTAAAAACATACAAAGTTCCCAAAACGATAACTGAGGAATGGACTGCTTAACTCACTTCAACAGGTGAAAAATGAAAACTGAAGAAGACAGCTTGCATCAATATTGTCAACTATTTCACTCTGATCATTTTAGCAGATGGCGGCTGCTAATGTGCTTGTTCCACAAACAAAGTGCCTCTGGATACCATCAGCCACACTCATGTCTTATATGCAGCTGCCAAAATGATCAGCTTTACCTCTCAGGTTCTAGAAAGTCACTGTGTCTAAAAATGGAATCCACTGCAGGCAGATGATGATTGTGTACTCAACCAACTAGGGTATGCTAAAGGGACTGGTTCTCCTAACTTCAGCCTATTTTCTCTAACTCCTCAACAGGGAGGAAGCTGGGGCTTGGAACACCTGAACAGAAGTCAAGGTGATTATAACCACCTTTGAAACTTCCAAGGTTGGGAGGGCTGGGGAACACACAGTCACATGAAAAGATCTGGGCAAGGGATGGGACAAGTATGCTTTTGTAGCAGGGGCCTCTAATATAGCTACAGAGCCAAAGTCAAAGTGTTCTGTGGGCAGGAAGACAAGCCACGCACAGCAGGAAGAAGAACATGGAAATGTGCACAGAACTCTGACCATGGCCCAAAAAAATGCTCTGGAGTAGTGAAGGGAAATGCAAGCAGGCCACATTTCTGTACAAGTGCAAGTATTCCTCATGCAATTAAAAAGTAAAGTCTGCATTATTCATCTCACACTGAAGAGTTCAAGTATATCAAGCACCTTTCAAATGGAGAGACTTTGATATAGCTATTCTATTACTTGAAGATGAACAACTGCAGACAGACAAAGTTCAAGGGTTCTTGCCTTAACAGTACATGCACTGTGCATTCAGATGAAACCCTAAGCAGAGTGGATAAAAATAATTTTAAATATAAACGTTTGGTTATTTAAATGTACTTTTTCAAAATCAGTCTAGGTTGCCATAAATTTCTAATATATTAAGGCCTAAACTCAGCATAATTACTTAAATTAAATAAAAAAATTGAATCCATATAGCACTTTTGCTGTGAAACTTTTAGAGTGTCACTGAAGTGGAAGAAGTCACTGGCTGAGCATGTGCACCAGAGTATGTAAAATGGTTAAGACAGCTTTAGATGGCACTAGCCATTTTTGCATGTGAAGAATGTTTTCTTTTCAATTTATTCAAATAGTTCAGTTCACTAGCTAATTCAGAGTTGAGAAGCCAACTGAAAGTTTAAAATGTGGCATGCATAAATAAGATCTAGTACTTCTGAAATTTTGCAGCACAGCAATGATATGCAAACAGTCTAATTCACTAACTACAGATAACAGGTTAAATCTTTCTAGTCTGGCATCCTCAGGACATGACCAGTGCTGAATGAAAGAATCTGTCAGACCACAGGAGGTTAATATTGTCTGGCATACTGGTTCCCAAGCTGTGGTCCTCAGACTCCTAGGGGGTCTTTAAGGGTGTTGCGGGGGTCCATAAAATAAAAATGATCTATTTTTATATTAAGTACCTTCTAATGTTAACTGCTGTCTGAAAAAAAATCTACATTGTGGTTTCCTTTTTCATTTAACGAAGTGTACCTAGCAGCTAGAATTAGCTTTGATGGGTGTCAGAGTGGTTTGGGGCAGGGGGGAAATAGGGGGATGATTGTGGATCCACACTAGTGAAAAGGTTGCAACCAGTAGTCTAGCACATTATCAACACTTCCACTGCTTACTGGGCTCTTAGAAGACATGTAGGGGCATGCCAGGAGTAAGTAAGAATTAAATAACAGCACAGAACACAGAGCCAGGACTGGTGGCTATAAACAAACTTTATGGGACCACAGGCCACCTCTATGATGAGCGGTCATCCTGCTAACCAAAATCATGCCATGTTACAGATGTTGCTGGATGAGAGAGTTTCAACATGTACCTGCTTTGTTAGGCCAGCATCAAATAAAAATAAATATGCTCGACAAAGTTTAGCAAACATAAGAGTTGTGTGAGATAAAAATGCACAAATATTAAAAGTACTTTAGTTGAATTGAAATGTAGCTCAATACAAATCAGCAAAAATGAATACTAAATTAAGGCATTAATTGCCATTTTAGCTTAAAATGGCAAAGTTAAAATTATGAACAACTATATAATTGCTTAGCTGTCTACAGACAATATTTCCTCTGGATAGGAAAAAGCACCAAATTTTAAAAAAAAAAAAAAAAAAAAAAAAGCTATATTTAACTGAAAAGCAACATGTTTTAATAGTTACCAGTGAGAATCAATCTTTCTTTAGGAAAACACCTAAAGAGTACAAATATAAAGTAAGATCAAGATTAAGTATTTAAATCTAAATTTAAATGTGATTTAAATCTTGATTTAATTTAATCTGATTTTAATTCATTGTAATTTACATCACCCCACTCTACCCCAAATGACATTAAAACAGTTTATACTTTTTACATGTTAATGAGAATCATATGACCCACTAATAATAAAAACAATCTACAATAGGATATGAAAAGTATAACCAATTGAAACTGTGGGGAACTGAGACACAGAGCAAGAAAATCATTCAAGCTAGAAATTGGTCAGGATATTAAATTTACAATTTGGAGTTAAGCCAACATCTTGCAATGAGTAGCTGATGAATGTCGCCTTATTCCAGGATATTATTTGAATATATTCACTTTAAGGATTTACTTCTAATATATGAAGTTTGAGCTCTGTTACTTGTGTGCCCTTATTTATGGGTGACTTGTTTGTTTTCCCAGCTGAAACACAAGCACTTTTAGTTTTAGTTTCCACATACACACATGAAAACTTGATTCTCTGAACATTTCGCCATACGTCACCTCTCAAATATTTGTGAAAAGCAAACCAGAAGGACAACTAACATGTCCAGAACAGATGCGCTGCAAAACTTAGAAATCTGCTGGCCTTATTCAACAAGATCTAATCAAAATATTTTAGTAAAGTGTTCCTAAAAATAATAAGTGCTCAGAACTCCAATTCCTATTGTCAAAAAAAAAAAAAAAATATCAAAACAGAATTATGCCTCTAACACAATGCCAAAGAACTGATGCAATACAGACTGAAGGAAGAGTGAAATCTATTTAATTATCAACATATCTTCCCCAGCATTTTGTTTTCCTTTGGGCTAGAGGGAATTCGCTCAACTTAGTAATGAAAAGACAGACCATGCACAGTTTAGATGAGATCTGACAAGATCAAAGCCTAACATGTTTTGAGACAATCCTCACAATCATTGTTCTCCTATAGATTTCAGAAGCTGTTCTCTGTAGACAAGTTTTTTCATTGGAATTAAGAGTTAATTTGTTGCATTATTTCAAAAGTATCAGAAAGGATGCCATGTTAGTGTATCTGTGAAAACAAGAAGTCCTGTGGCACCTTATAGACTAATAGATATTTAAAACATTAGCTTTCATAAGCAAAGACCCACTTTGTCAGATGCAACAATTATAATTAGATGCAATTATATCAAAAACCACTGTACATCCTGTCAGTTTAAGAAATGTTTTAAATAGGAACAATGAATTCTGGTGTGAGCAAACACACAGCAGTGACTGAAAGAAGTACACAAGCATATTAACAGTGAAGTATCAATTAAAACCCAACACGTTTCTTACTTGGGTTTGGCTGCAATAAAACCTCTGTCTGTTTCATTATTTTTTCTGTCCACAGCTTAGTACATTCTGCTTTGCTGAGGAGATTCTCCAAGTGAGCATCGAGTTCAGTCTTCTCTGCTTGACCAAGTTTTTCTTCCGTAAACTATTGGTTAAAAAGAACTAGATAAGCAACAGTCTTGTCAGCACAAAATGGCTTTTTGTAATGTTAGCCTTTTATCCAATTATCTTATTTCATGTAGAAAGTTTGAAGACTAACAGTTTAATCTTCGCCAATTAAAACCCCTACTAAGATCACTGAAAAAGTTTTAAATGAAATGAAGATACCTTTGAAAGCTAGCAAATGTGCATTTGATCTTGCAAGTTCATAACATAAGATTTCAAATTCTCACCGAAATAAATTAAAACCTATTATTCACCTTGTTTAAGTCACCACCATATTTTAGTTTTAACATGGGGAAATGTCATGCTTATGAAAGTGCACATAGCATTTTTACCAGAATCCAGAGATAAGCAAGAATTCCAAAAGGGGTCTACTATTACACCTCAGCCCTCACTTGCAAACCTGGTCCTCATCACAAGACTAAACCTCAGCACTGGTCTAAGCAATAACCGTGCAATTTATGCTGAGTTTTAGTCTTCCAATCACAAAAAACTAAACATGTGAGAGTCTGGGTCTTGTTCTAACACCTGAACTATTTTAGTGGTTTTCATCTGTTTGTCTCCAATCTTAGACTATACACTCATCTGCCATTTGTAGTAAAGTCAATATTCTCTACAGCAAGTTGCATATAAGAACCAAAAGCAGACCTGGCTGGAAAAGGAATCAGATTAGACAATCTCATTCCTCTTTCCACTATGCAGATTGGAAAGTTAATTTAGTAGTACCACCTTCTAAACACACTGGACACATTTCAATAAATTAATCATTTTTGATACAACAGCCTCTAAGTCACCTGTCTAACAAATAAAGAGACCTCTGTTGTCCTGTTGACATGAGTCTTCCAAGTAACAAATGAGCTGACTGGACAATTTTACCATTCACCCTGTATATACATAAGGTGACATCAAGCACAGATTCAACAGAGAAAAAAAAAAAGTACATAAATTTTGAATGGGTTTATTACATGGTAAATATATTTTTAGACAAATAGAATTCTCATACTATGTTCTCTCAAATCAATGCCATACTCCTGCCACTCTAATGTTCCCCAAAGTGGTGAAAGCTACCTTACACTCTAAATTGGAATAGGCTTCGTTTCATGTCCTCTCCATGACTTTTGGATTTAATATTCAAAAGTGAAAAAGGTAAAGGAGACAATGTTCTACACGCTAAAAGTCTGCCTTAGCTTTTAAAGGCAGAGACTCTTATCTACTATATAAGTTAGAGTGCCTCTATCCTTGCTCCTTTTGCTTAAGAACTCCTCTTAAACAATAAGAATTAAGACTACAAAATCTGGCATGCAGCTTCCTCTTGCCCCAACTTAAACCAAGGTCAGGGTTTGGTTGTGCCTTGAAAGCGGGAAATCCTGCAATTTCAGGCACTTCCCAGAACACAGAAGGGATGGGAGCTGGCAAGAGAAACAACATACTTCAGACTCACCACTGGAGGGGCTGAGGTCTCAGGAAACAGCAACAGAATACAAGACCTGGAAGGGATCTTGAGAGGTCATCAAATCAAGTCCCCTCAGGACCAAGCACCACCTATATCATCTCTGTTAGATATTCAGACAGCCTGATCAACAACAGCGATTCTACAACTACCATAGGCAATTTATTTCAGTGTTTAACCCCTCAACAGTTAGGAAATTTGCCTAATGTCCAACCTAATCCTCCCTTGCTACAATTTAAGTCCATTGTTTCTTGGCCTATCATCAGAGGTCAAGCCCAAGGAGAATAATTTTTCTCCTACCATAACACCCTTTTAGGTCCTTGAAAGCTGTTATATCCCCTCTCAGCTCTCTCTTTTCCAAACTAAACAAACAGTTCTTTCAATCTTCCCTCATAAGTCATATTTTCTAGACCACATCAGAGGGGTAGCCTTGTTAGTCTGTATCTGCAAAAACAAAAAGTCATCCTGTGGCACCTTACGGACTAAGATTTTTTGAAGCATAAGCTTTTGTGGGCAGAGACCCACTTCGTCGGATGCATTGGAATCAAAGTGGGTCTTCACCCACGAAAGTTTATGCTCCAAAAATTCTGTTAGTCTATGACGTCCCCCAGGGCTTCTCATTGGTTTTCTAGAACATCATTTTATTTGCTCTTCTCTGGACCCTCTCCAATTTCTCCAAATCTTTCCTAAAATGCGGTCCCCAGAACTGGCCACAATACTCCAACTCAGGCCTAATCAGGGCAGAGTAGAACGGAAAAATTACTTCTCTCATCTTGCTCACACCACTCTTCTTAATGCATCCCAAAATGTAGTTTGCTTCCCCCACCCCCCCCAATACCTTCACATGGTTAACTCAGCTTGTGATCCGTTATGACCCCAAGATCCCTTTCTGCAGCACTGCATGCTAGGGCTTCACTTCCCATTTTGTATGTGTGAAGCTAACTGTTTCTTCCTAACTGGAGTATTTTGCATTTGCCCTTATTCAACCTCATCCTACTTGTCTCAGAGCATTTCTCAAGTTTGCCCAGATGATTTTGAATTCTGACCCCATCCCTCAAAGCACTTGTAATCCCTCCCAATTTATCATCTGTAAACTTGATAATCATACTGTATCATCATCTAAACCACTGATAAACAGAACAGACCCCTTTATAACTCCATTTGTTATTCCCCCCCAGCCTGTGAACAATTAATAACTATTCTTTGAATGGTTATCCAACTAATAACACACCCACCTGATAGTAGCCCTATCTAGGTTGCATTTCCTTAGTTCACTGATAAAGCATCCATGTGATACAGTAAACCCTCAAGTTATGCGGGAGTTGCCTTCTGCAACCCATGCAAAACTCAAATTTTCATGCAAGCCAAGGGGGAAATAGGAACTGGGCTGCAGCCTGATTCCTGGCTTCTCTGGGCTTGCAGGAGCTGGGAACCTGACCCACCCACCAGGGCAGGTCAGCCTGATTCCTGTCTCCCTGACACTTGCAGGACTTGGGAAACTGACCAGATCCCACAAGCACCAAGGAGATGGGAACCAAACAGCAGCCTGGCTCCCAGCTCCCTCCCCTTTCAGGGACAGGAAACTGACCAGGGCAGGCAGGGGAAAGCAGGGAGAAGAGACTTTTAGCTTGCCTAGCTGCGGGCAGCTAGGCAGGCTGACAGCCTCAGAGCAGCTTCAAGTTGTGCTTGAGATAAGCAAAACTTGAAGTTACAGATTGAGAGAGTTTAATGTACTGCATCAAATGCCTTACTAAAGCCCAGGTACACCACGTACAGCACTTCCCCTTCTTCCACAAAGCTTGTTATCCTATCAAAGAAAGCTGTCAGGTTGGTTTGATATATTTTATTCTTGGCAAATATGAGGATAGTTACCTATCACCTTATCATCTCCCAGGGGCTTGCAAATTGACATCAATTATTTGCTCCATCATCTTTTGTGGCACTGAAGTTAAACTGACTGGTCTAGTTTCTTGGATTGTCCTTATTGCCATTTTTAAAATAGATGGGCACTATATTTGCCCTTTTCCTGTCTTCTAGAATCTTTCATGACTTTTCAATGATAGCTAGTGGCTATCAGCTCTATCAACTCACTGAGTATTCTGGGATCCAATCCATCAGGCCCTGGTGACTTGAAGACATCTAACTTTCCTAAGTAATTTTTAACCTTTTCTTTCCCTATATTAACTTCTTGACCCACCTTGTTTCCACTAGCATTCACCGTGTTAGTCATCCATTCTCCATCAACCTTTTTAGTGAAGACTGAAAGAAAGCATTAAATGCCTCTGCCATTTCCATGTTTTCTGTTATTGCTTCTACCTCTTCAGTGAGGAACAGTCCTATCCTATCCTTGCTCCTCCTCTTGATTTTAATCTAATTGTAGAATGTTTTCTTGTTTCCTTCATAACTCAAGGAACACTGAGCTCATTTTGTGCTTTTGCCTTTCTACTTTTGCCCCTACAATCCTGCGTTATTTGTTTACATATTTCCTTTGTACTTTGACCTAGTTTCCACTTTTTATACAATTCCCATTTGATTTTTTTGGGTCATTTAAGATCTCCTGGTTAAACCAAGCTGGTCTCTTGCTACACTTCCTATCTGTCCTACATAGAGGAATGGCTTGCTCTTGCCCCCTTAGTAAAGTCCCTTTGAAAAAATTACCAACCACCTTCACCTGTTTTTCCTCCTAGTCTTGCTTCTCATGGAATATTACCCATAATGCAGAGAGTGACCACTGGTGGCAACAGTGACCACATGGAGACAGAGCTCTCCACCCTGCTCTCAACCCCTCTCCCTGGCACTTGGCCACAGTGACACACAGAGGGAGACCCACTCGCATCTCCCTCACCCACAAAGACCCTGCAATAAGCTGTAACTATGAACCTCAGCCCTGCTCCCCTCCCAAGCTCATGTGACGGCCAGGAACCGCCCCCCCACCCCCCCCTTCCAAGGCCATGGAATACAGCCCCAAGCCTCTGCCGCCCCACACTCCTGCTAGGTTGGAGAAAAAAGGACCATTCCTGGCCTAGCCCTCCCCTATGCACCCAGTATCACTTGGCCAGGGAGAAAAGCTGCTGTCCCACCTCCAGTGGTCCTCACTGCTCCTGTGCTAGGGCTGGAGAAGAGTCCTGGCCCTGCTCCTGTGGGGTTCAACACTGAGGTGGGGAAAGTGCCCCCCCCCCAGCAAGAAGCCCACCCCAGGTCTCCCCCAGAGGGTGGAAAGCCACATCCCTGCTGAGGAGCTACAGAAGCCAGCCCAGACTAGCTCAACCCCACCCCAGAGACAGGAACCAGGACCTGGACACCCTGCAAGGAGATGCCATGGCCGGATAGCGTAGCCCTGTCCCCCGCCTCCCAAAGACCAGCTCTACATTCACTGCCCCCCTAAGCCCCAAAGCCAGCCAACCCCCTGCCATAAGCCCCTTACTCTGATTCCCCACCACACCCTGCCCTGACCACCCCTTCCATTGACCCCTTCTGCCCTCAGCCCTCCACTCACTGCCCTGAACCCTCCCAATAAACCCCTGCTTTGACATTTGCACCCCCCCACCCTCTCACACACTCCAAAGCCTCTGCCCTCCTCCCCAACCTTTCCATTAAGTCCCAACACCCTCCCAGCACTCCTTCACCCCCACCCCTGGCCACAGCCCTCCCCCAAACCACTTTTAAGCCTCTCCCCACAGTTCCCTAGCCCCTGCCCTCACTCTACCACATTTCCCATGCCTTAAATCACCCCCATACCCTACCTAATCACCCCACCATGTAACACTGTGGTCTGAGTCCCCTCACTCCAGCACATCCCACTCCCCGTCCTGAGCCCCTGAAGCCCAAACCCCTGCTCACACTTCTCCACTCTCACCACCTACCCTCAAACCCACCACACAAGCCTTATTCCCTTGCCCTCACTGCAGCATCCTCCATACCTGCCCTGAACCCACCCTCAGCTCTCCCAACCCCCTGCTCTCACTCCTACACCATCCACCCCTTACTGTCAGTCCTTCTCCACCCCAATGCTTGCCTACCCCCCACTTATTCTAGCAAAGAGACTGCAAATGTCTACTAACAAGCTCCATGTAGTCTTTGAATCACTCAGACTTTTAACATAAGCTTCCTTTTTCTCGTCATCTTCCAAAAACACAATCATCTGCATAAACCACAAACAGTTCCATTTTACTGTCTAAACAGAAAATACCACCAAAACCTTCCTTCACTTAAACATTTGAGCAATGCCAGGACAATCTGATATTATTGTTATTATTAAAGCACTAATAAAAAAAGCTAACGTTTTTGTAGAGCTCTATTCAGAGTAGAAAGTTCAGCTGCTGTCTAGGACACAGTAAGGCTGCGTCTAGACTAGCCCCCAACTTTAAAGGGGGCATGGTATTTAGGATGTTGGGAGATTACTAATGAAGTGCTGTGGTGCATATGCCGCACTTCATTAGGCTAAATCTCACCCCGCAGCTACTTCAAAGCACAAAACTTCGATCTGTGGGTACTTCGAAGTACCCACTTTCCTTCCCAGTCCCTTTATTCCTCATGATCTTACCAGTGCAGTATTCTAGCATTAAACCCAATAATAAAAGCAGCTTGTGCCTAATACGGGTAATTTATCTAGGAGGAAAATTGAATTGTTTTTCCCATGGGGGGTGGGGGGAGCCCTTCTTCAGACCTGGATGTTACTAAGCTGCTCAGGGCAAAATGTCATCTTAGGGTGGCCCTGAAATACAGCCGCTTCTGCCCCTGCCTCAACTCCAGAGACCACGCCATAAGATGTGAAGATTCTGCTGTATGACACTGACCCATTCTTGCTTAGTGTTTGCTGGAGAGAGCTGGGTAGGAGAAAGGTCTCCGAAATCTTTCCACCTTTGCTGTTTAGGTTAATGGCGAGATTCCATTTTTCCCTAAAATCAAGGACTACTGGACACAAATGACAATTAAGATGAGGATGGGGAAGGACTCTCCTACCTTACAAACACAAAACCTTCCTTTTATTCCCACAAAGCATAGACAGTTGTTATCCTTGTAAAAAGAGGTATGAGACCTCACTTGTATGGGGTTCTCCCCATCCAGAAAGAAGGAAGCTCCTCCTAAGCATCTATGGAAGCAACAGACTCCCTGTAAGTCATTCCACAGAATACCAGCTAGGAGTGGAGTGGATAGCGACAGGGAAGATGAGCTTTGTGCAGCCATATTTGCTGCAGATGGAACAGCCTCTACTGATTGTTAATACCAGGTAAAAATTTTAAACAGCACATAACTGAAGAGAGCTTGAATGCTCTTGAACGTTAGGCACCCCAGCTCCAACAATCTTCTCAATAACACTAATTTAGAGCAAGCACAAGTTATTTTCCTACAACCGCATTAGACTGCTTCACTTTTTTTGAAAATCTTTTTTGAAATAAAGATGTTTTATGTTTAGAAACAATTTCTACAGGTGCTTATACAATATACTCCCCCAAGCCAACTGAATGTTAGTGCACAAGAAGAGATTTTAAACAAACACAAACCAAAGAGCAGTGACAGTTACTTGCTGCCATACCACCATAGAAGCATAGTATTTACAGTACCTATTTCAATAGCAGCTTTTGTAGAGAGACAAGATGGAGGGAGCAGAAGTGGCATAACATACAAACTGAGCGACACAGGCACCAAGAACTTGCTTTTTTGTATTAAACTTATGGCTTTCTTCCAGCAGGGGTTGATGTAGCAACACACACTTCCACATTTCCTCACTTCTTTTTTTTTTGGTTTAAATTTAACCCCTGATGTAGCTACACCAACGCTGACAAGTGCACTGGTCCTAAACCAGGGGTGGCCAACCAGTTAGAGACTAAAAACCAATATAGCTGTAGATAGAGTGCAAAGAGCCATGTACTATTTCTATTTATCAGTCTGTACAACATGGCTTCTCCCCGGCTTCGAGAAGCCATGCCACAAGCAGCTGTCTGCCCAGCACCACTTCTCCCAGCTGGAGTGAAGCCAGGCAGACAGCCCTGATTCTGCAGCTTGCCCCCAGTTTCCCCCAGCTGGGATGTACTGGTCAGTTTCCTGGTTCTTGCAAGCTGAGGGGAGTCAAGAGCCAGGCTGCTGCCTGGTCGCCAGCTCCCCTCCACTCACAGGAGCCAGGAGACTGACCAGGACTGGTGCCCTCAACAGTTTCCTGGCTCCCCTGCTTTGCACGGCAAGTTTTACTTATGTGGGGGTTGCAAGAACATAACCCCTGCATAAGTCAGGGGCCTACTGTACAAGTGTTTTAATAGCACTGTTTGTTCTCATCACTACAAACTCTCTTTCCCACTGATCCACAAGATTCCTTCTTGAATGTGAAGACTTAAAATACAGCTAGACTTTTTTTCAATCACAAAAGTCTAAGCAACTCCAAAGCCTGAATTTTACTCTCCAAAAAATTGTGATACTCCAAAAAGGAGACGCTACGCTCTTCTTGAGAGTCTGATGCAGCAAATCTTGTCACGTAAGAGGGATTACATAAAAGCAGTATGTCCCCAACATGCGCCTAAAGAACAGGAGCAAATTACAGAATAACCCTAGTACAGTAGTGCCTCAATTTAGGAGGCGGTTATGTCCCCACACACCCTTCATAACTCAAATTTCAGGTCAGTTGGGGGCGGGGAGAGAGAGAGAGGCTTTTTCCTCCAGCACAACACACGTTTTGCAGCCAGGAAAGCAGCAGGAGCATCTAGAGCTCCTTTCAAAAAGTAAGTCCCAGGGTGGAAGAGGCAGCTGGGAAGGGTTAAGCCTACAAGTTGGTTGTGAACATGGGAGGGAGAGAGGAGAAGGCTGAGACTCGTGGTGGGTTATGGCTGGGGAGGTGGGGCAAAGATTGGAGTTGAGTTGGGGCCATGCAGGTAGTTGAGCTGGGGCCTCACCAAGAGAGTTTGAAACAGGGCTGAACCAGAGCTACACCCAGGCACAGGAGAGTTGAACCAGGGTGGGAGGAGGTTGAACTGGGGCACAAGTGGGTGGGGAAGAGCTGGATTTTGAGTTGCACTTAACTCGGGTTAAGGGGAGTTAAACTATACTTGAACTCACACGTTTTGAGAGTTTACTGCATCAAACAAAAAAGTGGCAGAGCAGATAGGAGGCAGAAAACTTACAGAGGGCCCTCTAGACAAGTTCACAGGCCACACCAGCTGCTTTAATTTCAGGGTTCCCCCAGCCCTACTCACCGCTGGGAATCTGTCTTCCCATGTCAGACCCCCAAACGGTCAACGGATCAGGGGTGGCTCCATTACACAACATTGGGTAAGACCCAGCTGCGCTCTCTGGATACACTACTAGGGTACGTGCCGAGCCCCGCTGCGCCCCGTAGACGCACCGGGTAAGAAAAGACGCACCCCTGGGCCGGGCCGGGCCAGCGGGTTTCGAACCAGGCCGTGTCAATAGGTTACAATGAGCCCCGGCTCATTGTCCTGCCGGAGCCACCGCCTCACCCCGCCCCCAGCTCCAGGCGGCCCGGCCTCACCCCGCCCCCGAGGCGCACGGACAGGGCTCCAGCGGGCCAGGCCTGCGCCGTCCGCCACCCCCCTCGCCGCCGCCAACGGCCGCGGGCGGACCAACGCCCCAGCTGCCGGGCCCAGCGCGGCCGCCCAGCACCAGGCCGCAGCCGCCACGGACAGGGCCCGGCCCGCTCGTACCTGCACAGCGCGGCTCAGGAAGGTGCCCGCGTCGGCGGCCAACTTCTTTACATTGAAGTCCATGATGTTCATGCCCGGGGAGCGGGAGCCGCCGCCGGGTCCGGGTCCGCCCGACACCAGCTGCTGCTGCCCTTCCTAGGGGGAGGCGTCGGGCGCTGAGGCCACGGCCCCAGCCCGGCTCCCAGAAACCGGCAGCCGATTGGGCGGAGCGCGTGACGTCAGGGCCAAAGCACCGCCCGAGTGCCCGCCCCCTGCCCTGAGGCGCTGGGGCGGAGCGAGGCCTTAAAGGGACCCGTCCCCGCCCGCCTCGCCTCAGGCACCCGCGCTCTAGGGGACGGGCGGGGTGGGGGTGTCCTGCCCGGCCTGGGAGAGCGGGGACCGGAGGGGAAGCCACTCAGCACCGCCGGGGCGAGCACGGAGACTAGGGACTCGGAACAATCCTGAGCGGGGGGGTCTCGTTCTTTGGAGGGTCCCAGGCGAATTTGTTTCGGTTTTCCACCCATCACCTCCCAGAGCTGGTCCGGATCTCACCCCTGCAGAGGCTGGCAGGGCGCTCAAGTGCTGCCCTTCGTGTGCGAGGCCAAGGGTGGGGGCATAGTGCATACTGCAGTGTGTCTCAGCCTTTTGGTACGAAGTGACCCTTTTTCATTATAAAAATAACCTACCCCCAGTACCTGCAATTATCAGACACGCAAAATATTTTTCTACCATTGCAACACATCTGTTTAAATAATTTACTTGGTATGGGTTGGTTGGAAGAAATTGCCAATAGGCAATACACTTGCCATCCTCCTTCCGTGTGTGCAAAAAGGATAAATTAAAAAAGAATTAGCTGAATATAAAGTAAGACATCCTGCGGTACCTTACAGACTAACCAATATTCAGGAGCATAAGCTTTTGTGGGCAAAGACCCGCTTCATCAGAAATAAATCCACTAGTTTTAGTCATGAAAAGGTTTAGAAACACTGAGTTAATGCACCCTCTGGAAGAGCTCTGCATACCCCCAGGGATACACATACTCCTGGTTGAGAACCACTGGTATATTGGACCAACTTCGGGTGACAAGATTTCAAGTTCCCCAAAGGCATCTTGTTTCTGAATGGGGGAGATTACTCCCTCTGGTCCCCTTTTGTAAAATCCACTGCTTTATAAGGATCCACTGCTGTTTGTCATCCAAGAGAGTGGTAGCAGCATAATTCATGACACGGTACGTTGGTAAAGGCCATGAGAAATGCTATAGAGAACAGTCCCTTTGATATAAACAAACAAGGCAATTTAGATTTCTAGACATACATCCAAAAAGTACCACTCCAGGTGCCTATAATGTAACTTTAAAACACAAGGTATAACTAAGTGCAGAAATTAATATAATATAAATGTAACTGACAAATCAAGACAACTACAAGCTCAAATTAAACTCACACTTCAAAAAATTTCCAGTGTTGAACTCCTTCTGCCCACTTCCTCCTGACAACTTTTAAATAATTAGAGAAAAATGAAGTTTACAAATTAGTTGGTATAGGCCCCTGTAGGATGTGACATGTTGATTAAATAAACAATAGGCATTTTTTAAGTTGGAAAAACCTTTGTAACATACCACATTCAATGCACTTACCCACTCACAGCAGCAGTAATTACTGGCTAAATTGTTTTTCTTTTCTTTTGTCTAGGAACAGAGATTCTAGGGCACTAGGCCTGGAAGTAAATTCCAAGAAGAGGAAGTAACCAAAACAATCAAATTTGTCTTGTTTATACTCTTCTATAGTGGGATTCTAGGGATGGGAAAACAAATGAAAAATATAAATAAACTTTGCAAAATTGCCATTGTGCAAAACAGTTAGTCACCATTATGGGCTCTGACAACTAATGTGTCCACATGCAATTGCTCTGCTTGAATGTGATTTACCATTTTTTACCTTTTTCTTTGGAAAATTTATATATCTTTGCTAACTGAATACTGCTTGCAACCCTTTTTCTACTCTTGATTTAGCCCCAGTTAGTTGGAAGTATTTTTAGTAATGTCATTGGCTCATGATTTTCGTTCAAAGTTCAGAAGAGGTGCCACAAGTCTAATGTCGTGGTGTCCAATTGGGTCAGCACTCGCCACATGTGGCGAACGGGACACCGTGATGTGGTGATTGGCTCTGAGCTGCATGTGACTCTTCAAGCCTAAAGCTGCAGGAAAGGGCCTCGTGCTTGTGCATTTGCCCCACCCCTGGTGGGAGAAGCGTGCGGCGGCTCCGGCAGCCCCAAGCCTCTCCAGTGGCTCCTGCAGCCCCAAGGCCCTCCCCTGGCAGCTCCTGTGGCCCCAAGCTGCTACACTGGCCCTGGCAGCTCCTACGACCCTAAGCCACTCTGTTGGCCTCAGCTGTGGCCCCAGCTGCTACGGCAATTCCCACAGCGGCACCAGACACTCCTCCAGCCCCAGAGGCTGTGGTGAGTTGCTGGTATTTACAACAGGGGGTTTGGGGGTCCCGGGCTCTGGAGGAGGGGGAGCCAGGCTGGGAGGGGGCTGTGGTGAATATAGAAAGATCACAACTCCCAAGTATGGTAATCTTTCAAGTCCCATTGGATGCCACTACCCTAATGGGTTACAAGGCCCCAAGTTCTAATCCTAATGCTCTCACCCTGAGCAGCTCTGAAAGTCAGTAAGGCTAAAGTTCTCACACTTAAATGCACAGATAAAAGTTGTGCTGTTTTCAGATTTTTGAGACCCTGGAGCTGCCATTAATGAAGTAGGACTTTTGTTGCTTGTAGCCTCCACAGACCAGGCCACTTATATCTCCACATGTGGATTTAATGGCTAATTTTATGTATCAGGGTTTGAAAGACAAGCTATAAACATTCATTAAAAATGAGGGTTGAAAGTAACTGCTCTATGGGCAGCAATCACTGAGGCTGTCATTTAGTCATGAGTATTTTTTTATTAGTAACAGTAATGGACAGGTCACAAGCCATGAAAAATTCACAACCCTTGACCTGCTCATGACTTGTACTATAAATATCCCTTGACTACAGTGTAACTGGGCAGAGGCTGGGAGGTGCTGCTGAAAGGGAGTGGGGCTTGTGGCACCAGCTGCTGGGGACTCATGAGTTCAGTGGTACCAACTGCCGGGAACTCCCCTATGCCAGCAGCGCCAGCTGTTGGAGACGGAGTAGCAGTTGCTCCCACTGCCAGGGAATGCCGAGCTGTGGCTCTCCTGCTTACTCTGGGACCACTGTTCAGGTGGTCCCTGGGTCCAGCTGTCTGGAACTGCTCAAGAGACAGCCATGGTGGCTGGCCTTGAGTCCCATTCCCAGCATCTGTAATAAGTTCTTGGACTGCACTGGAGACAACTTTTTATTTCAGAAGTTTGAAAAACCTACCCGGGGGGGAAGCTGTCCTAGATTTGTTTTTAATAAATAGGGAGGAACTGATTGAGAATCTGAAAGTGGAAGGCAGCTTGGGTGAAACTGATCATGAAATCATAGAGTTCACAATTTTAAGGAAGAGTAGAAGGGAGAACAGCAAAATAGAGACAACGGATGTCAGGAAGGTGGATTTTGGAAAACTCGGATAGCTGGTAGGTAGGGTCCCATGAGGGGCAAAACAACGGAGGAGAGTTAGCAGTTTTTCAAAGGGACATTATTAAGGGCCCAAAATCAAGCTATTCCGCTGCATAGGAAAGATAGAAAATATGGCAAAAGAGGGCCTTGGCTTAACCAGGAGATCTTGTGTGATCTCAAAATAAAAAAGGAATCATATAGAAAATGGAAACTAGGACAAATTACAAAGGATGAATATAGGCAAACAACACAGAAATGCAGGGGCAAGATTAGAAAGGCAAAGGCACAAAATGAGCTCAAATTAGCTATGGGCATAAAGGTAAACAGGAAGATTGTTTATAAATACATTAAAAGCAAGAGGAAGACCAATGATAGGGTATGCCCATTGCTCAGTGAGGAGGAAGAAACAGTAACGGGAAACTTGGAAATGGCAGAGATGCTCAATGACTTCTTTGTTTCGGTCTTCACTGAGAAGTCTGAAGAAGGAATGCCTAACATAGTGAATGCTAGTGGAAAAGGGGTAGGGTTAGAAGGTAAAATAAAAAAGAACAAATTAAAAATCACTGAGGAAAGTTAGATGTCTGCAAATCACCAGGATCCAGCTGTCTGGAACTGCTCAAGCAACAGCCATGGTGGCTGGCCTTGGGTCCCATTCCCACCATCTCTAAGTTCTTGGACTGCATTGGAGACAACTTTTTATTTGAAATGTATCCTAGAATACTCAAGGAGCTGATGGAGGAGCATCTGAGCCATTAACTATCATTTCTGGAAAATCATGGGAAACAGGAGAGATTCCAGAAGAGTGGAAAAAGGCAAGTATAGTGCCCATCCATAAAAAGGGGAATAAGAACAACGCAGGAAACTACAGACCGGTCAGTTTAACTTCTGTGCCAGGAAAGATAATGGAAAAAGTAATTAAGGAAATCATCTGCAAACACTTGGAAGGTAGTAAGCTGATAGGGAACAACCAGCATGGATTTGCAAAGAACAAATCATGTCAAACCAATCTGATAGCTTTTTTTGATAGGATAACGAGCCTTGTGGATAAGGGAGAAGCAGTGGATGTGGTATACCTAGACTTAGGCATTTGCTATGGTCTCGCATGATATTCGTATCAATAAACTAGGCAAATACAACTTAGATGGGGCTACTATAAGATGGGTGCAAAACTGGCTGGGTAACCATACTCAAAGAGTAGTTATTAATGGTTCTCAATCCTGCTGGAAAGGTATAACAAGTGGGGTTCCGCAGGGGTCTGTATTGGGCCAGTCTGTACGGGGATATTGTTCAATATCTTTATCAACAATTTAGATATTGGCATAGAAAGTATGTTTATTAAATTTACAGATAATACCAAGCTAGGAGGGGTTGCAACTGCTTTAGAGGATCAGGTCAAAGTTCAAAATGATCTGGACAAATTTAAGAAATGGTCTGAAGTAAACAGGATGAAATTTAATAAAGACAAATGCAAAGTGCCCCACTTAGGAAGGAACAATCAGTTTCACACATACAGAATGGGAAGCGACTGTCTAGGAAGGAGTATGGCAGAAAGAGACCTAGGGGTTATAGTGGACCACAAGTTAAATATGAGTCAACAGTGTGATGCTGTTGCAAAAAAAGCAAACATGATTCTGGGATGCATTAACAGATGTGTTGTGAAGTCATTCTTCCTCTCTATTCTGCGCTGGTTAGGCCTCAGTTGGAGTATTGTGTCCAGTTTTGGGTGCCACATTTCAAGAAAGATATGGAGAAATTGGAAAGGGTCCAGAAAAGAGCAACAAGAATGATCAAAGGTCTAGAGAACATGACCTATGAAGAAAGTCTGAAAGAACTGGTCTTGTTTAGTTTGGAAAAAAGAAGATTAAGGGGGAAATGATAGCGGTTTTCAGGTATCTAAAAGGGTATCATAAGGAAGAGGGAGAAAACTGGTTCTTCTTGACCTCTGAGGATAGAACAAGAAGCAATGGGCTTAAATGGCAGCAAGGGAGGTTTAGGTTTGACATTCGGAAAAAGTTCTTAACTGTCAGCATAGTCAAACACTGGAATGAATTGCCTAGGGAGGTTGTGGAATCTCCACCTGTGGAAGTATTTAAGAACAGATTAGATAAATGTCTATCAGGGTCGGTCTAGACAGTACTTGGTCCTGCCATGAGGGCAGGGGGCTGGACTCGATGACCTCTCAAGGTCCCTTCCAGTCCTAGCATTCTATGATTCTATGATTAATGTGTGTAGCTGCTGGGCTGCCTGAGCAGCTGGTTGGGGAGCCACTCCAGTCGGGGCCAGTGTGGTTGTCTTCAGGGCCACCTGAGCACCTGTCCCTGGGGTCAGCCCTAGAGTCAGCATCACCAGTCCCTCCAGAAGTCACAGAAATTGCAGGAAGTTACCGAATCCATGACATGAGTGATAGACACAGAGCCTTAGCAACTGCTACTCAGATTCAAGCAAGCCCCTTGTTATCAGCTCACTGTTCAAGTTACCTCCTTCCAGTCTAACACCCAATTCTCCAAGAAGAAACTGGTCTTCTTGAAATTTTGCATTTCTTTTCCCATTCCAGTGGAGAAAGATTAAGATTTATTGGGGCCTGGGCACAAGGAACATGAAACAGGAAAGGGAAGAAATCAATAGACATGCCCAAAATCAAACTCTGTGGCTACATCTACACTAGCCCAAAACTTCAAAATGGCCATGTAAATGGCCATTTCGAAGTTTACTAATGAAGCGCTGAAATACATATTCAGCACCTCATTAGCATGTTGGCAGTTGTGGCACTTCAAAATTGCTGTGGCTCGCTGCTGTGTGGTTCATCCAGATGGGGCTCCTTTTCAAAAGGACCCCGGCAACTTCGAAATCCCCTTATTCCTAACGGAATAAGGGGATTTCGAAGTTGCTGAGGTCCTTTCAAAAAGGACGCCTGTCTGGACGAGCCACATGGGTGCGAGCCACAGCAATTTCGAAGTGCTGCGGCTGCCCGCATGCTAATGAGGCGCTGAATATGTATTTCAGCGCTTCATTAGTAAACTTCGAAATGGCCATTTGCATGGCCAGTTCGAAGTTTTGGGCTAGTGTAGACACGATCTGTATGTTAACACAGCATATTAGTACAGGCCTTGAGTCTAACATGAACTCCATGTAAGTGGACCTATGCACATATATGGAGCCCTGTTGAAATCAGTGGTGCTCTGAATAGGACTGAGATCCACCTACACAGCGCTCATTGCAGGCTCAGGCTCCTAGGCATTACAAATGACATTAGATTATGATGTCTGTTAGTATAAAGCAAAATTATTTCAGCATAACTGTAAAATATTAGGGGGAAGCTTTTGAGGCTTTCATAAACTTAAAGTGATGACATTTGTTTAAAGTTTAAAAAACACAAAGGACTAAATTAGAAATCAGACACTTTTAGAAACAGATTTATTTGCATTTAAAGCAACAGTGTCATGGTTGGCATACTGAAACTGTTACTTACTCTAATGACTACTTGTGTTTGAAAACCAGTGGAGCATTAAGAAATGTGAATGCATGGGGGTTTGAGTACCAGTAGTGCATCAAGGGATGTGCCTTGAGCAATACGAAGGTGTGCTTAATGCTAGGAGCTTCCTCATACTTGTTAACTGATCGGACTGGGTTCAAGAAACCTGGACTCTGTTCTTGGTTCAGCCACTGACCTCCTGCATAGCCATTGGGAACTCACTTTGTCTTGCTGTTCCTCAGTTTTTTCTGCTGTAAAATGGGGATAGAGTTATTAGCCTCCTTTGTAAAGTGCACTGAAATCTACGGACAAAACATCATTATACAAGAGCGAGGTATTAATTATTATTGCAAGGCTGTGTGGGGACCATATTTAATAATACGTCCTACTACTATACAAAATGTGTTGCACTCATTTCTCTCATCACTTGAGGCAACAGACGAAAGTGCTGGGTAGTCACGGCCCTCACCCTCATGGACTTGGGAATATACAGCGCTGCTATGAGCCTGAACCAAAGCTCCATGAAGTCAGTAGATCAGGCCTACTGTTACCAACTTTTCTAGCACTCAGAAAGCACAAGCAGCCAAATTATGGATGCCTCTTGGACTGGTGTTGGAGGTCAAGAGACTCACTTCATTACGTAGTCTATGAGCTCTCTGGGACGAGGCAGTCATTTACAATAAGTGTAAACAGAAGCCAGAGCAAGGAAGTCCCAGTTTCAGTAGGGTCCTTTAGGCACTTGTTCATTATGAAGAAGAAGAAGAAGAAGAAGACGTTGCTAGTAGATGAAAACTTAGAAGTATTATTTTTTACTGTCCCTTTAAATAAGAATTTATATGAGAGATCAGACGATCCTTGAAGGAACTGTTTTGGTCTATTAAGTAAATATTAAGTCATTTTGGAAACATAACAGAAGTTTGCATCTTACTGAAGAGGAATTTTCACAACAGTCTTGAAAGAGAGGCTGCTGAACTCTCTTTTGTATTCAAATTTGATACATTAACATATGGTTTGAAACGGGATGTGAATTTTATGGGTTATTATAGGGGCTCTTTTGCATACTTGGCTTAATCTAATTCTTGACACCCCCCCATTCTGCCCCTTTACCCTCTGATTTGCTCACCTTGATAATATGTTTTTCTGATTTGTCAACCTTGATTACTATTTTTCGTTCTCTGTGCCTTAAATATTGAGTCTGTTCTGGTATGGCTATGGTCTGAAGAAGTGGGTCTGTCCCATGAAAGCTCATCATCTAATAAATTATTTTGTTACTCTTTAAAGTGCTACTCGACTGCTTTTTTGTTTTTACATTTGTGTGTGTGTATTTTGAAGATTCACTAGATGGCAGTCCAACCAAAGCAATGAGCTGATACTCAACAACTCTATTAACTAAAGAGGTAGGACAGAGCGTGTCTGTGAAACAATATTTATACTCCATCTTACCTGATGGACACAGAATATGTGGGAACTCCTATATTTTTAGGTTATTCTAGGAAATATTTTCAGGACAATATCACAACTGATTACTCTAACGCTGGGATTTAGTTCCTACCAATATAATGTCAGACGAGGGGGGAATGTAAATACGCTTGTGGATGAGGAGAAGCTAGAAACCTCCAGTTTGCAGGTAAGAAGAGCAGGGAGAATTAAGTACTACCAAACAGGTGGAAAGCAGGTAAAACTAGGATAATTGCAGGGTTTCCAATCTTGTTTGGATGTATTCCTGAAGGTTTCCTCATATGACATAATCTTTAGTAGTATCCTCCAGGTTAGAGGCAGAAAGGGCAGGGGGAATGAAGTTTAGCCACACAAAGCCAAATACCTCTATCCCAACCCAGCTAGCCCCTTCCCTGAGGCTCCATCGTTGCCCTTTCCAGCCCCACACCCTCTGTCACTCACTCTCCTCACCCTCATTCACCTTCTCTGGGACGGGGTAGGAATATGGAAGGGCGTGTGAACTCTGGGCTGGGTTCAAGGGGTTTGGAGTGGAGGCAGTGGCTCTAGGCAGGGCCTGGGGCAGGGGGCTGGGGTACAGGAGAGGGTGGGGGTGCAGGCTCTGGGAGGGAGATTTGGTGTGGCAGAGAGTTGGGGGTGCAGAGGGGCAAGTGGTGTGGGGCTCTGGGATCATGTCTGGGTGTGGGGGGCCCAGGTCTTGTGCAGACAGTTCACTTTGCAGGAAGCAATGTGGGGTACTACTCCTGTGAGGGGGCTGAGGGCTCAGCCAGGGACGAAGAGCATGGGAGGGGGAAGGGGTCTGAGTTCTGGCCAGGCAGCACTTACCTTAGAAGGCTTCAGACTCTGACCAGCAGCGCAGTGGAGCTAAGACAAGTTCCCTACCTGCTCTGGCCTGCACCACTGTGGGAAGTGTCCTGTCTCTCCCTGCTGGTGGGAGGTGGGAAGACCAAGTGGATCTACATGCAGACCCACCTCCAGGCACTCCCCAGCCCTGCAGGTCCCCCTGGCTGCAGTTCTGGCTCAATGGGAACTGTGGAGTTGTTGCTTGGGCTGGGGCAGCACACAGAACCCCCAACTTCTGCACTTAGGGGCTGCAGGGAGGAATGTGCAGGCCAATTCTGGGTGTGGTGCAGGGCCAGGGCAGGCAGGAAACCTGCCTTAGTCCTGCTGTGCTGTTGGACATTTAGCAGTCGAGTCCCTAGTTTGACTAGAGTTGCTTCTGGAAGATGGAGCCCTATTGTGGGAGACTCACAGCAAAAGCCTGGGACTGCTGAATAAGTGGAAAGCAGGCAGAAAAAGGGCCACTTGTACGATTGCCAGGTTTGGTTGGACATTTGTTTCCTCACTTGACATAATCTTTAAAGCTTAATCTTTAATTCCTGGAGACTCCAAGACAAACCAAGAGGGTTGTCAGCCCTAGCCAATTGAGGGGGATAACAGCTGTAAATGTTGCTTTGTGGTTGTAATTTTTCTCTTTGTTCTTCCCCCAGAGGGCTTTTCCTTGCCTTTCTCTAAATACGATGACTAGTTTTTCAGAAATCGAGGTGTAGTCCTGGCTCTTTCCAGAGACCATCTGGGCTGCCCTCAAACCAGCCAGAGAGATTGTTGCAGACTGCTGCAATGTACTGCCTCCCTAGGCTAAGGGCAGATCTCTTTATAGAGCTTCTAGTTTTTGCCATTTCAGGAATCAAGAACATGCCTCATACACATCACTCCAAACAGTGAGGACATTTTGATCACCAAAATAAACAGACCCAGGCCATTTTTTCCATCAGGAAACAGTTTGGATATACAGTTTGAACCTCTTTGACCCAGAACTCTCATTTGACAACATCTGTAATCTGGCATGATTTTAGTTAGCTGGATGACCACTTATCGTGGGTGTGGCCAAATTTCCTTTGGTCCCATAAAGTTTGTTTCAAGGCACCAGTCCTGGCTGTCAGCATTCTGTGCTATTATTTAGCTGCAATTTACATTAAATGTCTTCTATAAGTCCAGAAAGCAGAGAAAGTGTTGGTAATGGTGCTAGACAATATTGATTTTCTATGGTCTGGCAAATTCTCTTGTCTGGCACCAGTCAGGTCATAAAGGTGCCAGATTACAGAGGTTCAACCTGTATCCAATTGGGCAGATCACCAGCTGGGAAATTCCCTGTTCCTGGATCATTTCTCAGTAGGACTAGATACTAACTGACAAATAAAAAGTAAAACACAGTCCTCAGTTACAATGATCTGTACTGATCTATCGCACTTTATGCATAAATACATTGCATCTCTAAGCCTTTTGTTGATTACACAGATATTCTGCTATGTCTTTTGTGTCCCATTTACGTATACCCAAAGGAAGTGAAGAAAATCACCAGTACGGACCAGGGATAACAAAACTGGGGAGTCACATTGCATTTTGAGGTAGAAGAGCAACTAAGAGTTCAGTTCAGTTTCTGACTTTCACTTCATGGCATTAAAAATCATCTGGGAAATGTAGGAATTGAATTATCCCTGGGCACAGGGCCAGCAGCCAGCTAGATCCCAAGGGACGAGAAGGGTCAGCAACCAGCATGATCTGGGACTGACAGCAGAGCCCCCAAGCAGTCTCAGGCGTGACAGCCAGGACCAGAGGTGGCAAACGCACAGGGCCCAGATGCCCAATATCTGCGGGTGCTGTAGTACCACCTGCACTACTACTGCCCATGCCAATGGGTACACTTGAGTGCAGATACCTCTTCTGAACAGGACATGTTTTCACTAGTAACTTGTAGTTAATATGTTTGTATAAACTACTGTGGACACTCCCCAAATATTTGTTCCAGGCATAGTCCATATGTGTTTAGTAGTACCTTGAGCTAACTATCACTTAATAATTACTATATGCCTACTTAATTACTTATTAATTACCACCAATGACTATACATTTATTTAAATCTTTCCTTATGTATTTTGAACATCACAAATAGAACAAATTATGATAAATTCGTAGTGAGCTTTAATTTTTCAATTAGTTTTATTACATTCTGAGCTCAGGGACTCCCCTTCTAGGCTTTTTAATGTAAGATACAAACTGTAGTACTTACAACTATTCATACAGCTATTACAGACCCAGTTATGGATAACACTATTACTACAAAATATTAGCACCCTTTTTGCGATCATTAGCAGGCAAAGATTCTTCTGGAGCACTAAACCAAGCTGCTTTTGCTATATTAGATGTTTCTGAGGTCTGATTGGCATTATCCATGGCACATATTGCGAAGTAGATCATGGTGAAATTTTCTGCTTTAAACCAAAATCATTCTTGGGTGCCTGCAGGGTTAGGTATCATATGAGAGGTATTCATGGAAGTAGTGTTACCAAAGGCTTTTCTTAGATCCAGAAAACTTTTACTCATTTTTATTATGTAACTTTCAGCTGAAAGAAAAAGAGAGGTATGCAGGAAAGAATATTAGCATGCATTTTGCATTACCTGTAAATGCAAGAAGAGTACAGAATTGGTAGAAAAGTTTTTTTTATCTTTTTTAGAACTCCAATGATACTCCATAACCATCGCTACCATTTTCCCCACCCTCACTATTGAGAGGTTTGTTTAACTGAGTACCCATTCTTTCTCTGAAGAGTCCTGGACAGGATTCCAATTACAACCTGTCTGCTCCACATGTTACATGGGTCAACAGCTTGCTGTCGTGGGGCATTCCCTCCCTTCGGGAGCACCAAGAAGCGTAGAGCTGGAATAGGCATGGAATTTTACCTGCACGCTTAGCTCCTGCTGAGGTGAGGAGAAAGAGACTGAACCCATGAATTCAGGAAGAATCATTCACCTGGCAGTGAAGAAAACTGCCATGAATTTGCTCCCATCCATGCCTCCCCTCTCCCTGTCACCATCCACAAACGTTACACAAGTCTATATCATACCAAAAGAAGAATATAACTGATGTTTGAGAAATGAAGAATAGGATTCCTGAAATTTGTCTCCGGTGAGTACCCAGGTAAAATACATGATCAAACAGTACGTTTAAAAGCACAACAGTACAGGTATACGGCCCTGGTCAGCATTCCCTCTCCTAATGTGAGCAGGTTCTAAAAGGATCAACTGAGACAGGAAAATGCCTGCTGCATTTGCCAACATTGTTAAGAGTGGCAGGGACATTGTTGCACAGCGGGAAACCAGGAACATCTGCAGAGTTGTGATTTCGGGGCTGTATGGTTCTCTTCTGCTAGTGGATTTTCCAGCTCTCTGCTTGAATTCTACCTTTTACTCTGCATCTTCTTTTCTATCCCCTCAGACACAGGGAGGGGTAGCATAGGAGCGATATTCCAGTTTTACACCATAAGAAGATCCTCCTGAGGATGTTCTCCCATTGGCTGTTTTGAGCCTGATGAGCAGTGTAAACTAGCCACACAGAAGAACACAGGGCAGTGCTTTGGGGATTTAATGGAGTTGTTGGTTTGTCCTCTGCTGAACTGGTTAGCAAGATCTGTAGGTGTATGTAAAGATTATGAAGTTGCTATTGTCTGTGTGGTTGTAGGTCAGCTATCCGCAACCTAGACTAGAGAGGGAGCCATATGAGTGATCCTGTTTCATCTCAGTGGGCTGCAAGGTTGTCGCAATCAAGACGATCTGTCAGGATAGGGTAGTTTTACTAACTGCACTTCCATACACAGAACTTGAGGGATGTGTTGACTGAATCATAGCAGTGCTTTGATTGGATGCAGAGGAACCGCACAGCTGTCACAGTCAGCATTGCATGCAATCAGTATATGCCTCACTTCATGTGCCCTTGCCCAAGCATGTCACTGTAGTAATAACAGTATGGAAAATAACAGTATGGAAAAAAATAGAGAACCCAGTGGATTCTGGCAACCCTGCATGAGGGCATAAGTAAACAAAATGTCTTGTGAGCCACACAAAGAACCCCAATGGGCTGCAGATTGACCATCACTGCTCTAGGTTGTCCAGTTTAACCTTGCTCTGGCTTCTGCTGATGTGCCCATGGTAACATAACAGAGTCATGGAACCTGGTTACACAACATACTTATAATAAGTTTTATAGATGAGATTTAACTTTGTCTGCATATGTTTCTCTAAAGCCTTGGCATATTCATGTTCTAAGTGAGTCCCCTGACTTATTTATAGCTGTAATGTAGATAGGGGCCAAGCCAAGACACAGTGGTGAGCATGTTTTTTATGTAATTTTTTGTTCTTTGCCTTGGTAAGCTAGCATAGTCTGGTTGGTATAAAAGTTTTACATTTTCTGTTATATATGGTTTGATAATATTTTATGGTTCTCAATGCTTTCTGAAGGATGAAGGAGGATTATATGAATGTCATATTTAACAGGAAATGTTAATACTATAATGCTATCTGTCTGTTCCTAGGAAGTGTATTGGTTACACCAAGGCCTGGTTAACACTAGAAAATTTAAGAAAGAAAAATCTAGAACTGGCCAAGCTATAGTGATGGTCACATTTTTGCTGAAGGGAAAGATTCAACTTTTTACCTTACTTCTGCTTGGCCGGCTCATTATAGCTCTGTCTACACTAGTCCCAGAACTTTGAAAGGGACATGATAATGAACGTAATTGAAAGATGCTTATGAGGCACTGCCATGAATATGCAGCACCTCATTAGCATAATGGCAGCCCTGGCACTCTGAAAGTGCCACTTTTGATCATGCGCAGCTCATCTACACAGGTCCTTTTCAAAAGGATCCTTCACACTTTATTTCAAAGTGTGTGGGGTCCTTTCAAAAAGGACCTGTGTAGATGAGCCACACGTGATTGAAAGTGGTACTTTTGGAGTGCCAGGGCTGCCATTATGCTAATAAGGCACTGCATATTCATGGCAGTGCTTCATTATCATCTTTTGATTAGGTTCATTATCATGCCCCTTTCAAAGTTTTGGGGCTATTGTAGACATATCCCATATATAATTTCAGATAACTGATAATAATGCCATCTCATTAAAACAAAACTTCACCTTACCTTGTACCTCATCCAAATCATTTCCATGAGCTATCCAAGACAAGTGAATTTTATTATCTTCATACTGAGCCTCAAGGTCAGTAATTTTACATGGTGGGAACATATCAGTAGGTCCTACTGAAGGAATCTTCTCCACTACAAAAGAACGTCCTATTGCAACTCCATTGAAACTTCCAAGCTTTGCTTGAATTTTATCATCACTAACTTCAGGTATCAGTGCATTCCTTTTGATTTCACCTGTCCCAAAGGAAAGAAAAAAAAAAGAATTTTACAAAACTCTGAATCATAGCAAACTTTCTGTGCATCTAGAATTCTCCTTCTCTTTAATCTACTTTTAGCTTATTCAAGCTTAGAGCAAAAATTCACAAGGCTAAGACAGAAAAGTTAGTGAACTTCAGAAACTTGCACGAAACTACGCAGACCCCAAAAGTAAATCAAATTTCAAGTTAAAAGTAGCAACAGTGCTGATTGTTAGGGTATTTAAGGCATTGAAGAGGTATCAGTGGGAAGTGTGTGGTAAGGCTGCTCTCACTAACTCTTCCTAGGTCTTTGCAGGCAGCAGAAGAAATACAACCTTACAAGCAACAATTAAGGGTTTAAGTCAGGCACATTTTTATGCAGAAATTTTAGATTCAGCATATTCTAAGTTTCTAGAAATATAGAAAATTGTTTTTGTCTCGATGTGGCTATATCTACATAGCAATGTTATTTTGAAATAACCATTGAGATCTTAACAGCAGCATCCATTCCTTTCATTTCTATAACTGACAATCTCTAGCACACACATGCCTAATGAATGGAGTCTTGTACAATGTGTCCAGAAAATCTAACTTAAGAACAAAAATTTCTCATGTGAATTCATTAAATTGAGAACTTTAAACTTCCATAACTTTGAAAGTGATCTCTGCAGCTTCAATTTTAAGTGTGAGTGAGAAGTACAAATTTAAAACTTCTAACATCATCTGTTTCTATGATTTTCAGTTTCAACATCTTTGGCAACTCATGTGTGTGTGCATATATACATGATAGAGAGGAGGGATAGCTCAGTGGTTTGAGCATTGGCCTGCTAAACCTAGCATTGTGAGCTCCATCCTTGAGGAGGCCACTTAGGGATTGGAGCAAAGAGATGTCAGGGATGGTGCTTCGTCCTGCTAAGAGGGTAGAGGATTAGACTAGATGACCTCCAGAGGTCCCTTCCAGTCCTAGGAGATGTATATGTCCATATTCAATGTGCATACATGTAAACATTTTAAGGTTAAAAAGCTTTTTTGTGAAGCTAAATGATTTCCCATAGACTTATGTGCGGTGCTGGGGAGGAGCTAGTGGTCATGGTACTTGTAGGTACCAGTGACGTAGGGAGGGATAGGGGGGTTGTTCTGGAGGGCAAATTTAGGCTGCCAGGAAAGAGACTAAAATCCAGGACCTCTATGGTGGCATTCTCAGAAATGCTTCGTGTTCCACATGCAGGGCCAGGCAGGCAGGCAGAACCTCAGAGTCTAAATGCGAGGATGAGATGATGGTGTAGGTAGGAAGGGTTTAGTTTGATTAGGAACTGGGGACACTTTTGGAATAGGGGGAGCCTATACAGGAAGGGTGGGCTCCGCCTAAACCAAGGTGGATCCAGACTGCTGGCTCTAAACATTGAAAAGGTCACAGAGCAGTTTTTAAAAGAAGAGATGGGGGAAAGCCGAGTGGTGCAGAGGAGCACGTGGACTGGATGGAGACTTCTTTTAAAGGAGAGTCGATTGACAGAGATTCCCTAGGTTTTAGTCAGAAAGAGAGGAGGGGAGATGATAAAATATGTGCCAGAACAGACAAGAACCATTCCTATATGCAAGAATCTGATACGTCAGGGAAGGGCAGACAAATAAACAGTTTCAATTTTTTAAAGTGCTTCTCTACCCATGCCAGAAGTCTAACTAATAAGATGGTGAACTAGAGTACTTAGTATTAAAGGAGGAGATTGACATAACAGGCAGCACAGAAACCTGATGGAATGAAGACAATCAGTGGGACACACTCATTTGGGGATATAAAATATATTGGAAGGACAGTATAGGTCACACGGTGGTGGAGTGGCAGTTATGTGAAAGATAATGTAAAATCAAATGAAGTAAAAATCTTAAATGAATCAAAATGTTCTGTAGCATCACTATGGATAGTAATTCTATGCTGTAATAAGAGATATAGCAGTTGGGATATATTATCACCCACTCCATTAAAGAGCTGACTGACAGGTTTGTGAATCAAGAGTGTTTTTATGTCTGTTTTGTGCCCATTAATTCTTTGTCTAGGAGAGTTTAAAGTCTATCCAAAGTGTCTTAGACAAAGAATTAATGGGCAGTCAGCACTTTAATGGAGTGGGCCATTCTGTTAATGACCTGAAAGTATGCATTTTACTGAAGAGGAAGTTTCACGACAGCTTGGAAAGAGAAGCTGCCAAACTCTCTTCTATATTCAAATTTGACATATTAACAGGTGGTTTGAACCAGGATGGGAATTTTCTAGCTCATTATAGGGGCTCTTTTGCATACTTGGCTTTATCTAATTCTTGACCTCCCCCCCCACCTTTCTGCCCCTCTGCTCTCTGATTTGCTCCCCTTGATAATATTTTTCTGATTTGTCAACCTTGATTACTATTTTTGGTTCCCTATGCCTTAAATATTGAGTCTGTTCTGGTACGGCTATGATCTGAAGAAGTGGGTTTATTGTCACTTAATAAATTATTTTGTTAGTCTTTAAAGTGCTACTGAACTGCTTTTTTGTTTTGATAGTATATAGACTAGCACGGCTAGCTCTCTGATACTATTGAATTTGCACAGTTTCAGTGATTGGTGTTTGAGAATTACTGCATTTGTGGAAGGATTGGAATCCATGTATTATTGATATACACTCTCAACCATATCTTTACAGTGTTGTGTTTGGGTATCTTGTATACATAGGGTGTGCATAATTCATAATGAAAAATTAGGAGGAGTAAAAATGACAGTTAGACTCACAACTTCCAAAGTACGCAGCAGCACCTCATTAGCATCTTTCAATTAGGTTCATTATCATGCATCTTTCAAAGTTGTGGGGCTAGTGCAGACATAACCTGTGTGTCAATTTCAATCTGCAGATCCCATTGGCTACATCTACAACAGAAGCATCTGTCAACAGAAATTACTGTTGACGCAGAAAATCTTAACAGAACCTCTGTCAAGAGATTCGAGAACAACAAGAAGTCTTGTGGCACCTTATAGACTAACAGATATTTTGGAGCATAAGCTTTCGTGGTCAAAGACCCGCTTCATCAGATGCATGAGTTGGGGGTGGTGGTTTCAGAGGGGTATTTAAAGAGTGGGGTTCCAGTAAGAGGGAGGGCCATGATCTAGAGAAAGGGGTAAGCAGTGAGGTGGCAAAGTTTGCAGATGACACCGAACTGTTCAGGATAGTCAAAACCAAAGCAGACTGTGAAGAACTTCAAAAAGATTTCAGCAAACTGAGCGAGTGGGCAGCAAAATGGCAAATGAAATGTAATGTGGGTAAGTGTAAGGTAATGCACATTGGGAAAAATAACCCCAATTATACATACAATATGGTGGGGGCAAATTTAGCTACAACAGATCAGGAAGGGGATCTTGAAATTATAGTGGATAGTTCTCTGAAAACATCCATGCAGTGTGCAGCGGCAGTCAGTAAAGCAAATAGGATGTTAGGAATAATTTAAAAATGGATAGAAAATAAGATGAAGAATATCTTACTTCCCCTATATAAAACTATGGTACGCCCACATCTTGAGTACTGCGTGCAGATGTGGTCTCCTCACCTCAAAGAAGATATACAGGCATTAGAAAAAGTTCAGAAAAGGGCGACTAAGATGATTAGGGGTTTGGAACGGGTCCCATATGAGGAGGGGCTCGAGAGACTGAGACTTCTCAGTCTAGAAAAGAAGAGACTGAGGGGCGATATGATAGAGGTATATAAAATCATGAATTTGTATGGAGAAAGTGAATTCAGAAAAGTTATTTACTTGTTCCCATAATATAAGAACTAGAGGACACCAAATGAAATTAATGGGTAGCAGGTTCAAAACTAATAAAAGAAAGTTTTTCTTCACACAGCAAACAGTCAACCTGTGGAACTCCTTACCAGAGGACACTGTGAAGGCCAGGACTCTAACGGAGTTTAAAAAAGAGCTCAGTAAATGTTTGGAGGTTAGGTCCATAGATGGCTATTAGCAAGGGGTAACGTATGGTGACTAGCCTTTTGTCGAAGGCGGGAGATGGATGGCCGGAGACAAATTGCTTGATCATTGTCTTCAGTTCACCTCCTCTGGGGCACGTGGAGTTGGCTACTGTCGGCAGACAGGATACTGGGCTAGATGGACCTTTGTTCTGACCCAGTATGGCTGTTCTTTCTTATGTTCTTATGTTCCTCTTTTGATAAGTACTGTTGATACTGGGCCATTTCCACCTTGCTGAATAGACCTTGTCAGCTCTGGCCCTCCCTCTTACTGGGACCCCACTCTTTAAATACCCCTCTGAAACCACCCCCCACTCATGCATCTGATGAAGCGGGTCTTTGCCCATGAAAGCTTATGCTCCAAAAGATCTGTTATTCTATAAGGTGCCACAAGACTTCTTGTTGTTCTCGAAGCTATAGACTAACACGGCTACCTTTCTGATACTTGTCAACAGATTGCATCTACACACCACTTGCTCTGGCGACAGAGAACTGCCAGACTGCACTGCACTCTGGTGGCAGAAAGCAGACTGGCAGCTCTGCAAAAAGGGCTGCCAGAAAACCCGAAGCCCTCTGTGTCGACGGAGATGGCTACACTGCAATTTTGGTCAACAGTACTCTGTCCAAAGATTGTTATGCGTCAGATTTTTGAGGGATAATATTGTCGAGGTAAATGCAGAGTTCTGTCAAGGAGCTGTCGACAGAGTGCTTTAAGTGTGTGGATGCTCCCTGAGTTATGGCCCCTTCTGTCAACAAAACTCTTTAGTGTAGACCCAGCCATTCTGTTTTGTGAATACCAGTTTGATTATAAAATTATGCTGTGCCTTCACTTTGGCACTGTGGCCTTTGTCTTGAGCTGAAAATACAACTTCAGGGTCAGGAAAAATCCTTGCACCTAAACAAAAGGCTAATTATGGAAAACAATCAAGAGTCATCAGTTTGGATAGTCTGCTATTTTAATGGAAGCACCTTAGAAAAATCTGCTGTCTGCAGTCAGGGGAATCAGTTCCTAGTCTGGACATGAAGTGGACTGGAATTTAGCAATGAATTATATGATGAGAAACTAGAAACAGCTCAGCAGTGTCCCCTGACAGACAAAAGAAAAATTCTGGCTGAGATGGTTGGAAGGAGAGTGAACAGGATGTTCTGATATGAGGAAGGAAACTGGCCTTGAGTTACAAATTGGCTGAGAACTGCAGCCTGCCAGAGACCATTGGCAGGAGGGCTGACCTGACCTAGATCCATGCGTTAACTGGAGCCCAGCCACTGGTGGGTTGTAGAGATTGAGGCTCTTGCTCCCGGGTACCTACCTGTAAGGAAGGGGGTTAGACACTGAGCTGTGGGCCTGAAGGCACTTTCATGTTAGTGTTGTATCAGACTAGGCTAAAGGGCTCTGTTACCTAGGAAGGGGAAGTTGGAAGTGGCTAAGCCAGGAAGCCAAGTTTTCTCTCTGGCTGGAGCAGGCTGAAGATCATTGTGGGGAAACTGAGGAAGAGTGATGCTATGCTGGGTATTGAAGGGGTGTTCTGGAAAGGTCAGTCTTGAAAGTCATCCATGGAACAATCTGAAGTCGCCAGAATGTCACGGAGACATACTGCCATATATCCAACTTTGACCTGCTGTACCGCCTACACCTGCCACTTTCCATAGTCTCACTTCTCTTGCCACTGCAGAGGGAAATCTCTGATCCTTTATACAGTTCACCAAACAGCATTTCTGCAATGGGTGTGCCATTGCTCTTCCACAGAGTGGAGAACTACCCTAAACATAAACACATTATCCAGTCCAAGGAAGAAAGTTCATTGCCACACATCCTGTAACGCCTACTGTGCAAAACCTGGGGAATTCAGTTTTCCATTATAGTGGAAGAGGGAAGTATGACTCTGCATAGAATTCAGTTGTGGAGTCCTGCATGAAAAAAGGCTTATATTGCTCTTACAAAAACTGATTTAGTTACATCTTATCAGTAATGTAACTGCTCTTTAGAAAGAATAAAAATGCTTTTACCAAGTCATTTTATAGACAATGTCAAGACAGATAATTAAAGTCAACCATAAGCATGTAAATGGTTTAAAGACTTCAAGTTACAGAGAATCCACCATTTACAATGGTTTAGACCTTTGAGTGATCTGTGCTTCATGCTACAGACGAAGCTGAACTCTGCAGCCAATCTGACCTCAAGGGAAATTCCTTCCTGACCCCAATTATGGTGATCGGTTAGATCGGAGTGATTGATTCTGCCTAAAGGTGATGTGAGTTTGGGGGACAAAGAATGGTGGGCCATGGTAAGAGCTGTCTGGGCAGCTGTGGGAATTTGTGGAGCCTCCCCCTGTCCTGGATGAGGGTCTGGGGACATGGGTCCCACCCTTTTGGCCCTGCAATCCCACCCTGGGTAGATAGAGGATCCAAAACTCCCTACAGCTGCCTGGGATGGGCTCTGCTTCCAGCCTGGCCAAGGCATAGGGTCTCAGGGATTAGAGGAGAACAAGGGACTAAGCCTGTGGTAAAAAGTGAATGGGCCAGGCCTGTCCAGTGACCATGAACCCTTGTCCCTCCCCTATTCCAGTGCCCTAGATTTGGACTCTGAGCATTTGGGAAAACCTACCAGCTAGCCACCAAGGAAAGAATTGTTTGCAGTAACTCACAGCCCTCCCTCTCTGTTGTTCTGTTGCAGATTAGTCATTAGCAGCTAGTCATTGCAAATTTTGCTATATGCCATTGTAGGCAGTCCCATCATACTATCCCCTCCATAAACTTATAAAGCTCTACTTAGAAGGTAATTAGTATTTTTTGCCCCTTCTGCTCCCTTTGTAAGGCTGTCCCAAAATGTTACTTCTCTGATGGTCAGAAATCTTTGTCTAATTTAAAACCTAAACTTTTTGGACAATTTAAACCTATTTGGACTTGTGTCCCGATGGATGCTTAACAACTCCTCTCATAACTCTCATAACTTCCTGCTATTTATACCTCTGATACGTTTATAGATAGCAATCATATAACTAGTTAGGTGTTTGCAGAGGCAGTTCAGATGACTTAGTTGGGGTTGATCCTGCTTGGAGTGGGGGGCTGGACTAGATGACCTCCAGAGGTCCCTTTTGGCCCCATGATTCTATGAGTGTGAGGAATGGGCAGTGCATGTGTTGGGCTGATGGGGGTTAGTCTGAAGGTGTGTCTGAGGAGTGAGCAATGTGTGTGTGTGTTGTGCTGATGGGGGTTAATGTGGAGATGTGTTTGAGGAGGGGGCAGTGTGTGTGTGTGTTGGGCTCATGGGGGTCAGTGTGGAATGTGCGTGAGGAGAGGCAGTGTGTGTGTTGAGCTGTTGGGGGTCAGTGTTTGGATGTGTGTGAGGAGGGGGCAGTGTGTGTGTGTTGGGCTGATGGGGGTTAGGGTGGAGATGTGTGCGAAGGGTGGGCAGTGTGTGTATGTTGGGCTGATGGGGTTAGTGTGGGGATGTGTGTGTGTGTGTGTATGTTGGGCTGATGGGTTTAGTGTGTGTGGTTAGGTGTCTATGTTGGACTTATGGGGTTAGTGCGTTTGTGTGTACGTTGGGCTGATGGGGTTAGTGGGGGGATGTGTGTGTGTATGTTAGGCTGATGGGGTTAGTGTGTGGGGCGGGTGTCTATGTTGGGCTGATGGGGTTAGTGTGTGTGTGTGTGTGTACATGTTGGGTTGATGGGGTTAGTGTGGGGATCTGTGTGTGTGTATGTTGGGTTAGTGTGGGGATGTGTGTGTGTGCATTGAGCTGATGGGGTTAGTGTGTGTGGGGGTGTGTATGTTGGGCTGATGGGGTTAGTGTGTGTGTGTGTAGGTTGGGTTGATAGGGTTAGTGTGGGGATGTGAGTGTGTACGTTGGGGTTAGTGTGGGGATGTGTGTGTGTATGTTGGGTTGATGGGGTTAGTGTGTGTGGGGGTGTCTATGCTGGGTTGATGGGGTTAGTGTGTGTGGGGGTGTCTATGCTGGGCTGATGGGATGAGTGTGGGGATGTGTGTGTGTATGTTGGGCTGATGGGGTTTGTGTGGGGGGTGTATGTTAGGCTGATGGGGTTAGTGTGTGTGTACGTTGGGTTGATGGGTTAGTGTAGGGATGTGTGTGTGTACATTGGGGTTAGTGTGGGGATGTGTGTGTGTGTGTATGTTGGGGTTAGTGTGGGGATGTGTGTGTGTATGTTGGGTTGATGGGGTTAGTGTGTGTGGGGGGGTGTCTATGTTGGGCTGATGGGGTGAGTGTGGGGATGTATGTGTGTATGTTGGGGTTAGTGTGGGGATGTGTGTGTGTCGGTTGGGTTGATGGGGTTAGTGTGTGTGTGGAGGTGTCTATGTTGGGCTGATGGGGTGAGTGTGGGGATGTGTGTGTGTATGTTGGGGTTAGTGTGGGGATGTGTGTGTGTCGGTTGGGTTGATGGGGTTAGTGTGTGTGGGGGTGTCTGTTGGGCTGATGGGGTGAGTGTGGGGATGTGTGTGTGTGTTGGGTTGATGGGGTTAGTGTGTGTGTGGGGTGTCTATGTTGGGCTGATGGGGTAAGTGTGGGGATGTGTGTGTGTGTATGTTGGGGTTAGTGTGGGGATGTGTGTGTGTGTTGGGTTGATGGGGTTAGTGTGTGGGGTGTCTATGTGGGGCTGATGGGGTGAGTGTGGGGATGTGTATGTGTGTGTGTTGGGTTGATGGGGTTAGTGTGTGTGGGGTGGTGTCTATGTGGGGCTGATGGGGTGAGTGTGTGTGTGCGCGTGTGTATGTTGGGGTTAGTGTGGGGATGTGTGTGTGTGTATGTTGGGTTGATGGGGTTAGTGTGTGTGTGGGGGGTGTCTATGTGGGGCTGATGGGGTGACATGGTCTCACATAATATACTTATCAATAAACTACGCAAATACAACTTAGATGGGGCTACTATAAGGTGGGTGAACAACTGGCTGGATAACTGTACCCAGAGAGTAGTTATTAATGGTTTTCAATCCTGCTGGAAAAGTATAACCAGTGGGCTTCCGCAGGGGTCTGTTTTAGGACCGGTTCTGTTCAATATCTTCATTAACAATTTAGATATTGACATAGAAAGTACACTTATTAAGTTTGCAGATGATACCAAGCTGGGAGGGGTTGCAACTTCTTTGGAGGATAGGGTCATAATTCAAAAGGATCTGGATAAACTGGAGAAATGGGCTGAGGTAAACGGTATGAAGTTTAATAAGGAATGCAAAGTGCTCCACTTAGGAAGGAACAATCAGTGTCACACATACAGAATGGGAAAGGACTGCCTAGCAATGAGTACAGCAGAAAGGGATCTAGGGGTTATAGTGGACCACAAGCTAAATATGAGTCAACAGTGTGATGCTGTTGCAAAAAAAGCAAACATGATTCTAGGATGCATTAACAGGTGTGTCATGAACAAGACACGAGAAGTCATTCTCCCGCTCTACTCTGCGCTGGTTAGGCCTCAGCTGGAGTATTGTGTCCAGTTCTGGGCACCGCAGTTCAGGAAGGATGTGGAGAAATTGGAGAGGGTCCAGAGGAGAGCAACGAGAATGATCAAAGGTCTAGAGAACATGACCTATGCAGAAAGGCTGAAAGAATTGGGCTTGTTTAGTTTGGAAAAGAGAAGATTGAGGGGGGACATGATAGCAGTTTTCAGGTATCTAAAAGGGTGTCATAAGGCAGAGGGAGGGAACTTGTTCTTCCTTGCCTCTGAGGATAGAACAAGAGGCAATGGACTTAAATTGCAGCAGGGGAGGTTCAGGTTGGACATTAGGAAAAAGTTCCTAACTGTCAGGGTGATCAAACACTGGAACGAATTGCCAAGGGAGGTGGTAGAATCTCCATCACTGGAGATATTTAAGAAGAGGTTAGATAGATGGCTTTCAGGAATGGTCTAGAGAGTGCTTGGTCCTGCCATGAGGGCAGGGGGCTGGACTTGATGGCCTCTCCAGGTCCCTTCCAGTCCTACTCTTCTATGATTCTACGAGTGTGGGGATGTGTGTGTGTGTGTGTGTGTGTGTGTATGTTGGGGTTAGTGTGGGGATGTGTGTGTGTGTATGTTGGGTTGATGGGGTTAGTGTGTATGGGGGGGTGTCTATGTGGGGCTGATGGGGTGAGTGTGGGGATGTGTGTGTGTATGTTGGGGTGAGTGTGGGGATGTGTGTGTGTGTATGTTGGGTTGATGGGGTTAGTGTGTGTGTGGGGTGTCTATGTGGGGCTGATGGGGTAAGTGTGGGGATGTGTGTGTGTATGTTGGGGTTAGGAGGAGGTGTGTGTGTGTGTGTATGTTGGGGTTAGTGTGGGGATGTGTGTGTGTGTATGTTGGGTTGATGGGGTTAGTGTGTGTGTGGGGTGTCTATGTGGGGCTGATGGGGTAAGTGTGGGGATGTGTGTGTGTATGTATGTTGGGGTTAGTGTGGGGATGTGTGTGTGTGCGCTGAGCTGATGGGGGGTTAGTCTGGGGACGTACGTGAGGAGCAGCGAGGGGGTCCCTAACCCGAGCGGCTCCCGCGGGCGGAGCGGTAGCGCCGCACCCTGCTCCTTTCGGGCCCGGTGACAGGGGGCTCCGCCCTGCACGCCGAGCGCGGGAAGGCAGCCGCGCAGCGGAAGCGACGGGCGGCTTCAGGTTGCCAAGGAAGCGGCTGCGGCTCCCTCCTGCCGCCAGGGCGCAGGAGCGGGCCGGCAGCGGACGGAGGCTGGGTAACATCTGCGGGGCATTCGGAGGGGGAGGCCGACGGCGCCCCGCCGCGCCGGGGAGAGGGGCCGGAACAAGGGCTGGGGTCGGTCTAAGAGCTTGGCAGAGAGTGGGCCCCGGCGCAGCGCGGGGGGGAGGTGTCAGGGCCCTGCTCGGGCCGAGAGGAAGCTGCGCGGGGGTCAGCGGCCGCCTGCCCCTTTCTGTCCGCTCGAGAGCATCGTCTCCTTGCCCGGGCGGGGGACCTTGAAGCCGGGCTGTGCGCTGGGGTCTCTCCCTGCCGCCTCCCTTTTACCTCGGTTACAGGCTGGGCCCCCTTGGGGGGTGTTACTGATCTCCTGCGCGGTGAATGTCTGAGCGGTTGTGGCCAAAGGAACAGCAAGTGCTAAATAAACACTGCTGCGTTTTTGTTGAGTGGCAGCCCTGGCGGGTAACTTCACTCCTGGTCGTTTGCAGGCCTGCCACAGTCATGGCCACGGAAAAGTCATCCCAGAGGGACGTCTGGTCTTTTGTGTGCTTTTCTCCTCTGCCTACAGATTTCACAGTGTCCAATTAAAAGGGAGTTGTGGGGCAGGGGGGCAGCATTAGAGGGACTTGCGGTATTGCCATTCTCACTTCTGTGTTGCCCGGGGGCCTGGAGAATGGTGTCAGCTGGGTGCCCAGCTCGTCAGGTGGTGCCTTGCCAGCAGCCGCGCAGAAGTAACATGCCATCTTCTGTGACACTGCTGGCAACTAGTGCTCTGTCCTGGGAGCTGGGCTCCCAGTCACCATCCACTGCCCTCTAGTTGCCCAGCTCTCAAGGCAGTGCGGTAGCTAGTAGCTGGACAGAAGTAAGGGTAACAGTCTGCAGTCCCTCCCCACAATAACTTTACACTCCCCCACACTTGTTTTTGGATCAGAACCCCCTACAACTACAACATGGTGAAATTTCAGTTTTAAATAGCAGAAACATGACATTTATTTGAGGGATAGCTTAGTGGTGTGAGCAATGGCATGCTAAACCGAGCATGACGAGTTCAATCCTGGAGGCCATTTAGGGATTGGGGCAAATAGATGTCAGGAATGGTGCTTGGTCCTGCCAAGAGGGCAGGGGACTGGACTAGATGACCTCCCAAGGTCTCTTCCAGTTCTAGGAGATGTGTGTATCTCAATTTTAATAATTCTGTGACCAGGAAATTGACAAAATGGCCCATGAATTTGATATGCCACATTCTTGTTATGGTCTGGGTTTTGTACAACCTGCTTTTTGTTGGATTTTTACATTCGACTGAACTAAAGTATCAGTGATGCTTTAACTGCTGTGGCTTGAATTTTCTATTATTTCTGTTATGATCCTGGGAAATACAGATAGATGTTTTATGCCAACTTTTAATCTTTTTGCAGAATTAAGGCAGAATGTCATCATCTGTGCGCATGCAGAATAACGATAGTCTTCTGTCAGAGCCACATGTTCTGCAAAAGCTGTCTTGTGCTAATGTTACTGAAGTAAGTCATTTCATACTTATTGGATGTAAAAATGGGATTATCAAGCAAAGAGAGTTATCTATGTACTTTTTAGCTGACTAGACTCTTGCTTCAAATCAAACTTTAATTTTTTGCTTCCTGTCTACAGACAATGGGAAGAAGCGTGCATTTAGGGGTTGATTTTTCAAAAGTGTGTGAGGAAGTTTTGTGCTCAATTCTCCTTGACAACCATTGGGATCCTAGGGACTTGTGTAGCATACTCTTGTTGTTTAGTGATGGACTACAATACTAATAAAAGACATATATAGGATAATTCATGAAGCAAGTTAGGCAGTGTTGGTTGGAAACTGCTTGGTCATATATCAAGCCACTGGGAAATAAACTTGGAGCATGCATGACATGTATGAAATCATCAGACATTTATTAAAAGAAGAGTCCTGCAAATTAGGCACAGGTAGGAGGGATCCCAAATACTAATGAAAGACTACCTACTGAAAAAAATTAATGAATTCTAATTTGTGCTTTTCTGGCAATGCATGAACTATGATTAATTAATATTAACACTTCCAAGAGCCTGCTTAGAAAGAATTTGACTAATCTCAGTCACATATTTTTGTGCTTAGTTGTGGAATGTATGAATATAGCAAAATATTCTTATACTTATTAACTTAAGAACATGTACAAATTATTTGCATTCAACATACATGGAATTTAATGTATTAAGTGGCTGTCAGTATGTTTTATAGGCATTACTTCAGGAGTTTACATACAAAGAATGTGAAATCCTTTTTAATTGGCTAAGCAGTTGAATGGTAGGTTTAACCAGTAAGGGTGGGAGTTTCTGGGGAGGCCGCTCCAGCCCAGCTGGACTGGAGCAGCTTCTCCAGCTGCCTCTCCCCATCCCCCCCATCACACCTGCGGCATATTGGGGACTGGGTCTGCTCCATTCAGGCTGGAGCTGCCCCACCTGCAGTGATCTGGGGACACTGGGCTGCTCCATCCCAGCTGGAATGTCCCAGTCCTCAGAGCTGCTTTGGGTTGGGAGGGCACTCCCTGTTGTTCCTGGATGGATGATTTTACATTTGGTTGCATTGAAATGTATATTGTTTCAAATTTTATCAAACAATGCAGACCACTTGGTGTTACTCTCCAAACTTTAGTCATCTTCCAACTTTATCCATAATATTTAGAAGGTGTGTCATTTTCCATAACCAATGGTATACAAGGGAGTAACGTGGCTAGCATCATGTCTAACCATATGGATCAAGTACTTATTTTTTGCAGCCAAGTGAAGTGGAGAAAGCCTTTCAGTATTCACTCAGTGAAGACTCTATCTCACAACCTCCATGATTGCAGTCAAATGCATTAACTACTTGTCCACTACACCTCACTTGTAGATCAGCTTATTTATTGAACAGTGTGTGCATCTCAATTGAGGGATTGTATCTTTGCTGGACATCTAGTAAAATGGATTTTAAACAACTTCCAATTATCATTCATATTTTCCTGTTTAAATTCTCTCTCTCAACTTATCTGGCTCATAATTGTTTTCAGATTTGTATAACTGGCCCTTTTAAATCACCATGACTGGCTTGACTTTGCATGTAATAAATGTCATCAAGTCACAATCACTTGAATGTGAGGAACCGCTTTTTTAGTTCTCCAGTCAGTTCCTCCTGTCAAAAAAGGTCTATTGTAGAATTCTCCATAGTTGGGCATACCATTTTTGGAATTAAAAATGTTTCATCTATAACTCTTAGAAATTCAGAGCATATTTTTGTACACCTTCAGGATATGTCATTCAACTTACAATTCTCTATGAGATATAGACCGGTGAAAAAACAAAGAAAGAAAAATAGAAGAAATGAAAGTTAGAAATAAGATTTCACATGGACAAATGTTGTAAACAAATGGGATGTCTTTGTCCAGTTATTTAGAGTCTGATACTAAATTCTCAGCATTCTCAATTTTCAGCACATATTAGGTCACAGGGTAGAGCCTTCAGTAATGATGAAAATAACAGATGATGATAATTTAGTTGGTCCTGAAAACCTGTCTCGAGTTTTTCTACTTACTAAAGAGCAAAAGTTGTTTTATAGCTGTTAGGCCAAGGTGGGAAGTGAGGATAGCTACTTGTTATATACTTGTCCATGTCGTTGTTTTAGGGAACATGTCATGACCTACCTATTGTACCTGGAGATGCTACAGAAATCTATTTGCTGATTCAGTCCTGTGAATATTATTTAAGAATCAGAAAAGTCAGCCAACATGGAAAATATTTTACTGGTCTAAGTGAAGAAACAGGTTAAATAGGAAGTTGTAGAAGATGTAAACATAGTATCAGTATAAGGCTGATTCTTTCTTAAACATTTCTTGCACTTTGGTTGGCATTTGGTTTTATCACATCTTTTTTTTTATCACATTTGTTCCTAAGTCCCTTGCATTGAAGAAATTTGTGCCAAGTTGGAAGAATTCATAATATGCTACATGTGAAACTATAAAGAAAATTCTACTTAATTTCTGACTAGCAGTAGATTCCTCTAAAATGGGACTTTCACAGGATTCTCAGAGAGTTGAGCACACAGTTCCCTTTTGACTTCTTACATATAGACTAAAGAAACTATGGCTACAGTTACACTACAGCACCCTGTCGACAGAAGTCACTGTTGGAAGAGATTTCCCAAGAAAACATCTGTCAACAGTGTGTGACCACACACAAAAGTCAGTCGGAAGAACGCTCCACCGGGCTAGTTTCTCAGCAAAACAGGTACCCAGAAGCACAGCTGACAGGACTGCCCATTGTTCTGGATGCACTGTCTGTCATGAGAAGGCCACCCCAGAGTGGGCACAGTGTTTTTTTGTCAACAGAATCTGCTGACAACAGTGATATGTCTCATGCCTGAGAGGCAGAACACTGCCGGCCAAAGTGCTGAGTTTTGTCAACAGAAAGCATTTTGTGTGTGGATGTTCCACCAGTTTTGTTGGCAAAAGCGGGGTTTTGTCAGGAAAACTCACTAGTGTAACCAGGCCTAAGAGACTAGTGTGTAGAGAAAGAGATTATTGGGGAGCAAATCGGTTACTATCTTTTCAATTCTATTTCCCAGAATAAAAGGGAGTAAGGAAATTTGAACTAACCTTCTGAAATAACTCTGGTCCCATATACTGGTTTATTATCTTCTGATAGAAAATCTTTTGATTAAGCTTTGGTTGTTATGGGAAGCAAATAAGTCTTGAAATAACTGGGAAGAAGATAAAGACTAAAATTAAATGTTTATAGTTTTCAGCAAACATAGAGGGGGACCCTGTGAAGCAGAACTGGAGCTCATGTATGAAAGTTATGGATAGACATCACATCAAGCCGAAAGAACTGCCACCCCAACTTACAAGCATGTCACAGGACAACTTCCTACAACAAAACCTACGTGAAAGTGAAATGAGACGGTATGCTTCAGACTTGGAAAATACAATTAGAGAATGTCCTGAGACAAGTAGTCTTTATATTCTTATAGCATTTATTTGTGCTTCATTAGTTGCTCAAATTCGCACCGTTTGTTAGAATATAAATATCTTCTGTGGGTGCAGTTCAAGCCTGGACAAAGGATTTGCTTAAGCCTCTGTGTTTGGACAGCATAGGAGCTCGTGTAGATTATCTGAACAGCAAAGAATTTCAGCCCATAAGAAGGAACTTTTTGAAAGACTCACCCTGCTTGCATTTGGAACTCATACACTGCTGCATTGTACTAGTTCATGGAACCCTTCAGCTGAAATTGCTTATTTTATTTTCATTCCCCTGGTTGAGTGAAATGCAAAAAGCAAACAGCTTAACTAGTGAAAAGTACATATGATTTTTAGAAGTTGATGAGGCAGTCATCTAAGAAGTTATTGGTAACACTTAAAATTTGGTTTAAAGGTTTTTTTTAAACAGTGTATTTCCTGAAGTTCTTACTTCTATTGTCTTTAGATGACAATGCAGCAAGAGGAAAGTGTCCCTGTTAAGCGTTCAGTGCAACTAATTTATTATGTGCAGATGAAAAGGAATTATACCCTTCATATTAGGTGAACACTGAACACAAAGGTCTGTTCTTACTCAGACAAAACTTGTTGATGCCTATGTAATCCCTCCTGTCCACTATCCCAGTGTGAGGTTAATCAGCATAGGGGAAGCCTTGTGATTTCTTGCATAATTTGGGAGACTAGGCTGCAGGCTTCTTGGTGTGCTCTGTGTTGTGTGTTAATGTGTGTGTGTACCTCAGAGCAGACCCACTCAGACAAACCACCAAGAACAGGCTTTATTCTGTAGAAAAACACAAAACAGGATCACAGTTCAGCAGCCCTGCTCCTCTACCTGCAGCCTGCATGCTGCTGCAGCTCAGTCTCTGCTGAGACCCTGCTGGGGTCAGGGTGCACATCCTGGCGGGAACTAGGGAGTCCTCCTAGCATGTTGCAGTTTGTAGTCCACAACTTGTAGTTGCCAGGGCTGGGGCTGAAATGCACTGATCCTTGGGCTACACCTAGAATATGATAGTACAGATTTGAGAAAATTCTGCCTTTGGTTAATAAAGATTTGTGAAATGGGGATGTTCACACACGCACATACACTCCCACACATTCTCTCTCTCTCTCTGTACTCAGTTCAATGTGATTTCTATTAAGTTCTTCTTGTGAATAGGTTGAAAGAAGATACCCTTAATGAAAATGTCACATTACAGGAAAAACTTCTTGAAGCAGAGATGGCAGTCAGTTCAACAGAAAAGTGTTTGCCTTTGTTTAAAGTCACTATTGCTGCAATGACAAATGTAAGTTTCTGTGTTTTGCTGTGTTTTAATACTATACAAAAATTTGTGTACATATTTATCATCAGAACTCTTAAGTGCATTAGTGTTCTGGGATGTGCTATATGGACATTTTTATTGGCTCTACTCATTTCTGCAGAATTAAATGTTTATCGCCAAAGTCCTTAAATGCCTAACTGATATGGGTGATTAGAAAAACACTCCAGATGTTTTATATATTTTAAAGCTAACTTTTAAATGTGACAATCGGGGGATATTGTACACTTACTATTTATTTGTTTAACAGGTGTGTAACCTTTCTACGTCTGATATGATTAAGATTTCTAAACAAGAGGATTTATTGATAAAGGAATTAGAGACTCTCAAACAGATAAAAGAATTGTTATTCAGTCTGCGTAGAACAACACAGGATAAAGAAGTAAGATGACCCAAAGCAATATTGGGCTCATTTAACAGTGAGCATAAATACATTTTATTTTTCCTGATCCTATTTTTAAAATTGTTTTCCAAGAGAGAAGTAAACAGAAAGTCACAGGAAGCGCAAACTTGAATTGTTTCAAATATGTTTTATTGTCCAAATCAACAAGAGAGTTCTTCCTCATCTTTATTTAAAATAATTTTCCCTACAGAATAAAAAAAACTGTCTCTGAAAAAGTAACAGAGAGGCAGCCATGTTAGTCTGTATTCTGACCAAACAAACAAGCAGTCATGTGGCACTTTAAAGACTGGAGAATTCTATAATATGCTTTTGTAGTGCTGTAAATATCACAGAATAGCCATAATTACCTTTAATGTACATGTTTGTCTTTATTCACAAGCCTGTTTGCGAAGTGAGACAGAATAAGAATTGCTTGACTTCAAAAAGATGCATTAAATTTTTAATAAAAAGTAGATGAGAGGACATGTTTTTTTTCCCCAGCAACTATGCTTATAGTTAGAATAATTAAGGTAGAAGAGGAAATTTTAAAAGGAAAAGATAAACAACTGGAGAACAATAATTGATAAATAACAGAGAATGAAGAGCCATATAGAGAGCTTTACATTACAAGTAGTAATGAGTTTAAAATTCTTTTTGTATTTGAGTACATCTAATTCACAGGTGTTCATGTTCGAACAAAACCAAACGTATTTAAGTGGACAGTTCTTAAAGTGGACATGGTATGCAAGCCTGCCATGACTCTGTCATAATGCTCCCTGTCAGGCTTCCCTCTCGCTGATGACCCAGAGTATACCATACTTCTAAAATCTAGCAGAGTGCACTCTGCAGTTTGAATACTAGTGCCAAGAATGCAACCCTCATATGCTTTCCCCTTTTCTTCTTTCCCCTGCTTTCAGTTCATCCATAGTTTGACCTCCAATTTGCTGGTTATCCCTTTCCTGTAACTTAATATCCATATTGGGCCTGAATCTGTAACATACTGAGTCATCTAAACTTCCTTGGAAGTCAGTGGACCCATTCTGCGGAGTTAAAAAGTTTGGTATTTACTTAACTGGAAGTTCTACCAGTTAGGATGAAATAACTAACTGATAAAGTAAGGACAACCTTGATTGCCAAATTATGTAACTGATGATTTTCTGATGGGTATGGCTACATAAACGGTTTTGCAAGTTTATTTGTATTTGTGATAGAAGTTAATACTGTAGCATATAAGATTTAAGGATCTGGACAAAATCTTTGTTGCTATCAAACAATATTTTCAGAAACTCTTAAGTAAATGTTTCATGCTCTGTTTAAGATAGATGAATGGATTACCCACTTTTACTTTGGGTGACTATTTGCACAGGGAAAATTAAATAACCATGGCATGTAAGTGATTCCATTTAAAAATAGTTGTACATATAGAACTAACCTTGGTTTGTTGTCCCCTGTTCATAAACTCTGAATTTAGAGTGAACAAAATCTCTAAGATATTTTGCAGCAATTGTCAATAATCACTCATGTCAAAATAAATATCTCCTTGCTATTGGTATTTCATGTCTCTATTCCAAATATGCTAAATCAGCCAGTTCTAAATACTATCATATAATTAACTTTAAAATATTTGTTGTTTTCTCTATTTTTAATTTGCAGTTAAGCAGGAAACAAATTGCTGTTTTGATGCAGAAGCTGACTGAAAGTGAATCTGAAAATGATGTAAGTAAATTACATTTTTTAGCTCCTTACCCTTTCAAAGCATGCCAAAACAGTGTAATCCCAAATCTCATACATAGGGCAACCATATCTCCCTGTCCCAAATACAGGACAGGGAGATATGTGGGGGAGGGTTGGCTCCTCCAGGCTGCACCAAGCCCTGGGAACTGATGCCTCTCCCACCGCATCCCCCAGCCCCGGGGAATCGGCGGCCACAGGTGCTCCCCACCCAGTGTCCTGGGGGAGCAGCAGCCGTGGGCGCGCCCACCCCAACCCTGAGTCCCCGAAGGCCTAAATACAGGACAATTCGTCCCTTTTAAAAAATAAGTTGGGATGCCTTTTTGGCGTCCCAAATATGGGACTGTCCTACCCAGTACAGGATGGATGCTCACCTTACTCATACAATTCCGCTAGACAACTGGCAGACATAGGAACAGGAAGGCTGCTTGGTCTTTTTGTCTTGCACTTATATTTTTGTGTAAATTGATGTATATGCCTGGCTCTCACCCAATTTCCATCATTTTGTTTCTTCCTTAGCCATTTTATTAGTGATATTTTTCAGGAGTATGGTGTCATGCTTATTACACAGAGTTTAATGTGATTCATAAGGGCTTGGGGCAGGCAAAATATGGCCCATGGGCATCATCCAGCCCACTGAACCAGCCTGCCACCATCCCATGGCCCAGTGGGAGCCTTGAGTAGGCTCCCCACCTGCCTCACCAGCAGATGCTGCTCTAAGTGGCCAGCTGGTGGGGCTGTGTGCTCTCTTCATGCTGTATGCTGTGGAGAGGTAGGCCTCAAATGTAGCTGCCATCCCCAGAACAATCTTCAAACTCCCATTGGCAGGAAATTTCCTTCTATGTGGATCACAACCCAAACTTCTGCCCCAGGTCACAACCCCCTTCCAGACCCTGCATCCCCTGTCAGGCCCCTTGTCTGTGTCAGAATCCTCTCCTGCTCCCATATCCATATCCCCATCTGGACCTTGCATCCAGTCCCCTACCCTGAGCATCCTTCTACACTCAACCTCCATCCCAAACCATGTACCTCCTCCATTAATATCATGGAAGAGTGCTGACCTTGACCACTTACCAAATTCCTGAAGTGGTACTCCAAAAATTACTGCCTACCCTGATAAAGGATAATGTACCACACATTAAACGCTGTGTAACTAGCATGGGCCAGTCTCTCATGTTGTTCGCTTGTGTAATTCCAGAGTAACTTTAATGGAAATGCTACTTATTTACACTGAGACAAATATCATCTTAGAGAACCTGAGCTAGATGTGTTACTTTTGCTTTAATGTTAGGATCATTCAAGTGCATTGTCTTTTTATTGTGATATTAATTGGCAAGCAGTATGAGGGTGGGAAAAGCTCTGAATTCATTGCCCTCCATCCCACCAAATTATCGCTTTTATTATAGTTAATGTAATGTTTTCATTTCATCATGAGATTGCACCCCTGTCCAGATGGTTGCTCTCTAACTATACAGTTTTAAGGAAAAAAAATGGAACTAAAAGCATGTGAACCCTCTGGATCATTCCCTCAAACTCCATCTGCCACAAAGCTGATAATATAATAGAGTGTAAAAGTACCTACATCTTTAGAGTGCTGAATTCAGACAATTAACTCCATGAAAACAGTGACAAAAGAAGTTATAAAATTTTGGTGCAACTTCAGTATTCCAAAGGTACATAAAATTCTGCCTCTACTTTTCTTTAAAAAAAACAAAAAACAAAAAACAAAGTAGTGGGAAGTTCAAGTTCAATTTATCCCACTACTGGGGAGAAATAACAAGTTGCTTAGGTGAAAAGTGTGATATAGTGCTGAATATCTCAGATAACATGTAGTATTATCTTTATTTTACAAAGGGGGTAAATTGAGACCCACGGTGGTGATAATGATTTGCCCAAGACCAAAAAAATATATCCCAGATCACTTATTCCTAGTCTGGGCAGAAACTGGTTACTTTGCAGTTTGAGTGAGATCAGATTTTTGAACAGATGTTTTCTAAAGAATTCCAGAATTCTGGTAATCAGCAGTTTAGGCAACCCAAATTATGGGTAATAGTAGAAGGGTTGTTTATGAAACTCTTATCAGTCTGGGAGAAGGGTAGAATATGATTGTTATCAGTGAAAACCATTCAGTCAACAAATCTTTTTTCAACAGAGATTGTCATTAAACTTATTTTCTGATGTAGACCAAATAACCTTTACAATTGTAGTTCCTGACTCAAAAATAACATTATTTTCCAGCTATGTCTACACAAGCAGCCTCTGTCGGTAGAGGTCACTGTCAACAGAGAAACCTTGGCTGTACCTCTGTGGACAGATCGTGTCGACGCCCAAAAGTGGCTCGAAAGAGCAAGTCACTCTGTCGACAGAGAGCTGCCTGACTGCCCTGCCCTCTCTCTACAGAATGGCTGACTGAAGCGCTGCAAACAGGGCTGCCCAGGGAACTGGAAGCCCTCTTTGTTTACAGAAGTGACTACCTGGGCACTTTGTTGACAAACACTGTCAACAGAGGCATTATACCTGATTGGGGAGAGGTATAACACTGCTGGCTGAACAGCTGAGTTTTGTCAACAAACTCTGGACAGCACTTGAACCGTGTAGATGCTCAGCACTTTCACCATGCAAGCCCAGTTTTATCGACAGAGGCTGCCCATGTAGATGTAGCCTTCCTGTGTTTACAAATATTTACTGGTTCTGTTTTGGTTGGTTTGGTTTGATTTTTGTTTTTTTTACTCACCAGAATAGAACCCCATTCTTATTTTATGCCTTTTCCCTTTTTGCTCACTTTGTCTCCTTGCTCCCTTGTGGTGCCTCCAAAGGTAATTTTAAAAACAGAATTTTCAAAACAATTTGATAAGTAAATGAAGTGTATGTGTATACTTCAGTAATTTGATTTGCCAGAAATTGACAAAACTTGACAAAAAGAGTGTCCTAGAGCAAATCTCAATAATACAAACTGACATTGTACATCAGCTAAATTTACATACCCAGTTACGTTGTTTATACATCTGTATGTTTACATTCATGTCTCTGTTTCGAGAAACTTTTGTCTTATATGTACATGTACAGTTTCTTTGCTTCTAAGCATCAACTTGAAATGCTTGTTACTGGAAAGGAGAGCTCAGTTATTGTTATTAAGCTGGCAATTTTATGGGTACAGTTTGAATGCACTGCTATGAAAATGTGCATATTGAGACCTTTTAATTTTATGTTAATTTTCCTTCATGAAGGGTCTCAGAAAAGAAATGCTTGAAAGAGAGCGGCATATTGTAGACCTTTCTTCTCAGCTTCAACAGGAAAAAGTAAGTCAGTTTCTCTCTCAAAATGGATGTTTTATCTCAGCGTGCTAAATTCTAACCTCCAAAACTCCTAATTTTCCAAATTGTGAGAAGTGTAAAATTTAATATTAAAGTTTATATGAAAAGCTATTCATATGGGCCAGTGTTCCTCACAGAGGTATACCCATGCCTGGAAGTTTGACTCCAGATGGTTTTTTTTTTTTAATTGTGAACCACTTCCAACCCTACTGTCCAACAGTCAGTGTGAGGCATGGCTGGTTAGGACTCAATTGACATTCCTTAGTTAAGATTATGTTTTGGCTAATGCTGTTCATATGCAGAAGGTAGGTACAGAACCCTAGCCCCATTTTGCCCTGCAGAGGAGTTGTTGACAGTCCCTCTCCATGTGCTCTTTGAATTCATCAGCCAGTGAAGGCTAGAACTAACAGTAGTGCTAGCCTCGACAAATTGTGTAAATAAAGGTCCCTTCTACCTCTGTACCAAACAAGGGAGCTGAATCATACAGAAGGGAGAGAGGAAAAGCGCTGACTATACTCAATAAATACTTTAGACAGCGCCTTGATGAGGGTATTGTGCTTCAGTCTAGGTTTGCAATGTATTCATAATTATACTGTGCATGTGTATGACCCACAAAGTGTGTATACTACTGTATGTTAGAAATCAGTTATACAGAAAAAAAACTAGTTTATGGCATATCTGCATAAACTAAAGATTTGTGTTCATATCTTTTGCATAGACAATTGCACTAAAAGCAGACCACCTGTCAAAGTCAGTAGCAGCTGTACAAGCCCACCTGCAATGCCAGATTCAAAAAAAGGAGGCTGAGAGTGATCATTTGAAAGCTAAAATCCAGGTTACAAATATTTTCCTTTGGGTTTAACTTTAGTTCATTGGTAAATTAATAAAGTCTATTGGGGTCAGAGGGACATTTGTAATTAGAAGTTGTCAGTCAAATTCTAATATGTCATTTGTAATGATTAAATGAAATGCCTGATGTAGACTTAAAAAACAGAATAGAAAATACCAGTAAAAATCATGGCAATATATATTTCTTGAGATCCACTTGGACAGTGTTCCTAATTACAAATGAATTTTACAAATGTTCAGAGCTTGTACAATAGACACTCCTAGAATGGCTTAAAAAGTATCCAAAGTAATGTATCCAAAAGTGTTATCTTGAAAATACTTACACATGTGCTTAACTTTAAACATATATAATCTCACTGTAGAGAATGCAACTATTCACGTGCTTAAATGAAACATGTATGGAAGTGTTTGCAGGATCAGGGCCTAATAAAGGGACATATGTTCAGTTTTAACAACCAGAGATCATTGACGGTGTTGGAAGACCGCAAAGGTGTGATCTGAGGGTTGAGAGGAAGGGGGCAATCTGTGGCCATAAAATGTCTATATGTACAGTTTGAACCTTTCTAGTCTGGAACCCTCGGGACCAAATGAGAAGATTTGCCCCACCGAGGAAGGTCAATAAGCAGCATTACTAACCTTTCTATTGCTTACAGGACTCTTAGAAGACATTTGGGGGTAAATTAGAGATAAATAATAGCACAAAATGCTAAGAGCCAGGTGGCTGTAAACAATCTTTATGGGACTGTGGGAAACTTGGCTACACACATGATAAGTGGACATTTGGCTAACTAATATCATGCCAGACTATGGATATTGCCAGATTAAAGAGTGCCATATTAGAGAAGTTCAACCTGTATTTGAAATTTGCAAGGAAAGTGAAATTTAAGTTTTGAACAGGGGAGTTGACTTAAAAGTGGACTATCTCTGTTAACTTTTATCTTCTCTAATTCGCCTGATACCTTTCCATCAACCTGCTCATCAGTTGCTTATTACACACACACAGTAAATAAAGAAAAGTCTTTGCATGAATATAAGAATAGGTATATGTGTGAGTGTCCCCTTGGCAGGCCATAGTCATCCTATTAGCTGGTGACTGATTCGTCAGCGATGGGTTGGGATGCACAACTGGAAGACATCAGGAGGGTGTCTGGTCCCAGGCCGAACTCTCTCTTCACATCAAGATCAGAGAGACGAGAGTAGTCTGTCTGTCATACCAGGCATTGCAAGCCCATTTGGAAGGGAAATGTATATCAGTCCTCCTGGACAATATATGAGTAATGCTTTATGTAAAAGCGGGGGAGGGGTTCTTACTTCCCTCCCCTGTGCCTGGAAGCCCTCAAATTTTTGCATGGATCACTCGGTTCATCTGAAGGCATTTTGCCTTTCCAGAGTGCAGAACAATATGCCAGATTATCTCAGCAGGTCCTTTCATGGCCATGAGTGATCCATTTGCCTGGATGTTGCAAACATCTCCCAGTAGTGGGTATTTCTGAAGATATGGCTTGTTTGTCACGAGACGCAAGGGCTGTTTCTGCACATGGCACTTTTTCCGGAAGAAGATCTTCTGGAAGATCTCTTTTGGAAGATCTTCCGGAACAGTGCATCTACACATCAAACAGGACATCAAAAGAGCCACCCCTTCTTCTGGAAGAGTGCATCTACACATGCACTGGCACTCTTCCAGAAGAACAGGGCCAGAAACAACATGGACGGGGTCGCACAGCCAGGGAGCCCTTCCAGGGCCGCCAGCCACACGGCACCTTAAGGGGTCCCACCCAAACAGCCCCTCCCTGAAAATGCTGCTGAGGCCAGCCATGTGTATGCACAGTAAGCCAGACCCAGATCCCTGTCCAGTGCCCGCCGACCAGCAGGAACGGACCCCCAGCCGCCACAGGACAGCAGGCTTGCCCTCACCCACATGCTGGCCACCCTCCTCAGCCTCTTGTGGAGACAAAGGCCCAGACCTATGGGTCCTGAACCCCCACTGCCCCTGCTGGGCCCCCTCCAACTGGTCCAGCGTGTCTGGACCCACGCCACCAGCACGGACTGGTGGGACAGGGTTGTCATGGGGGAGTGGAACAATGACTGCTGTCTGCAGAACCTGCAGATGAAGAAAGAGACCTTCCTCGAGATCTGCAGCTGGCTCACCCCCACGCTATGAAACCAGGATACCTGGATGACGCCGGCCCTTTCCCCAGAGAAACGCATGGCCATCGCCATATGGGAATTGGCTAATTGGACAGCTACAGATCCATCGGGCAGCAGTTTGGGGTGGGAACATCCACTGTCGGGGCCGTCATCCTCCAGGTAAGTCCTGCCTCAGACCCTGCCCCACCAGTGGGGGGGAGGGGGCTGGCGGGCTCTGGGTACCCCAGGCGCTGATCTGGAGGGGGCAGGGCCGGGGGGGGCAGGCAAGCCTAGCCCAGAAGGGATACCACATTGCCGCTGCCAGAGGGTTCCCTCAGCGAAGGGGCCCGGTAAGGAAGGAGGGGGTAGAAGGGGAGGGGTGCAGGGACCCCTCTGCGTATGCCCACGAGTGCACCCATTCCCTTGCAGGTCATGAGGGCCATCAACCCCATGCTGGTGCAGCGGCTGGTGAGCATTGGGGACCTGGATGCAGTCGTTGAGGGCTTCACCGTGCTCGGGTTCCCCCAGTGCTTCGGGGCGATTGACAGGACGCATATCCCCATCAGGGCCCCGGACCACAATGGCGGCTGAAATGTCAATCGCAAGGGGTGCCACTCCATTGTGCTCCAGGCGGTGGTGGACACCTGTGGGAAGTTCATGGACATTTACGTCAGCTGGCCGGGCAGGGCACATGACGCATGGATCCTGCAGAATTCCACCCTGTTCCGTAGGATGGAGGCCAGGACATTCGTGCCCCGGTAAGAGCACACACTGTCGGGGACATCATGGTGCGTCTTTGCCTCGTGGGCGACCTGGCCTACCCACTCCAGCACCCACACACGGGCCACCCTACACCCTCCCAGCATCTGTTTAACGCCCGGCTCACACGGGCCCGGTATCCTGTTGAGTGCGCTTTCGGCCATCTGAAGGCGCTGTTCAGGTGTCTCCTCATGCACCTTGAGGTGGGGGTGGAGAACGTTCTGCAGGTCGTGGCTGCCTGCTGCGTGCGCCACAACCTCATCGAGGCATGTGAGGGGACCCTGCGCCAGGGCTGGATGGTGGAGGTGGCCCCCTGCTACCAGCAGTCTGCTGCAGCCCCAACAAGTGGCTTGGCTGTGATGGGCTCCAGATCCGGGAAGCGCTTCGGGAGGCATTCAGCCAAGGGGACTACTAAACCCCGCACCCCTCCCCACAGGCCGCTCCCACACGCACCCCCATGCACATACACCACACTCCCCAACCCCCACATTAATCAGGGACACTGGGAGGTGCTGAATGCTAACATATATTTAACTCTCAACTTTTAACAACCATGAGCAATGTAAATAGTAAATGGTGAATAATAAAAATAATAAAAAAAACCTGATAGGGAGTGAGCTATATACATGGGGGTAAGGGGACAGGGGCACTTAAACCTGGATGGGGACTGAGGCAGGAATGGTGGGGGGCCCTAATCGAGGGACGGGGTTAAAGGCCGCATGCCCTGGTGCCCGCAGGTGCCCCTCCCACGCTGGGTGCGTGGTCCCCTGCGGGGCACTGATGGGGTCGGAAGCACCGGCAGGTAGGGCCAGTCAGCACCTGGCCCAGCCTCAGTGGAGGGGCTGGAGGGGGATGGGTTGTGGCTCGGGCGATCCTCCACAGGGCCCACTGAGGCCACAAGCCATGCTGCAAGGTCCCTCAGCACAGCACTGGGCATGCCTGGGGGCAGTAGGGCAGCCAGGGCCTCAGGGTCATGGGCTGGGGGCACAGGAGCAGCTGAGCGGTCAGCAGGGGAGAATGCAGGGGGGGGAGCTGGGAGGGGTCGGGGGGCACTAGCGGGGGCCTCAGGGGACAGTTGGGGGAGCTGGGGGCTGGCCCACTAGGGCCCCACACATAGTGTGGAGCATCCCGACCACCTCCCCCCATGTGTCCCGCCTCCACTGAAGCTTGGCCTCGTGGAGGGCCATTCGTCTTTCGGTGAGGGTGTTCTGCTGGCAGAGGGCCGCAGTGTAGGCCGCAACCTCCTCCTCGCAGCGGCTGTGTCGGGTCCAGCGCGCCCATGGCCACCACGCAGCGGGGGCTGATGCGGGCCCGGCTGCTGGGTCCTCCAGCCTGGATGGGGCTGGCAGGCTCCGGGCTCCTCGTCTGGCTGCCCCGGCCCTTGGATGGTACTGCTGTTAAGAGAGAGAGGGTGAGAATAGAGGGGGAAGTCAGTGCCACATTTGGAACCTGGGTGGCATGGCCCCAGTCTCCCCAGCTGGTTACCCCTTCCATGGGACGGGCATGTGCCAGGGGCAGCTGCTGTGTGGGCTTGCCTGCACTCACCGCAGCAGCCACTGGGGCGTGATGCCGGGGCTGGGGCACTATCTGTGGTGGCCCACCCTGGCAACGGGCTTGTGGGCTGGTGGGGGCTCAGCCGTGGGGGTTTTCGGATGCAGCTATGCTGCCTGGAGGGGTCTAAGCACGCTTGGGGGCTCTCCATGGGAGAGGGAGCTGGGTGCTGCTCGTAGGCATGGGTGTGCCCTGGGCCCTGACTGGGGATGGGCTTTAGGGCCCGGGGCTGGGGCCCAGGTGTTCCATTCCCCCCACTGTGCTTTTCCACTGTGCACACTTACCTGAGGTGGCCTCTTATACGTCGAGGGATGCCTGACTGGAGGGGGCCCGGCTGCTGGCTGCAAAGGGCACTGCTATGATGAGGGACCTGTCAGTGGACTCCTCATCAGATGGGACATCCACAGTGGCAGGTCCCTCCTCCTCCGGTGCAGCAGGGGGCTCGGGTGCAGCTGTCTCCATGGTGACGCAGGGTGGGGAGGTGTCATGCGCAGCCAGGAGGTCCCGAAGCTCCCGGTAGAAGGGGCATCTGGCAGGGGCATGGCCGGATCTGCGGGCACTATCCTGGGCCCGCATGTACCCCAAACGCAGCTCCTTCACCTTGCACCTGACTGGCTCTGGTGTCCAGGAGGGGTGGCCACAGGCAGCCAGGCCCTGGGCGAAGCGAGTGAACGCTGGGGCATTCCTCCAGTGCTCGCTGGTGTCCCAGAGGACCTCCTCATCGTGCCAGAGTCCCAGAAGGTCCTGGAGCTCTGGCTCAGTCCAGGAGGGGGCCCTTCGTTTTGGAGCCCGGTCAGGGTATTGGCTGCCCTTGTCCGGGTTCCTGGGGCTCCCCGGGCAGTGCGGGGTGCTGGCCTGCTGGCCATCCCTGTGGGTAGGGACTCGCTGGGCACTGCGGAACCTCAGGGGAATGCGGCAGGCAGCCGTGCACGTGCTGCCTGTTTCACACTCTCAGCTTCCTGCCACGGGGCCTCTGGGTCCTTGCAGCTTTAAAGGCTGCAAGGACCTGGGGACCATAGAGGCTTGCTGGGGGTATCTAGGGCAGCCTCGTTCTCCAGCAGGCTGCCGCCATGGAGGACTGGTTCTTTCAGAAGAAGCAATCCAGGAACGTCTACGTATGTCTTCTTCCGGAAGAAGGTCCTTTTCCTGATTCTGAAGCGGAGTACAGAATCTAGAAGAGGGGGTATCTTCTTCCAGAAGAAATCCGAAAGAGCATCTTGCATGTGTAGACGCTCCTCAGATCTTCCAGAAGCAGGCACCGTTCTTCCTGAAGATCTTGACTGTGTAGAAATGGCCAAGAAGTGCTTGCAGTTCAGCTCCTTCCTGAATCACAGCCTGGGCTCCATCGTGGATATACTCCTATTTTCCTGGAAGGAACACCTCTTGTACACATTTCTTCCCAAATCGGTTGTTCACAATATACTCCTCCAGGTTCAAAGGGATGAGGCCTTGGTGATATTAATAGCTCCAATCTGATCCCATCAACAATGGTACACCACATGGAAATATCAGTGAAAATCCCAACCATCTTACCACAGCTCCTATACCTCATAACTCAGAAGCACAGTCCTTAGACCTCAGATGTTTTCACATCTCAGCATGTAAGTTCCATGACTTCATTGCTCATTCAGATCTAGTCTGGGAAGTTCTCCTGAGCACTAGAAAACCTTCCATTAGGGCTATCTACCTACCCAGATAGAAGAGATTCACAATTTGGTCTTCACAATTTTTCCTATCCCCAACACTTGCATTAGTATTCATGGTCTTGGACTTCCTCCTCCAACAGAAATAGCAAGTGTTTTCTGTGTCACCAATAAAGATCCATTTGGCCATCCTTTGTGCCTTCCATCTAGGCAAGGAGGGCTGGTGCTCATAATGATGGGTCATTTCCTTGAAGGTATCAACAGACTATACTCTGATATTCAACAGCCAGTCCTGGCCCATTCCCTAACTTGGACCTTTCCAGGTTAATGGGGTCACCTTTTGAAACATTCACAATGTTCTCTGCTGTACCTCTCATACAATGTGGCATTCCTGGAGGTAATAACATTGGCCAGGAGTGTGTCTGAGATCAAGGCTCTTACATGTAAGCCTCCCTGTACCATGTTCCATAAGGATAAGATTCAGCTTCAGCCACAGCTTTTCTTCCTAAAGTTGCCAGCCAGTTTCATGATAATCAGGATATTCTTCTCATAGTTTTCTATTCTAAGCCATATGCAAGGAGTAGGAAGCTTAGACTTCATCTTGGGACATTCACCAGGCATCAGCCTTTTATGTCAACCAGACAAAGCATTTTGGAAGGCCAGTCAGCTGTTCATCTCAGTAGCAGATGAAATGGAAGGGCTTCCAGTCTCCTCACAAAGAATTTCATCAAGGATCACATCATGTATCTGGAAATGCTGTGATCTGATGAATATACCTGTCCTTCCAATCACAGAACACTCCATGAGGGCATAGGCATCTGCACCAGCATTCGTTGCCTAGGAAATCTGCAGGGCTGTAATGTGATCCTCAGTGCATGTGTTTACCTGACGTTACACTATTACTCAGTAGGCTAGAGATGATGCAGCCTTTGGCAGAATGGTGTTACAGTTCACAACCTTCTGAGTTCCAACCCCACCTCCAAAACTTAGTTGTGGTAATTACCTAATTAGAATTGACATGAACAAGCACTCAGAGAAGAAAAATAAGTTATCTGTCTTTTGTAACTGTTCTTCAAGATGTGTTGCTCGTGTCTATTCCAATATCCACCCAACTCATTCCTCTGTTGGAGCAAACTGTTAAGAAGGAACTGAGGTGGAAGTGGGTCAGTAGAGTCCTATTTTCAGCGCTATGGAGGTATCACTCCAGGGGAATGAGGGTAATGGAGCAACCGGGTGGATACTGCTAAGGTAAAAACTTTTCTGCATGCATACACCTAATTGGAATGAACATGAGCAACACATCTTAAAGATCAACTGTTGAAAGATAGGTAGTCCTTTCATGTTTTGTGCTGAAGGATATTGTTTCTTGTACTTCTGCATAATGTAATTATAAGAATTCTTGCCACGTAATTTGTTAAATGGTATATTTCACAGAATAGACTGATTTTAGGACAGCCTTGGGATAGCTTAAATGTTTCTTGCGCATTATGAGTTCCAAGTTTAAATTTATATAGTCTTTGCAAAGGACATAGCTCCATGTTACAAAGCTCTGCCGGTCATAGCACACTATAGTGACATCTTGTGGTGATACAAAGGAATAATAATTGTTATAAACAATAAAGTGGGTGAAGTAATACTTTTACTAATTTATAAGATACAGACTGACAAATCAAAATCTTCTGTAGTTGCCTAATTTTGCTTCGTTCACTGAAGGTATTATCTCTCAAGTCACAGTATATAAAGATCAAACACAAATTTAAGCTGTTTCATTTCACACTTAGAACAATGCTACGTACTGATTTTTCTTTCTTTTGCTTCCAACAAACTGGGAGTGTCTTCCGTATGGAAAAGCAGTGGGCTTATTATGGCAGCACACATGCAAAAGTGATCAAAAATAAATTTTTAGAGTTTTGGTCAGAGCCACAGCCTCCCATTGACAAACATGCAATCTACGTGCAGAATGTGGGCATTTTGTAGCCATTGGTGAATAGAATCAAAAACATTAAAAATAAATATCAACTATCAAGTAAATAGCATGTTATTCTAGCTGCGTGTGTGTTTGGAACACACATTGGGAAGGGTGCCAGGCCCATGCTAGAATGAGAGGGCACTATACTTTTTTTTTAAATTCATGTTACATTTAGTCATGTCTGCCTTTAAGCTGTATTAAGATCACCTGAAAGGATTTTGCATCTACTACTTTATTGTATGGTGGACAAATGGTTGAGCATATCAATGTGAATATAAGACTGTCCATCTGGAAACAGTTGTGTACTGGTTACTTGTTGATGCCATTGATTAGCTACCGCTCAAAATGCAGCTATAGGGCTCCTTTAAAGCAGGTTTTTGAGGATGCATCTGATTGCTATCTTCACCAAACGTCAATGTAGCTTGTTTTAATGTCTTTGATGTGATTTGCCTCTATCCTCCTTACTGCCATAAAAAGTGGTATGGAGGGGAACAAACATAAACATAATGATATTTAGAAGTATTTAGAAATATTTAGCCATGAAAAATCTGGCTCAAGTAACTTGCCCAGCCTTATGTAGGAAGACTGTGGCAGAGGCAGGGAGAGAATCTAGTTCTCTAGAGTAGCATTCATCTGCTTCAATCTTGAGATTGTTCTTTCTCTTTTTGCAGTCTTCTGGCTCATTCTCTATATACCTTCCAGATTCCCCAACAAATGATGCAGAGTTGCTGTAGATAATCATCTCGTTTGCTAAACATTCCTGATTGATCACCAGCAGAAGTACATCCCGACCACTGAATGTCCCTGTGGGAAAAATAGCATGTGATCATGTAGTTATACTATAGTCTTTGAGTATATCTACACTAGAGCGATCTTTTGACAGAAGTTACTGTTGGAAATCGTCTTCTGACAAAACTTTTGTTGATAGATCGTGGCCAGACAGCAAAGTAGATTTAAAAAAAAAAGCAATCTGCTCTGTCAGCAGAGGGTGACCAAACTACCAGGCTGCTGTCTCAAAAAACTGACTCCTGGAACCCCATCAGACAGGGTCGCATGGCCAGCAATCCCTTCTGGGAGCCCCAGCAAGGTACTCCCTTAAAGCTCCCCTTTCCTCCCATGCCTGTTCCCTGTGATACTTGGCAACCTCCAGGAGGGACAGCCCAGCTGCTACAGCAAGGTTTCAATGTTTTGAGAGAGACACAGTGCTTTCTGGATAGCCCTGGTGCCAGAGAAGCCCCCGGGCTTGCACTGGCCCCACCTAGAGGCTCTTCAGCATCTGCTGCACCTCCTGGTGACCATCCTCCTCATTTTCCGGGAGGGTAAGCCTGACACTACCTTCGAGGAGCAAACCATTGCTGCTGCATGGGCCCACCTGTTCTTGCCCTTCTGGGTCCACAGGCAGATCTGGAGGCACAACACTAATTCCAGCTGGTGGGACTGACTCGGCATGGGGCATGGGATCACCAGCAGTGGCTCCAGAACTTCCGCATTCAGAAGGACACCTTTTTGGAGCTCTGTGCCTGGCCTGCCCCCACCCTCTCAAGAAAGGACACCCAGCTACAGTCCGCCATATGCCTGGAGAAGCAGGTCACTAGTGCCCTCTGGAAGGTTGCCACCCCAACAGCTACTGCTCCATCAGGAACCAGTTTGGCATGCAGAAGTCCACTGTCAGGGCCCTCCTCATGGAGGTAAGACACTCTCAGGCTGCAGGTCTTCAATGGAGGGAGGGATGTGTGTGTGTCCTGCCTAAGGGGGACCCTTGGGAGGTGGGGTTGGGGGTGCAAGGGTGGGGTTGGAGAAGAAACCCCATCCCTGGGGAACCATGTCATCCCACCCTCACACAGCCCTGCTGCTGCAGGGGCAGCCTCAAGGGGAGCTCCTAGAGAGCTCAAGGGGGAGGGAATGGGATGAGGCCATCTGGTCCCCCAGGGCCTAGGGGCTCCCTCCCTCTGTCCCTGACATGTGTTTGGTTCCCTCCCTTCACAGATTCACAGCCATCAACACACTTCTGCTGTGAAGGGTCATCCATCTGGCGGAAGTGGACACAGTCCTGGATGGATTTTCCACCCTGGGGGTCCCCAACTGCTTCAGGGCTATCGACGGACCCACGTTTCCTTATGTGTCCCAGACCACGGTGTGGCCAAATTCATCAACCGCAAGCTTTATTGTGCTGCAGGCCCTGGTCAATCACCATGGATAGTTCCTCAGTGTTTATGTCAGGTGGTCAGGCCAGGCAGATAATGCCCATGTGTTACGCAACTCCAGTCATGGGCACCTTTGTCCTCCACTGGGAGCTGGCAGCTGGGCACATGCACATGCCGCTATGCATTGTGGGAGATGTTATCTATCCCCTCATGCCCTGGCTTATGAGGCCCTGTACTGGGCAGCTGAACCCAAGCCAGGAACTCTTTAATTCCCTCCTCAGCTGGACCCATGTGCAGGCTGAGTGCATGGTTAGCCACCTCCAGGCATGCTTCATGTGCCTTCTCACCTGTCTGGACATGGGGGAGCACATTGCCACCCAAGTTGCGGTGGTGTGTTGTGCCCTCCACAACATTGTGGAAGGGTAGGTGGAAGCCTTCCTCCCAGGGTGTGGGGGGTTGACACCGGCCTTGGCTACGAGCAGCCAGGTGCAGCTCTGATCTGCCAGTCCCGTTGGGATTGGGTGCAGATCCCCTAGGCCCTGAGGGAGAGCTGCTGCCGTGGCCCCAATGACCTTCCCCAGAGCCCTCCTAGTGGGGGCCTCGGACCTGCAGCCCTATCCTGTCCCCACCACGACTCCTCCCTTTGCCCATACACCCCTCCCTGACCCCTGCCCACTAAAGAGGGACATAGGGGTGGTGGTCAAATGACTTGCTTACTGAAAAAAGATTGTGTTGAAAATAAATGTAATAAATAACTGTTTACAGTGTGCAAACCCAGCAAACTATGTGTGGTGGGAGGGGTTCGCAGGGGCATGAGGGCATCAGAAATTGGATGATGAGGCTTGGCTCAGAGCTCGGGGGCATCAGGTTTTGAATGGGAGTAGAGGGCTGTGACCGCATGCGGGAATGTGACCCTGAGCAGCGTTGGCCTCAGGATCCCCTCTCACCTCAGGCCTAGTCTCTCAGCTGTGGGCTGTCAGCTTGCCCTGGCATGGAGGTGGGTGCTCAGCTGTAAGGAAGATTAAAGGAGACATTCACTCAAGACAACCCCCAAGGCCTTGCCACCCACCATGAGCAGCAATCAACATCCCCCCAGGCCACAGGACAGGGATGTCCCAGGAACACAGGCATGTTTGCCTGCACAGCAGGCCCTGCTACACAGGAACTCCATGGTACCTCAGGGGCCAGGCTGAGCGCTGTGGACCCTCCATCCTTGCTCGACGGGATAGCAGCCAAGGGTGGGGTGTCTGGCTATTGAGGGGTCCCTGCATGGCTGGTGGTGAGCCAGGAGCAGCCTGGCCCTTCTTGGGGACCCTCAACTCATGCGTGGTTCATGGCGCAGTCCATGGGAGCAGGTGCTCATTCTTGCCTGTGGATATGCCCACATGTCAGGAGCCACGCTCCTTGGTGTGTTGGGTGTCAGGCCAGCACCTGTGTGGCTAACTTGCTTCCAGCCATGATAGGTGCTGGCAGGCCTCTCGCCTACAGGACTCCTCCGGTGAAGCTGGCAGGAAGCTGGCAGCCATGCCAGGGTCTGTCTCCTGAGTCAGGGTGGTACATGCTACCTTGCACATGGTTCCCCATGATGGGACCGTAGTGTGAGGTCCCACCCGAGTCAGCCAGGCAACACTCATGGCACACGCCTTCAGCACCTGCCTCCCATGCCCTAGGGTGTGCAGCGTGTGGGGTACTTACCAGAGGGTCCTTGGCCAGCTCTGGGGATACCCTGGACATGGCTTGGCTGCAGGGGCCTGAGTCCAGGGTGATGAACAGGGTCCTCCCGCTGGCCTCTGAACCCATGTCTGTCTCTGGCTCTCCTGGGATGCTGCTGCTGCTTCTCCTCCTCCTTGGGCTCTGGATTTGGGGGTGTGGACTCCTCGGTGGTGTCCACAGAGGCAGGCGAAGGGCAGGTGTTATCGCCTGCCAGGAGGTGGTGCAGCTATCTGTAGTAAGGGCAGGTTGTTGGTCCTGCACCAGATCTGCTCCTGGCGTTGTGGACCCAGGAGTAGCCCTGCCTCAGTTATTTGACTTTGGCCCACACCTGCTCCCTGGTATTGGCAGGGTGGCCCTGTGCCACCAGGATGGTGGCCAGACAGGCATATGTGGGGGCATTCTCACGCTTTGATGAGGGGTCTAGAAGGGTCTCTTCCTTGGCCCACATACACAGCAAGTCCTGGACCTTGGGGCCAGTCCATGAGGATATCTGCCACTTGGTGCCTCAGGGTGGCTCCTGGGACCCCTCCAGCTGTCCCCTCGAGGGCCTGGGGAGGATGTCTCATGGTGCCTGTACCTTTGTCATGCTGTTGGCTGGTATAGCTGTGAGCATGTTGGAGGGAGCTGCTCCAATGCTCAGCTTCCTGCCCCAGGGTTTCCAGTCCTCCCTGCAGTGTTAAGAACGGCCAGAGGCAGAGACCATGGAGCTCTGTTTGCTGTGGACAGTGTGTCCCCCTGGGCAGCTGTGCAGCCCCTGGGAGGTCTTTTCTGTTGACGGAAGGCCCCCTGGGCTGGCCAGACTGGCTTTCTGTCAACAGAGGCATTCCACCTCATGGGGGAATGTTCGAACGCTGTCAACAAAAGTGCTGCATTCTGTTGATTTACTGTTGACAGAACACCTTCTTCTTGGGTGATTGGTCATGTGCATTCCAATTTGCGTGTGCGCTGAGTGCATGCCCGGTTGCCGGAAGCTTTTTGCCCCAGCCTGTAGCCTTGGGGTTGGTGCGGCGCCCCCTGGAGTGTCTCCCGTATGGCCACCCATATACGCACCACCCAACCCGCACCCCCTCCCCCACCACCCAACCCGCACCCCCTCCCCTTCTCGCTGCGCTGTCTGTCGGTTGCTGGAGCTTAACTCTTGTTGCGAGTTCGCTGGTAGCCTTTATTGCTTTAATTAGTTGTAAATAGTTTAGATAGTTATCTTGGTAGGTAAATAGTGCCTTTTTAGCACCTAGTAAGCCAAGGTGGGTGTTTAACCCCCTCAGCGTCAGGGGATGCCTGGCTCCCCAGGGTTTAAAAACTGTTCGAGGTGTGGCAAACGTATGCCCAAAAGCGACCCGCATAAGGCGTCTTTGGGTTGCCTCGGTGAGACTCATCTCCAGGAGTGGTGCTCTATCTGCAAGGCCTTCAAGCCCAGGACTTTAAAAGATGGAGCTCAAAGGCTGAAAGTTCTTCTGATGGAGTCAGCCTTGCACCCGGACGGTTCCTCGTCAGGAAAGCAGAGCGCCGCATGTTTGGTGCAGAGTGCTCCGGCACCATTGGTGCCGTCAGAGGGCTCTCGGTGCCGAGAGCAGGACTCGGCACCTAGTGCCTCCCAGCGCCATAAGAGCCAGTCCCCACTGCCTCTTAAGAAGAAGAGATGGGACTGGGGTTGATCCCAAGAAAGAAGAGGGCGAAGACAGGCATCGGGGGAGTCTGCCAGATCGCACCGTGACCGAGGTCACAAAGTGCAGGCATTGACTCCAGCGTGAGGCGGGAGTCCATGCTCTCCCAGGCTGCCCTCAATACCGGAGGCCTTTAGTGCTGCACAAGGCCTCCTGCAAATTACAGTGCCGCTACAAAGGCCACACCGGGAGCCTTCATCACCCCTGCTCCAGGCACTTGCTCAGGCTCCAGGGACCCCAGCACGGTTACCGACACTGGTGGGACCCCAACAAATGGTCAGCACCGTGCAAACGGTACAGAGCCCGCAGGAAGCAACAAGAGGTATGGAACCCTTGGTACCACCATGGTCATTGGCGTCAGGGTCCGCATTGGAATCGGACTCTCTTTACTCCAGCTCAGTGCGGAGCAGGAGTACAAGGTCATCCTGATGCAGCAGGCACCAGCACCACTCCTGACACTCCCTAGAAGGAGAGTGGCAAAGGCCCCATCAGGGAGCACCACAATGGCCCTTCTGGACCCTGTGAGGTATCCACAAGGTGCAAGGGTGGGATGCAGGACTCCTGTTCAGGGCGCCTGGCACCCCTTAGGTGCCGAGATCAGCGCTGTCAGCTTCTCTGGGAGCCCCGCTGAAGGAGCAGGCGGAGTCGTAGAGGGCAGCACCAGCACTGACATTGGCACTGGGACACTTCGAGGTGACCCAGGCATGGGCACCACCCCTACAGGCACCAGGAACTATTGTGCAGTGGGCACTGGCACCGATGGAACCGGTGCTGTCCCAGGTGCAGAGTGGCCCAGTCTTCATGGCGCTATACCAGAGACCGCTAGGGGGCCCTCCACCCCAGGCACCGAGCACAGCACCACAGACTCTGGTGTCAGGGACTCAAGTAGAAGTGCCAGAACCCTCCGCACCGGTGGCCTTGAAGGGTATATTGACCTCATCTTTGTCCTCTCTAGATGAGGCGTTAGCTGGATCCTCCGCCTCCCCAGTACTGGAGGATGGAGGTGCGTACCAGCAGCTATTGAGGAGGGTCACCCAGAGTCTGGGGGTACAGGCGGAAGAGGTCAGGGACGAAACAGACCCTGTTATGAGCATCCTCTCAACGTCTGGACTGTCCAGGGTGGCACTGCCCATTATTAAGACAATTGCCAACACAGGCAAGACAGTGTGGCAAACCCCGGCCTCAGCCTTGCCCATGGCCAGGAAAAATGAACGCTGGTATTTTGTCCCAGCCCAGGGAAATGAACATCTGTTCACCCATCCTCCCCCAGCTCCCTTGTCGTGGATGCTGTAAACAATAGGGAGAGACGGGGGTTCAAGGGGCCTCCCCCAAAAACAAAGACACCAAAAGACTAGACTTGTATGGTAGAAAAGTTTACTCTACAGGTGGCCTGCAGTTGAGAATTGCTAACCAGCAGGCCATGGTTAGTAGGTATGAGTATAATATGGCCAGCTCCATGAACCGTTTTGCTGAACTGCTCCCACCGGACTCCAAGCCGGAATTTACAGCCCTGGTAGCAGAGCAGAGACTCATCTCCAGAGCAGCACTGCAGGCCGCCCTAGATGCAGCCACTGCGGCCACTAGGGTCATGGCCTCGGGTATAGCCATGCAAAGGGGAGCATGGCTTCAGGTCTCGGAACTCTCACCGGAGGTACAGCAGTCCATTCTGGACCTGCCCTTTGAGGTCCCTCCTTATTCTAGAGAAAACTGATAAGAGACTTCATAGTATGGAGGACTCTCAGACCACACTGTGCTGGCTGGGTCTATACACACTGGTGACCCAGAGAAGTCATTTTAACCCGAGGCCCCAGTTCAGACAGTTCCCCCAACAACAATGGGATGGGAACAGGAGAAGGGGCCGTCATTATAGGAGGCGTCAGGGTCACCAGACACAGGACCAGGGCCACCCTAAAACCCCACCTGGGGCCAAATACCAATTTTGACGGGGCGGTCAGGAGCGACGCACCGGCCACTCCCATAGTTCCAGCCCAGGGTTTATTTTCACTCCGCCTATCCCCATTCTGCCATGCATGGTGCAGCATAACTTCGGACCAGTTGGTTCTCCACACAGTAGCAGAGGGATATGCCATCCAATCTTCTTCTTACCCCGCTTCATAACCCGCTTCCCCATCCTTCTTCAGGGACCCATCTCACGCGATAGCTCTCGGACAGGAGGTAGGAACCTTCCTCCAAAAGGGGGCTATAGAGGAAGTTCCCCAGGAATTCTGGGGGCAGGGATTTTATTCCCACTATTTCTTTATTCTGAAAGTGAAATGGGCTGAGGCCAATCTTGGACCTATGAAACCTGAACAAATTTGTAAAAAGATTAAGTTTCGTATGATATCCCTGGGCATAATTATCCCAATGATGAAACGAGGGGACTGGTTTGCCGCTCTCGACTTACAGGACACATATTTCCATATAGCAATTTATCCACCTCACAGAAGGTTCCTCAGATTTGTGCTAAGGAAGGACGATTATCAATTCATAGACCTTCCGTTTGGACTCTCCTCAGCCCGGAGAGTCTTTACCAAATGTATGTCAGTAGTGACAGCCTTCCTACGCAGGCGGGGAGTGCATCTGTTCCCTTACCTAGATGACTGGCTGTTTGGGGTTGGTCACAAGGACAGGTGTCAACACATATACAGCTAATAAGGGCAATGTTCGACATGTTAGGCCTCCTAGTAAACAAGGCGAAGTCTGTGCTAGCAGTTTGACTGGTGTGCAAAGTGATTCAGAACGAGCTGAAGGGGCACTGTGTTGCAGTCAGCACAGACAACACTACAGCAATGTACTATATAAACAAACAAGGGGGGCACGCTCATTGCCCCTGTGTCTAGAGTCCCTCGCGCTTTGGGATTTCTGCATCCAGCACCAGATTCTCCTGAAGGCATTCCACCTGCCTGGGACTCACAGCTCTCTGGTGGACCACCTCAGCAGGTCCTTCATGGACCACGAGTGGTCATTACACACAGAAGTACTGAATTCAGTTTTCCAGAGGTGGGGATGTCCCCAGGTAGACCTCTTTGCCACTCATCTCAATGCAAAGTGCAGGACGTTCTGCTCTTACCAGAACCGAAGTCCAGGCTCCTGAGCAGACACCTTCAGCATTCATTGGTCGGTCCCATTGCTGTACGCCTTTCCACTGATATCGCTCATCCACTGAAGGCTGTTGAAAATTTGGTCAGACTGAGCATCAGTAATCCTGGTGGCCCCAGCCTGGGCTCGACAACATTGGTACTCAGCCCTCTTGGAGATGTCCACTCATGCCCTGGAGATGCTTCTGCTGCACCCGGACCTGCTGACACAGGAGGCGGGGAGACTGCGGCACTCCAAGCGCTGCACCTCAGAGCATGGAGGCTCCAAGGCCGAGACTGGTTGAGCTGGCCTGCTCCGAACCTGTCAGGGAAGTATTGCTGAACAGCAGGAAACCCTTTACAAGGGTAACGTATGTAGCCAAATGGAACAGATTTACCATTTGGGCCACCCAAAAGGGGATGTCCCCAGGAGAGGCCCCAGTGCCGTGTGTCCTAGATAACTTGCTGGCTCTAAGCCAAACGGGGTGCCAGTATCCTCCCTAAAGGTGCACCTGGCATCCATTTTGGCGTTTCACCCAGGGGACAGGAGGTGCTCGGTCTTCTCAGACCCGGTGGTAAAAAGGTTCATGAAGGGAATGGAAAGAGTCAAACCACAGGTTTGGGCCCACCTGCCAACATGGGACCTTAATTTGGTTTTGTCTAAGCTGATGGCTCCCCCTTTTGAACCTCTCGCCTCTTGTTCTATGTTCTTCCTTACCTACAAGGTGGCATTCCTGGTGGCCATTACATCAGCCAGAAGGGTGTCAGAGCTAAGGGCCCTGATGGTGGACCCACTTTATATGGTGTTCCACAAAGACAAGGTTAGACTAAGACCCCACCCAGTGTTTCTGCCTCAGGTGGTCTCCCCTTTCCATATTAACCAAGATATCACCTTACCGGTGTTTTACCAAAGCCCCATGCCTCCCCTGGGGAGCAGAGTCTGCACACCTTGGATGTCCGGAGGGCACTGGCCGCCTATATGGACAGGACCAAACACATCCTGAAGTTACAGCAGCTGTTCGTTGCAGTGGCAGACAGGATGAAGGGGCATCCAGTCTCCTCTCAGCGGATCTCCTCCTGGATAGCAGCCTGTATTAGTGAGTGTTACAAGCTGGTGGGGGTTCCCCCTCCGCCGATCAGGGCGCACTCCACAGGGCATAGGCGTCCTCTGTGTCATTCTTGGCCAAAGTCCCTATCCAGGACATCTGCAGAGTGGCCACTTGGTCCTCCATTCACACGTTCACAGCGCATTACGCAGTTACACAGCACGCACGGGAAGACGCTGCAGGGGCAGGGCTGTCCTGCACTCCTTTCAGGGCTCCGATCCCGCCTCCTAGGCATTGGTTTGCATTGACCCAAACTGGAATGCACATGAGCAATCACTCGAAGAAGAAAAGACAGTTACCTGTTCCGTAACTGGTGTTCTTCAAGCTGTGTTGCTCATGTCCATTCCAAAATCCTCCCGCCTTCCCCTCTGTCGGAGTAGACGGCAAGAAGGAACTGAGCGGGGGGCAGGTCAGGTGGTGCATATACGGGCGGCCATACGGACACCACGCCAAGGGGCGCCGCACCGACCCTAAGGCTACTGGCTAGGGCAAAACGCTTCCGGCAACTGGGCATGCGCTCGGTGCACACCCAAATTGGAATGGACATGAGCAACACATCTCGAAGAACACCAGTTACGGAACAGGTAACTGTCTTTTAGTAATGTGGATGCTCTGCGGGTTTTGGTGACAGAATGCCAGTTTCTGTCATGTGGGGCCATGTTGATTGCCAATTTGGGTCATCAGTAGGTTTTAGACCTTTTGTATTCACAGCACAGACCTGTATTACTTGACCTAATGTAATAACTGACAGCAGTAATAGGTGGTTATCCTCTGAGTGGGCCAGCCACTAGAAAAGTATGAAACACATACTTTTCAGTGGCCTTCATAATTATTTGCTGACAACAGAACAACGTAGCAACTTAGGACTCTTGGGTTCTATTCCAGGTTCGGGGGTGGGTGGTGATTTTTTTACTAGATACAGACTTTTTTGTCCCTGTCATCCCAGTCTGCCTCTGTCCCTACCTGCTCCTGCCCTCCATTCTCCTCCTCCTGTGCCCCAATATCCCTGGCTTTCTCTGACCATCAGTCTCCTTCCCTGCCCGCTGACTTATGCATCCTCCTCCCCCTCTTTGCTTCCATCACCATTTCTCACTACTCAGTGGATGGAAATACTGGGCATGCAGCCTCTGCTCTCACCCTTGCCCATGTATTTGAGATGCAAGAAACCTAATGCCTGTTGGGTGGAAGTTTTCCTGCCCTTCATGGTTGTTGCTGCAACTCAAAATCTACCCCATAGTGTTCAGACTATATAATTCATTTTTATTTAATTACATTTCAGGCTCTGGAAAAGAAAATAACTGAGTGGAAGCTTCAAATGGGTGAACACAGGCACCAAATTTTAGCTATAAAGGAAACAAATGAACAAAAGAAAAAAGCTCTGAAAAAAGCAGCCAGAACCCAGAAACAAAGAGCTGAATATTTTGAAGCATCTGTTGAAAATTTAACTTCCAAAATTAGAAAGAGGGTAAGTGGCTATGTTGATATAATCAAACGTTGTATAAAATAACCATGTGTTGTTTTAAATAATAAGTGTAATCAAACATCAAGCTTGCATCATCACTTGGGATCAGTAATGACTGCCTGCATACTGTAGTCTGATATCTTTTAATTTATTCTACTTTAGAGATGGGTAATTTAAAATCAGTAATCCAGACACAGTTGCTAGAGTAGATTGATAGACTTTAAAGTCAGAAGGGTCCATCATGATGATCTAGTTTGTGCTTTGTTTAAAAAATTAAATGTCAGTTAAGCGAATGACTTGTAATTTTGCTCTGAGGATCTGGTCTTCCCTTAGTACAGTATGTCCCAGGTAATGCAACTGGAGTCATGCACGTTAACCCGTAAATATCATGGAGAAGCTTGTTCCCTTATGTGCACAGTTGCACCCTGATTTTATAGTTTTGAGCTGCGTAACACTGAAGTTATTTGAAGGTCAGATTGCAGAATTAGAATGTGGATTTCTTGATATTCCACCATTGTCTTTTTAATGGATTCAGCAAGCAGCACGTCTTGTGAATAATCAAATTTCTGTTTGTAAGCCGTACGTTTTGAACTTTTCAGAGCTTTGAAAATGAAATTAGAAACCTCGTTCAGTGTTTGGACCCTATCCAAGGCATCTTGCTGCCTTTTTTTTTTTTCTTAAACAATGTTAAAAAGTTCCAGAAGGACAGGAGGAGAAGAACTTTTTTTGAGTGAGCTTTCTGGATTTAGTGGATTACAATTCTGAATAGAATCTCTTGGTCCATTAGAGGTACACTTAAAGCTTGGTCTGCATTCATTGCACTTCCCAGTAGGTGGGAATATGCTTTCATCATAACATTTCTTAGCATGTTACACCGTTTTAGAAATATAATACATTTGTCCAGTTGCTGTATGAAGATCTGACTAACTGTTTCTTTGTAGGCTTAATTTTCCTTCATACCACATTCATGCAGCATAATTTTATCCTGATGACATTCAGTTGCATTGGATTTTTCAGTTAAATAATTTAATTGAAATTTGTTTAATGAATGAAATGTCAAGTTTTTGTGTTGTCATAATACTTTCTCTTTATTTTCCTGTTGTAACGTTTAAAGTGAAGTTTTCAAAGCAATTGTTTTTAATGGAACGTGTGGCTAGTTCTTCACTGCTTTGCAAAGTTCAACCTAAATGCTATTAAATAAACCACAAAATCCAATCTTTCTTCTTTTGTGTTTGAAACTCTCTTATTTGCGTATTGTTTCTTTTCATAATATTTTGAGATTACAGCTCAATTTCATTTTGGCATTTATTTTGATCTCTCTTTGATGGGGGAAAGCCGATTGGTGTGGAGAAGCACGTGGATCGGACGGAGACTTCTCTTAGGCGAGACTCCGTTGATAGAGATTCTCTAGAATTCAGTCAGAAAGAAAAGAAGGGAGATGATAAAGTATGGGCCAGATCAGATGAGAAACAATCACATATAAAAGAATCCAATACGTCAGGGAAGGGCAGGCATATGAATAGTGGTAGTTTTTTAAAGTGCTTTTACACAAATGCTAGAAGTCTAATAAGACGGGTGAATTAGAGTACCTCATATCAAAGGAGGAGATTGACGTAATAGGCATCACAGAAACCTGGTGGAATAAGGACAATCAGTGGGACACTATCATACAGGGATATAAAATATATGGGAAGGACAGAATGGGTTGAGCGGGTGGCGGAGTGGTACTGTATGTGAAAGATAATGTAGAATCAAATTAAATAAAAATCCTAAATGAATCAAAATGTTCCATAGAATCACTATGGATAGCAATTCCTTCCTCTGATGGGAATATAGCGCTAGGGATATATTATCGACCACCTGACCAGGACAGTGATAGTGATGCTGAAATGCTCAGGGAGATTAGAGAGGCTATCAAAATAAAAAACTCAGTAATAATAGGGGATTTCAATTATCCCCATATTGACTGGGTACATGTCACCTCAGGAAGGGATTCAGAGAGAAAATTTCTTGATGCCTTAAATGACTGCTTCTTGGAGCAGCTGGTACAGGAACCCACAAGGGAAGAGGCAGTTGTTGATTTAGTACTGAGTGGAACACAGGATCTGGTCCAAGAGTTAACTATTACAGGACCGCTTGGAAATAGTGAGCATAACATAATAACATTTAATATTCCTGTGTTGGGAAGAACACCGTAACAGTCCAACACTCTGGTATTAATTTCAAAAAGGGGAATTACACAAAAATGAGGAGGTTAGTTAAACAGAAATTAAAAGGTAGAGTAACTAAAGTAAAATCCCTGCAAGCTGCATGGAAACTTTTCAAAGACACCATATTAGAGGCCCAACTTAAATGTATACCCCAAATTAAAAAACACAGTAAGAGACCTGAAAAAGAGCCACCATGGCTTAACAACCATGTAAAAGAGGCAGTGAGAGATAAAAAGGCATCTTTTAAAAAGTGGAAGTCAAATCCTAGTGACCAAAATAGAAAGGAACATAAACACTGCCAAATTAAATGTAAAAATGTGATAAGAAAAGCCAAAAAAGATTTTGAGGAACAGTTAGCCATAAATTCAAAAAACAATAGTAAAATGTTTTTTAAGTATGTTAGAAGCAGGAAGCCTGCTAAAAAAGCAGTGGGACCCCTGGACAAAAGAGACATAAAAGGAGCAATCAACGAAGATAATGCCATTGTGGAAAAACTAAATGATTTCTTTGCTTCAGTCTTCATGGCTGAGGATGTTAGAGAGTTTCCCAAATCTGAGCCATCCTTTATAGGTGACAAATCTGAGGAACTGTCCCAGATTGAAGTGTCATTAGAGGAGGTTTTGGAACTAATTGATAAGCTAAACAGTCACAAGTCTCCGGGACCGGATGGTATTCACCCAAGGGTTCTGAAAGAACTCAAATGTGAAATTGCAGAACTATTAACAGTGGTTTGTAACCTGTCCTTTAAATCAGCTTCGGTACCCAGTGGTTGGAAGACAGCTAACATAACACCAGTATTTAGAAAGGGCTCTAAAGGAGACCCTAGCAATTACAGGCCGGTAAGTCTAACGTCAGTACCGGGCAAATTAGTAGAAACAATAGTAAAGAATAAAATTGTCAGACACGTAGAAGAACATGATTTGTTGATCAAAAGTCAACATGGTTTCTGAAAAGGGAAGTCGTGTCTTAGTAATCTATTAGAGTTCTTTGAAGGGGTTAACAAGCATGCAGACGGGGGGGATCCAGTAGACATAGTATGCTTAGATTTCCAGAAAGCCTTTGACAGGGTCCCTCACCAAAGGCTCCTATGTAAATTTAGGTGGTCATGGGATAGGAGGAAAGATCCTTTCATGGATTGGGAACCGGTTAAAAGACAGGAAACAAAGGGTAGGAATAAATGGTAAATTTTCACAATGGAAGGGGGTAACTAGTGACGTTCCCCAAGGATCAGTCCTGGGACCAATCTTGTTCAACTTATTCGTCAATGATCTAGAGAAAGGAGTAATCAGTGAGGTGGCAAAGTTTGCAGATGACACCAAACTGTTTAGGATAGTCAAAACCAAAGAAGACTGTGAAGAACTTCAAAAAGATCTCAGCAAACTGAGTGACTGGGCAGCAAAATGGCAAATGAAATTTAATGTGGGTAAGTGTAAGGTAATGCACATTGGGAAAAATAACCCCAATTATACATACAATATGATGGGGGCAAATTTAGCTACAACGGATCAGGAAAGGGATCTTGGAATTATAGTGGATAGTTCTCTGAAAACATCCACGCAGTGTGCAGCGGCAGTCAGTAAAGCAAATAGGATGTTAGGAATTATTAAAAAATGGATAGAAAATAAGATGAAGAATATCTTACTTCCCCTATATAAAACTATGGTACGCCCACATCTTGAGTACTGCATGCAGATGTGGTCTCCTCACCTCAAAAAATATATATTGGCATTAGAAAAGTTTCAGAAAAGGGCAACTAAAATGATTAAGGGTTTGGAACGGGTCCCATATGAGGAGAGGCTAGAGAGCCTGGGACTTTTCAGTCTACAAAAGAGGAGACTGAGGGGCGATATGATAGAGATATATAAAACCATGAGTGGTGTGGAGAAAGTGAATACAGAAAAGTTGTTTACTTGTTTCCATAATATAAGAACTAGAGGACACCGAATGAAATTAATGGGTAACAGGTTCAAAGCTAATAAAAGAAAGCTTTTCTTCACACAGTGCACAGTCAACCTGTGGAACTCCTTACCAGAGGACGCTGTGAAGGCCAGGACACTAAAGCTGTGTCTACACGTGCACGCTACTTCGAAGTAGCGGCACTAACTTCGAAATAGCGCCCGTCGTGGCTACACGTGTTGGGCGCTATTTCGAAGTTAACTTCGACGTTAGGCGGCGAGACGTCGAAGTCGCTAACCTCATGAGGGGATCGGAATAGCGCCCTACTTCGACGTTCAACGTCGAAGTAGGGACCGTGTAGACGATCCGCGTCCCGCAACGTCGAAATTGCCAGGTCCTCCATGGCGGCCATCAGCTGAGGGGTTGAGAGACGCTCTCTCTCCAGCCCCTGCGGGGCTCTATGGTCACCGTGTGCAGCAGCCCTTAGCCCAGGGCTTCTGGCTGCTGCTGCGGCAGCTGGGGATCCATGCTGCAGGCACAGGGTCTGCAACCAGTTGTCGGCTCTGTGTATGTTGTGTTGTTTAGTGCAACTGTGTCTGGGAGGGGCCCTTTAAGGGAGGGGCTTGCTGTTGAGTCCGCCCTGTGACCCTGTCTGCAGCTGTGCCTGGCACCCTTATTTCGATGTGTGCTACTTTGGCGTGTAGACGTTCCCTCGCAGCGCCTATTTCGATGTGGTGCTGCGCAATGTCGAAGTTGAACATCGACGTTGCCAGCCCTGGAGGACGTGTAGACGTTATTCATCGAAATAGCCTATTTCGATGTTGGCTTCATGTGTAGACGTAGCCTAACAGAGTTTAAAAAAGAGCTCGATAAATGTTTGGAGGTTAGGTTCATAGATGGCTATGGTGCCTAGCCTTTTGTCGAAGGCAGGAGATGGATGGCAGGAGACAAATCGCTTGATCATTGTCTTCGGTTCACGTCCTCCGAGACACCTGGCATTGGCTACTGTTGGCAGACAGGATACTGGGCTAGATGGACCTTTGGTCTGACCCAGTATGGCCGGTCTTATGTAAAATGTTATTCTTATGTGTCAGCTTATTACAGTAAAGTCATCTTTGTTTCAAGAAAGCATTTTACCTTAAATTTTGAAATCTTGCTTTATTCTGCAGCTAGAAAACTCTGAATGCTAGACTGTGATTCAGTTCTGGGGCCTTATACTATTGTAGTTCAAGCTTACATAAAACATGTAAATTAGGTAATTTAAATATTTATTTTCTCTTCTTGAGATTATAATCTTAAATTTGTATTATTTTATAATATTGGGGTACTATTTAAGGTTGCTTTAAATTAAAACACCATTTGTATTTAAAGAACTGTGCAAAATTAAAAAGCAGTTGTTATGTTACATGATCCATATTCTGTATGTTCTCCAGGAAGTCAAATTGTCTGAAATACTGTCAGCATCAGGTGTCTGGAAAAATCATCATGAGAAAGCACTAGAAGAAAAGACTAAGCTAGAGGTTCAAACTGAAACTCTGAAGGAGTAAGTTAAACTGCTGAAACTTTTTGTAAATTAATAAACAGTTATAGTAATTTCATACATGTTTTTTACTATTTACAGTTCCCAGTAAAATTTAGAACTTGGTGCTCAGAATTAGATATTTCAACTATGGAACATATCTTAGCATTCTCGCCTTCTCTTCATTGGGTCACAGAACTTCCAGTGTGACTAAAGATTAACTCCTACTCATCGTGCAGTATATTCTGTCCCCTACATTTTATCTTGACCCAGGGAATTCCCTTTCCTGCCAGCAGTGGCTGCTATTACAGGCTACCATGAGCTGCTCTAACCGAGGGAAAGTAGCTGAAGGATCTCAGTAGTAGCACATACAAAGAGAATTCTCCTCTCCAGCCCTGCTGTGAAACCTTTCCTCCAAGCAGCACAGAAGAACCTCCCTGCATAGACTCCTGGCTTTCTACTCCTTACTCACTGCAGCAGAATTACACCAGTTAGTTCCACTACAGATTGGGCCTTCCACATGTGGAAAGTGGCAGGATTTCCCACCAAATGCATACATGTGTGCCACTGTTTATAACATTGTATTCCCTTGTATAACCACAAATAAGACAGAACTACCCTAAAATTTTAAAATATACAATAGGCTAAGGTTGGCCAGCTAAAAACACTTTTTTCCTTAGAGTATGGGAAGAAACATCTTTACACATTTTTATGGTATGAAGTACAATTCATATTTCCAATAGATTATCATTAGAGTGACCATATTGCCCTATGGCAAATATGGGACACTGGCCTCCAGGGATTGGGGGCTGCTGTCTCATGTCAGAGCTTCTTGGCAATGGGGGCAGCTGCCCCATGGTGAGGCACCTGGGATGGGGACTCCACAGCCTTTCTATGAGGGGGAGCAGAGGATGGGTGGGGGCTCTGCAAGCTCCTGGTGGAGGAATGCCAAGAATAAGGGTTTCACAGCCTCCCAGCATAGAGGAGACAGGGAATGCAGCAGCTGCCCTGTGGGAGGGGTCCTTGGCAGCAGAGGCTGCTGCGCTGGGGAACGGGGCAGTCAACCCACAGAGGAGCCTCTCTCCAGTAGGAGCTGCCTTCCCTAGGCATGGGGTATCAGGAAACAAGACAGCTGCCCCATGGCAGAGCTCACTGGTAGTGGGGGCTGCTGCCATGGGTTGCCAGGAAATGGGGCAGTTGCCTTACAGAGGAGCTCCCTTGCAGCAGGAGCTTCAGCCCTGAGACACCAGATGCTAGGGAATAGAAGCCACATAAAATACAGGACAGTTTGCCCATTTTTAAAAAAAAGTTGGGACACCTGTGAGATATCTTAAATAAGGGACTATGCTGGAAAAACCGGGACAGATAGTCACACTAGTTAACATAAAATCATTAAAATAAGACTAATAGCTTCTGCACGTGCATTTTAGTTGTGTTTCATGCAGAATGTTTGTTTTGTCAAATAGCTGCTTACAGAGGAATGCTCACAAGTTTGTAAGCACCAAAATTAGGTAATGGAGTATGTTGTTTTAAGTTTCAGAAAACACTTTTAATAAAAATTAGGTTATCTTTCACTTTAAAAAATGTTCCTTTGCTTAGAATTAAACATTGCAGCAAAAACTATGACACTATGCCAGTGAATGAGCGCCAGAAAACAAAACCGTGAAGAGAAGCAAATGTGATTATGCAATTTTGGTTATTTAAGTTGAGTGTAGTACAAAAATACATAGGTACAAATGGTAAAAAGTGGACTTGATTTACTTTTAATAATTGAAGGTGATATTCCTAACGTATGTAAAGAGATTTTTTAAAGATGCCTTTTAATTTGACAGTCCCCTTTTAAATTCTACATCTTAATATTTTGAACTGTAAATATATAATCTGATATTTGTGTTGGCAGAGTGCTATGCATTCCATCTCATCAGCTTATTTACAGTTGTTCTAACCCCACTTCACGTCCTTGAATCTTACCACATAATATACTGGAAAAGCTGAAGAATTTCCAACTTCTCCAGTTGTTGCTCATTTGGGGTGTTTAATTATGTGGCCTTACTTCAATAAAAACACATAAAAAACCCTCTCACAAACATTTTAATAGCCTCTAGAGGAACATAGTATGCAAAATGAATTCATAAAACTATATGTTTGTTGCTACAGAAGTTCTTGATTTATTAATAAAGGCAGATTGCAAACCTTTTGGAGGACCTGAAAAGAATACAAGATCATGGAAGAAATTCAGATGAAGAGATCCGTGAAAAGCTTAATTCTGTTAATTCAGAAAATGCAAAGATTCAACTTGAAAATGAAAAATTAAAGGTAAACTATCTTATCATTTCACTGAAAAAATAACTCTAGATACACTGATATATTTTAATATAAAGAGTAATTAGATTTAATTCAAATGTTGTTATTAATTTACATGTTAATATTTTCAGGCCTCAGTTACTAAACTCGAGAACAACAAAAAGTCTTGTGGCACCTTATAGACTAACAGATATTTTGGAGCATAAGCTTTCGTGGGCAAAGACCTGCTTCATCAGATGCATGAGTGGGGCGGGAGGGGTTCCAGAGGGTTATTTAAAGAGTGGGGTCCCAGTAAAGACGGAGGGCCAGAGCTGACAAGGTCTATTCAGCAAGGTGGAATGGCCCAGTATCAACAGTACTTATCAAAAGAGGAAAAAACAAGTCAGATCAGACAGGGGGATGTGAGCTATTGTCAGTGTCTAATGGCGAGCTGTCAACACCCTGAGCAGAGAAACTGTCTTTGTAAGTAACAGAGAGGAAGCCGTGCTAGTATATACACTATCAAAACAAAAAGCAGTCAAGTAGCACTTTAAAGACTAGCAAAATAGTTTATTAGGTGAGCTTTCAGGGGACAGACCCACGAAAGCTCACCTAATAAACTATTTTGCTAGTCTTTAAAGTGCTACTTGACTGCTTTTTGTTTTGTCTTTGTAAGGTGCAAGCCACTCCCAGTCTCTGTTTAATCCATGGTTAATGGAGTCAAATTTGCAAATAAATTGCAGCTCAGAGATTTCTCTCTCCATTTGATTTCTGAAATTTTTTTGTTTCAGAACTATCACCCTTAACTGTCACACTCATTGGCAGATTTAAGGGTGACAGCTCTGAAACAAAAAAATTTCAGAAATCAAATGGAGAGATAAATCTCTGAGCTGCAATTTATTTGCAAATTTGACTCCATTAACCATGGATTAAACAGAGACTGGGAGTGGCTCGCATCTTACAAAAGCAGTTTCTCTGCTCTGGGTGTTGATAGCTCCCCATTAGATGCTGACAATGGCTCACATCCCCCTGTCTGATCTGACTTGTTTTTGTCTCTTTTGATAAGTACTGTTGATACTGGGCCATTTCCACCTTGCTGAATAGACCTTGTGAGCTCTGGCCCTCCCTCTTTGCTGGGACCCCACTCTTTAAATACCCCTCTGAACCACCCCCCCCACCACTCATGCATCTGATGAAGCGGTTCTTTGCCCACGAAAGCACGAAAGCTTATGCTCCAAAATATCTCAGTCTATAAGGTGCCACAAGACTTTTTGTTGTTCTCGAAGGTACCGACTAACACGGCTACCTCTCTGATAGTTAATAAACTGTGCACTTATATGGTATCTTTCATCCAAGGAGCCCACATAACTTCCATCCAAGGAGGTCCGCCATGGGTAGTATGAATTAAATATCACAAGACTGCTGTGAAGTAGATATTTTACCCGTTTTGAAGTTGGTGAAAATAAGACTTTCATGAGGGAAAAACAATAACAGAAGATAGGGACGTTGCAGAGGTGCTTAAAGACTTTCATCCCGCTCCTCCTAAGATTATATTTACAATTAAGTAATTGTTAATGATCTCAAATGTTGCATAGTTCATATTTCATCTGATCTATGAATACTGCAATCCAGTTTGTAATAAGAAAGATTCTTTACCATTCAAAACATTTTATTACTGCATACATAGTTCAGATCCCATCTTCTTGAATGTGAAATTCCTAAAGAGGAAGTCCCAAAAGACCTAATTAAAAGCAAGATTTAGTAAGAGTGAAGAGAAAAGATCTGCTCACAATAAAATGAATACTATACGTAATATCTGGTCTAAGTTTAGTCACCATAAATGCTTACTTTGTCTAGAAAGTCGTCTTTGTCCTTTTGGCCTTCCAAATATCTCTTTGATTTTGCTTGCGTCTTATTCAGACAGAGACTAAAGATGATGAAATCTTGATTTGCCCTGATGAGAGGAATTAGATTACCTTGCAGTCAGTCTGTCTTTTAAAATGATAGGAGTTAACTTTTGTACAGCTTTTCTACTTTGGATCAAATATGAATGAAACTTGACAAATTTAAATCACTTTGTTACAGACACTTACTGTGCAAAATAACAAAATGTAATCATATACAATTAAAAAACAGTGGTTTAATTACTACAAGTTGAACCTCTCTAATGCGGCACTCTCTTGTTTGGCAACATCCATAATCCAGCATGATTTTAGTAAGCCAAACAACCTCTTATCATGGGTGTGGCCAAATTTCCCACAGTCCTATAAAGTTTGCTTACAGCCACCAGCCTGGCTCTTGGTGTTCTGTGCTGTTATTTAGTCCTTATTTACCCCTAAATGTCTTCTGGTCATGCTGCTAGACAGTATTGACCTCTCGGGGTCCAGCACATTCTCTCGTTCGGTGCAAATCAGGTCCCAAGGGTGCAGGACTAGAGAGGTTTAACCAGCAGTCATATAATAGTGCTGATGCTGCTGTGATTTTTTTAATCTCCCTTATTGGGAAAGAAGTGTATTGCCTAGAACTAGAATAATATTTTTATTCTTTGTATATTTTAATTTAGGCTTTAATTGCTGCTTTGCAAGACAACGCTGTTTCGGCTGAAGCTGAACTCTTAGACCTGCAAGAAAAAGTAAAGCAGCAGGAAAACCTTGCTGAACAATATAACACACAGGTGACTAATAGACCTTGAAAGCTTATGCATTAATTTTATGTCTCTATGCAATTTTGAGATTATGAGGATCTTATTTAAGAGACAAGATGGATGAAGTAATGTTTTTTATTGAACCATCTTCTTTTGGTGAAAGAGACAAGTTTTTGAACTACATAGAGATCTTCCTGTGGTGTGGGACAGGTACTTAGAAGTTTAAACAGTTCAGCATAAGTAGTTAGCACATATTCTTAGGAACCATTCAAGGTGAAGTGTCCTGTTTACTTCCTTGTAGACAAAGGACAAAAAGAGGTGGTGGTGGTGGTGGTGGGGGTAATGGATTAATGTTTTCTTCAGTAAGATCATGATTTGTAAGCCTTGTCTATACTACAGAGTTTTGCCAGCACAAGTTATGCACTTTAAAACCACTGCTGCGTGACCATACTATGCTCCTTGTGTCAGCAGAGTGCATCCACAATAGCACCAGCGCACTGCTAGGTGCCTGAGCCCCCTCCCCTTTCCTCTCACTCAGCTCCCCACACATATACATATTGATCCCCTCCACATCCCGGTGCAGTAGAAGGAGCCATTTACCATCTTGTGCTGGGAGTTGTGCCCATTCTTGTGTACCCTTCTATGGCTTCCTCCCTCTCTCCTTCTGCCCCACCCCCACCTGACCAGGTCCTCAGCCACTTCCTCCCTTCCCCCGCACTTTCTTAAGGGGCCCCACCCTCAATAAATTCACTCACCCTTGCACCTCTCAACATGGCTTCTGTGACCACTAGGGGGTCATCTGGCGATGTCCCCCTCCCTCTTCCCTCCACTGTTACCCTCCCACCTCTGTAATGGCGGCCCACCCATCTGGGACTGCTGGGAATTCTGCCCCCGTGGCGGGCGCGGGCTCTGGGGCTCCTGCTGCCCCCACTGCATCATTGTCCTCCAGCGACCCCACCCCGAATCTTGCCAAAAAGGGCAAGAAGGGCCAGGGGACCAAGAAGGGCAAGAGCCCCGCCTGGAAGGCTAAACCTCCCATGGCCAGGACTTCCGCCTCAGCTGCCGATACACCTGCTGCAGCTCCCCCTCCTTCCCGCCCCCCTGCTCCCTCCACCAATCCTGGCGGCCCTGATTCCCTGGCCCCCAGGTCGTACACCCAGGTGGCGGCCACCTCGCACCCTGCTCCTTCTGCCTCCACTCGGAATACCATCCCCAATGGCCATGGCCCGTTCCTCACCCTCACCAGGAAGCACGGAGTCCGTTGCCTCATGGTGTCTGCCTCGCCCCACATGGAGACCTACGTGCGGGCGTTGGCACTGGTGGTGGGGCCCGCGGCTGTGGTGGCAGCCTGCCGCATGTTTGGGAAAATTGTCTTCTTCCTGGCATCGGAGGCCACCACCCAGGAGGTGGTGGAGAGGGGCTTGGTGGTCGGAGGGGTGTCCATGTACCCCTCGAGCTGCTCGAAGATCTGAGCGTGCAGGTGGTCTTTTCTTCTGTCCCTCCCTTCCTCCCCAACTCTGCCCTGCTGCCTTTCCTCACCGCCCTGGGCTGGCCCTTGTCAGTCCTGCTGCAAGGACCCCGCCCTACGTCACGTACTCTCTTTCCACTGGCAGGCACGAATCCAACTGCCACCACCAGCGACACAGGGTGGGGTCACCCAGGAGGGGACTATACTGGTGCCTCATCAAGGGGCCCAGTACTGGGTGTATTACACCTTGGGGGAGGCCCGGTGCTTCCTGTGCTGGGCGGCGGGGTACGTCTGGAGGGAGTGCCCACTGGCCCGGCATGAAGATGAGCCCGGGACTCCTGCGAACCTGGGGGGTGCCAGCCATACGACTGGCGACTCCCCAACCATGGCAAGCCCTGGGATCGCCCCTCCTTCTCCCGCTCCAGAAAACACCACCGCCACTTGGGTGTTGGAGAACGCATGAGCGCAGGAGGAGGACCAAGAAGAAGTAGGCACTGACGCCCAAGTGGGTTCTCTAGCCGGGCTTGCGGAGGAGAGGGAGGCAGAGCCAGTAGCAAGACTCGGACAGGGCCCACCCCAGGGTGGGCCTCTCCTTTCCCTCACTGTCCCGCCCTCATTTTGCTTCCCCCTCTCCTCGCTACCCCCTTCCCCTGGCCCTTCCTCCTCCACTGCCCAGCCCACCTCTTCAGAGGGCTGGGTGCTACTGAGGTGGAAGCGAAAAAAGAGAAGCGCGTGCGCTCAGCACGCCACCCTGTCGGAGAACAGGGTGGACGTGCTGTGCAAAGCGCTCAAGAGGACCGTCAGCCCTGATCCCCCTGCCAAACCCCCGGCCACTGACCTTCAGCTGGGGGCAGTTGAGGCTGCCATGGCAGTGGCAGGGGACGTCGTTCCTCCTGCCCTGGAGACTGAGCCCACTGAAACGAAAGTGGTCAACCCCAAGCCCGTGCCCTCTTCTGACTCCGCTCCAGCTGCTGCCTGCGCCGCCATCAGGAAGTGCCCGGAGGAGGTGGGTGTCGGCCTCACCCTCCTGTCACAGGAGGTTGAGGCCTTAGGTCTAATCCCAGCTGCCTCAGATGTGGACAGCCTGTTACTGAAAGCCTGTGGGCCAGCCACCCACACCCAGCCGCTCCCCTCCTCCCCTTCCCTCCCAACCATCACCAACCCATCAACTGTCACCCCTTTCCGCCCACGGAAGCTGCAGGGTGCGACTGCCACCCCGGCTGGGACTAGTTTGCCAGCCATGGCTACTGAGCCCCCAGACACCCCAGGTGGGTTTGACCTTTCCCTGTACCCTGTCTCCCTCGACACTGAAACCTTTGGTGTCGGCCCCCTTGCCCCATCGGTGCCTGCAACTGACCACGCTGGCACCTCCCCTTTAATCTCTCCTCCCGTTTCACCACCTAAAAAGGCTCCCCCTCCTGACACCCCCTTTGTCCGTGCTTCCACTCCCACTTCAGTCACTGCTCCCACTCCCACTCCCATGCCTCGCTCCGCCCCTGGACCCATCCCTTCTTCTGGTGAATGTCTTGCCATAGAGCCTGCACCCTTTCCCCCTCCTGATCCTCCTCCTCCTTCTTCTCCCCTTCTCCCACCTCTCCTTTTTTTCCTCCTCCCCCCTCCTCCTCCCAACCCTGTCCCTTCCCCCAGTACCTTTATTACCCCTGCTCCAATTCCTTTTCTTCCCACTCCCCTCCTTGACCCCCCCCCCTGTTCTTGACCGCCACTGAGGCTGCCATCCCTTGAGAGGCCCCCTTCTCTTTGCCCTCTCCCAGCACTTCCAAGGCTGCTCTCCCTCCACCACCCTGCCCTTTCCTGTGGCAAAGCCCCAGCCCTAACCCGACCTTCTCTGTTGGCCGTGGGGCCTGTAAGAACACGTGGCCGACGGGTGCACAGAACCCTGAGGCCCCGACTCCCCCTGCCCTGGGGGACGAGATGCACTGGTTCTTGGAGGACACCCATGGCTCCAAGAACAAGGTAGCCCTTGCTCTCCAGCACTGGGGGAACTTCCATCTCATCCTTGAAACCATGAGGGCCCTCCTAAAAGAGGGCAAGGGGACTTGAAGGAGGGATGCCATGGCCTACCAATGGGCCCACAGCTTCCATGACGCCTTGATCACCTTTGGTGTCAGCTACGGTTTGCTGCATGGCCCCAAAGGGACCGTCAGCACTCCCTCCAGCGAGGATCCTCCCCAGCCCTTCACATGCCGCCTATCGTCATTGCCGCTCTGAACACCAGGGGCTGCAGGTCGGGTGTCCGCAGGTGCCAGGTGCTCTCCTTCCTCCGGGGGGTGGGGTACTCGGTCACCTTCCTCCAGGAGACCCACACTACTCCAGCCGCCAAAGCCAGCTGGTGGCTGGAGTGGGGAGACATGGTCTACTTTAGTCATCTCTCAGCCCTTTGGGCTGGGGTAGTGACCCTGCTCTCCCTAGACCTACAGGCTGAGGTGCTGAGGAGCGTTCAGATAGTGCTGGGCCGCCTGCTGAATCTCCAGGTGCGGGTGGAGGGGCTCTCCCTCCCGCTCCATCTTGTTAATGTCTACGCCCTGACATCCGGCCCAGAGAGAACATCCTTCTTCCAGCAGGTGGTGGCCTTCCCCGACTCCATCGATCCTTGCGAATGCCTGGTCCTCGGTGGGGATTTCAACTGCACCCTTGAGGAGCAGGACCGCACGGGGACCGAGCAGTGCCAGGCTGCTGCGGACGTCCTCAGGGAGCTTATCAACCATCACTCCCTAGTGGACATCTGGCACACCCACCACCCAGATGAGGACACTGTCTTTACCTGCATCTGGGTGGTGGGTCAAAAATCTGTACACTCCCGGTTGGACCGCATCTACATTTCCCATCACCATCTCTCGTGGGCCCACTCCTCCAGCGTGCGGCCAGCCCCCTTCTCAGACCACCATTTGGTGGCCGTGAAGGCATCCCTTTCACTAGAGAAGCGGGGGGTGGCCTACTGGCATTTTAGTAACAGCCTGCTGGAGGACGTGGGCTTCATGGCGTTCTTCCGTGAGTTCTGGCTGGCATGGCGTGGGCAACGACACACCTTTCCCTCGGCATAATGGTGGTGGGATCTGGGAAAGGTGCTCATGCGGCTCTTCTGCTGTGACTATACCCGGGGGGCAAGCCGGCGTTGGGATGCGTTGACAGGGCAGCTGGAGCGGGAGGTTCTTGAGCTGGAGAGGCATCTGGCTGTCATCCCCAGGGATCCATCCCTCTGCATCACATACTGGGAGAAGTGGGACGAGCTCCTGACCCTCGATGACCTTCGGGCGTGGGGGGCCTTTGTGAGGTCGCGTATCCAGCTCCTTCAGGAGATGAATCGTGGCTCCTGCTTCTTCCTCATCCTGGAGAAAAAGAGGGGTGCCAAGAAACACATCCTCTGCCTGCTTGCGTAGGATGGCACCCCTCTTATGGATCGGGTGGAGATGCACGAGAGGGCCCATGCCTTCTACGCCACCCTTTTCTCCCTGGATGCAGCTGACGCCGATGCCTGCAGAGTGCTCTGGAACCAACTCCCTTCAGTCAGCGTGGGCGACCGGGACCAGCTGGAGCTCTCTCTCATTCTAGCTGAGTTCTCGGAAGCCCTCCATCTCATGCCCACCAACAAATCCCCGGGCATTAACGGGCTGACGGTGTATTTTTACTGTGTGTTTTGGGACATCCTTGGCCCAGACCTGGTCAGCGTCTGGGCTGAGTCCTTACAAAACGGGGTCCTTCCTTTATCCTGCAGGTGAGCCATGCTTGCCTTGCTGCCTAAAAAGGGGAACCTCCGCGACTTCAGGAACTGGCGTCCCATCTCTCTCCTCAGCATGGACTACAAGATTATCACCAAAGCCATCTCCCTTCGCTTGGCGTCCGTGCTGAAGGACATGGTCCACCCCGACCAGACCTACACTGTCCTGGGCCGCGCCATCTTTGACAACTTCTATTTGGTCTGGGATCTCTTGGAGCTTGGATGTGGGGATGATCTGTCGTTCACCCTCCTGTCCTTGGACTAGGAGAAGGCGTTCGACAGGGTGGACCTTGGGTACCTCCTGGGCACTCTGCAGGCCTTCAGCTTTGGGCCCTGCTTCGTCGGGTTTTTCTGGGTGCTGTATGCTGACTCAGAGTGTTTGGTCAAGTTCAACTGGACCCTGCCCGCTCCGGTCAGCTTCGGACGAGGAGTATGTCAAGGCTGCCCTCTGTCAGGCCAGCTCTACACTCTGGCCATTGAGCCCTTCCGTCATCTCCTTTGCAGAAGGTTGACGGGGTTGGTGCTTCATGAGCCAGAGCTCCGGCTGGTCCTGTCGGCCTATGCTGACGCCATACTCCTCATGGTCCAGGACCCAGGTGACCTGGTGCAGATGGAGGCTTGCCAAGCTGTCTACTCGGCAGCCGCCTCTGCCCTGGCCTGGTGGTCAGGGCTGGATGTCAGACGGGCCGCCTCCCACCCGCGCTTCAAGCCATTCGGTGGAGCAGAGGTCCGCTGTCCTATCTTGGTGTCTTTCTATCTGCCACGCATCCCTCCCTGCCAGAAAACTGGCGGGGTTTTGAGGGGAGGGTGGCTGAGTGGTTGCAGAAGTGGATGGGACTGCTCCGGTGCCTCTCTCTGCGTGGGAGGGCACTGGTGCTAAACCAATCAGTCCTGTCCATGCTCTGGTACCATCTCAACACCCTTGTCCCACCCCCAGCATTCCTGGGCCACCTCCAGAAGCTAGTTCTGGAGTTCTTCTGGCCAGGACTGCACTGGGTACCTGCAGGGGTTCTCCATCTCCCCCCAGAGGAGGGAGGGCAGGGCCTGACCTGCCTACATACTCAGGTCCATTTCTTCTGCCTCCGGGCCCTGCAGGGACTCCTTAACACCAATAGTGTAGATGGTCCAGTGTGGAGCTCATTGGCGCGCGCTTTTCTCCGTCACTTCTGAGGGCTCTGATACAACCAGAAGCTCCTTTATTTGCCCTTGAGAGACCATCCGCGAGGCCTCTCTGAGCTGCTGGCCTTGTACCAGGACCTCCTCCGCACCTGGCAGCTGCTCTCAGTCTCCAGGTCTTTAGGGGCTGCCGCAGGGGAAGACCTCCTTGCGGAGCCCCTGCTACACAATCCCTATCTGCGTGTGCAGGTGGCAGAGTCCCCCATGGTGTGCCGGAGGTTGGTCCTGCATGGAATCACCAGGGTCTGAGTCCTCCTGCACTACGACCGGGGAGACTGGATGGAGGCCCCGGCACTCGTCCGGCGCATGGGGCTCTCCACCCTATGCTCTCCCCAGTGCATACTTGAGGAGGTGAATGCTGCCTTCCCAACTACTGCTCTTGTATACCTCAGTTGGGTCCTGTGAGAGGGTACACCCCGCTCCCCTCTCACTCCTGGCCCTCTGGATCTCTCCGTGGACCCCCGGCTTCATGAGCCCGCCCGTCCCCCTCCCCCTCACCATCCTAGCCAGCTGCATGCCTTGTAGCTGGTCCCCTTCCAAACCGTGCCCAGACGTCATCTGTACACACTCATGCTTCACTCTCTCTATTTCCCCACCCTCGCGTCCTGGCTAGATCACAAATGGCAGGACCTCCTACAGCCATCGGAGGGTGGGGAGCCCTGTTGGGCCAGCCTTTATTCCACCTTGGTCCCGTGCCCACTGGGGACATCTGTTGGAGGATCCTCCATGGGGCGGTGAGCACAGGCTTGTACCTGGCACAATTCACCTCCTTCCCAGACACTTGCCCCTTCTGTGGCATGAGGGAGACCCTGGCGCATATCTGCGTCAAGTGCGCCAGGTTGCAGCCCCTCTTTGGGCTCCTCCAGAGCCTCCTATTGAGGTTCTGGCTGCACTTCTCCCCACACTTCCTCATACTGTCACACCCTATCCGCGGCCCCAGTAAGTCGCAGGACCTCCTCATCAGCCTCCTCCTGGCTGTGGCTAAAGTAGCCATTTACAAGACCAGGGAGAGGAGGCTGGATGAGGGGGAGACGTGCAACTGTGAGGCCTATGTCCGTTCCACCCTCCGCTCACGAATCTGGGCAGAGTTCCTCTGGGCGGCATCCACTGGCTCCCTCGATGCCTTCAGGGACCGGTGGCCACTGTCCGGGGTTCTCTGCTTGGTGTCCCCCTCTGGTTCCCTCATTTTAAACCTTTGACCTTCACTCCAGTCCCTGTTTTTCTTTTTAGTTGCCCCCCATATTTATTTGAGGCCAAGTCGTTTTAATGGGTCCCCCCTCACTTCGAGAGGGGCCTTTTAGTTGGCTTTCAATAGGAGTTGGAAACTGTTGGCTTCTAAATAAGCTTGATATCTAGATGCCTCTTCTGATTGGGTGAGCATCAGTAAGGGGAGGAACTTTGAGGCAGTTCAGGGCTTTATAAAGCAGTGTCCAAATGAACAGGTGAGCTTGCGAACAAGGAGTTAGAGAGGCAGTTCTCCAAGTAAAGGAGAAGCAAATACAGGACTCCTAAGTAAGAGGCTGTCTGAGTGTTGTGTTGGGGGCTTCCTGTCTGTGGCTGTGGTGTGTTTCTGCTGTGTGGTGTGTGTTTTTTTAACTCCTGCCCTCCAACTCTCCCACGGAAGGTGGACTGGGACTGGAAGTTGGAAACTGTTGGCTTCTAAATAAGCTTGATATCTAGAAGCCTCAGCTGATTGGCTGAGCCTCAGTAAGGGGAGGGACTTTGAGGCAGTTCAGGGGCTTATAAAGCAGTGTCCAGGCAGGTGAGCTTGTGAACAAGGAGTTAGAGAAGCAGTTCTCCAGGTAAAGGAGAAGCAAATACAGGACTCTTAAGTAAGAGGCTGTCTGCGTTTGTGTCTTGTTTTGGGGGCTTTCTGTCTGTGGCTGTGGTGTTCTTCAGCGCTGTGTTGTGTGGTTTGTTTGTTTTGATTTTTTTTGCCTCCTGCCCCCCACCCCCGCATGGAGGGTGTGCTGGGTGTGGCAGTTGGAAACTGTTGACTTCTAAATAAGTTTGATACCTAGAAGTCTCTGCTGATTGGCCGAGCCTCAGTAAGGGGAGGGACTTTGAGGCAGCTCGGTGCTTAGTAAAGCACCATCCAGGCAGGTGAGCTTGCAAACAGGGAGTTAGAGAGGCAGTTCTCCAGGTAAAGGAGAAGCAAATATAGGACTCTTAAGTAAGAGGCTGCCTGGGTGTGTGTTGTGTTTGGGGCTTTCTGGCTGTGGCTGTGGTGTTTTTCTGCTCTGTGGTATGTTTTTGTTTTTTTTTTCCTCCTGACCCACACCCCCACACCTGAGGATGGACTGGGATTGACAGTTGGAAACTGTTGGCTTCTAATAAGCTTGATATCTAGAAGCCTATGCTGATTGGCTAAGCCTCAGTTAGGGGAGGGACTTTGAGGAAATTCAGGGCATGTAAAGCAGCATCCAGGCGGGTTACCTTGCAAACAGGGAGTTAGAGAGGGAGTTCTCTAGGTAAAGGAGAAGCAAATACAGGACTCTTAAGTAAGAGGCTGTCTGCGTTTGTGTCTTGTTTCGGGGGCTTTCTGTCTGTGGCTGTGGTGTTTTTCTGTTCTGTGGTGTGTGGTTTGTGTTTTTTTCCCTCCTGCCCCCCTCCCACCTCCCCATGGAGGGTGGACTGGGATTGGCAGTTGGAAACTGTTGGCTTCTAAATAAGCTTGATATCTAGAAGCCTCTTCTGATTGGGTGAGCGTCAGTAAGGGGAGGGACTTTGAGGCAGTTCAGGGCTTTATAAAGCAGTGTCCAAATGAACAGGTGAGCTTGCGAACAGTGGTCTGCAAACAAGGAGTTTAAAGAGGGAGTTTGGAAGGGGCCAGGGACCCTTGCCTTCCTTTTTAATCCCTGTTCTAGGGTGGCAGCCCTGGATAGTGACAGGTCTGCTTTTACCTGCTCGGGATGCACTGTGTTTGTCTTCCTCCCCGAGGAAAGAAGGGATTTCATCTGCACTAGGTGCAAGTTTGTCTCCATTTTAGAAGAAAAAATTAGAGGACTGGAGGCTCAAGTGTCAACCCTACGCTCAATCAGGGAGGATGAAGATTTCATTGACAAAAGGGAGCATTTAATCTTGCAAGTACGGCAGGCGGAAGAATCGGGGAGGGCGGTAAGAGATGAAGAAGAGAACTGGCAGCATGTAACTTCTCGAAGAAAAAGAAGGCTGTTACATGAGTGCCCCATCGATATAGAGATAAGTAATCACTTTCAGGCTCTCTCCGCTGGTTCTTTGGTGGTGAGTGCTTTGTAAGGAGCCTCACAGGGAAAAAATCAGAAGGAAACTGCTTCTACTGCAGGACATGGGATGTGTAGTCCTAGGGGTGGAGGTTCAATGACCACCACCCCCATAAGAAAAAGACGGCGATGGTGGTGGTAGGGGACTCCCTCCTAAGAGGGACTGAACCATCCATCTGCCCACCGGACCTGGAATCTCGTGTGGTGTGCTGTTTACCGGCAGCTCAAATTCAGCATGCGACTGAGAGCCTTACAAAACTTTAAGCCTTCGGAATACTACCCCTTCCTACTTCTGCATGCGGGAACTAATGATACGGCCAAGAATGACCTTGAGCGGGTTACTGCGGATTACGTAGCGCTGGGAAGAAGGGTCAAAGAATTTGGAGCACTAGTGGTGTTCTCATCCATCTTTCCTGTCGAAGGGAAAGGGCTAGGTAGGGACCGTTGAATTGAGCAAGTAAATGCATGGTTATGCAGGTTGTGTCAGAGAGAGGGCTTTGGATTCTTCGATCATGGGACGCTGTTCCGGGCAAAAGAATTATTGAGAAGAGATGGGGTCCACCTAACGAAGAGAGGAAGGAGCATTTTCACAAGTAGGCTTGCAAACTTAGTGAGGAGAGCTTTAAACTAGGTCCTCTGGGGGACAGTAACCAAAACCCTGTGGGGGGAAAGGAACTTGGAGGCTGGGAAAAAATGCAGAGGAATGTACAACAAAAGTGGACCCCTGGTTCGAGTAGTGAGGGCGGGGAGATCGAGTGGTTATCTAAGGTGTTTGTACACCCATGCCGGAAGCCTGGGTAGCAAGGAGGAGGAATTAGAAGCCCTGGCCCAGTCCAAGAACTGTGACTTGATTGAGATAACAGAGACTTGGTGGGATGACTTGCATGACTAGAGCACTGTAATGAAAGGGTATAAACTGTTCAGGAAGAACAGGCAAGAGAGAAAAGGAGGAGGAGTTGCACTGTATATAAGGGGGCACTGCGATTGCTTGCTTTAATTACCCTGACATCTGTTGGGAGACCAGTACGGCAGTACACAATCAGTCCAGGAAGTTTCTGGAGAATGTTGGGGATCACTTCTTGGTACAAGTGCTGAAGGACCCAGCCAGAGGTTGTGCATGACTGAACCTGCTGCTTTCAAACAGGGAGGAACTAATAGGGAAGCTAGAGGTGGGTGACAACCTGGGAAGCAATGATCATGAGATGGTAGACTTCAGGATCCTGACCAAAGGAAGGAAAGAGAGCAGTAAACTACACATCTTGGACTTCAGAAAAGCAGACTTTGACTCCCTCAGGAACCTGATGGGCAGAATTCCCTGGGATGCTACCATGAAGGGAAAAAGGAGTCGAGGAAGACTGGCACTATTTTAAGGAAGCCCTATTGAAGGCGCAGAAAGAAAAAGTCCCGATGCACAGCAAGAGAGGTAAATATGGTAGGAGACCAGACTGGCTTACTGGGGAAATCCTTGGAAAACTTAGGCACGAAAAGTGGAAACTTGGACAGATGTCTAGGGAGGGATATAAAGCTATAGCTCGAGAATGTAGGGCAATTATCAGGAAGGCAAAAGCGCAACTGGAGTTGTGACTCGCGAGGAATGTGAAGGATAACAAGAAAAGTTTCTACAGGCATGTTAGCAAGAATAAGGTGATCAGAGAGGGCGTGGGGCCCCTACTGGATGAGGGAGGTAACCCAGTGACAGATGATGTAGGGAAAGCTGAAGTACTTAATACTTTCTTTGCCTCTGTCTTCATGGACAAGGACAGCTCCCGGACTCATGCGATAAGTGATGCATTGTGGGATGAAGGTGGACAGCCTTTGGTGGGGAAAGAACGGGTTAGGAGCTATCTAAAAAAGCTAAATGTACATAAATTCATGGGCCCGGACCTAACTCATCTGAGGGTTCTGAGGGAGTTGGCGTATGTCGTTGACGAGCCCTTGGCCGTTATCTTTGAAAAGTCATGGAGATCAGGATATCAGAGGGGTAGCCGTGTTAGTCTGGATCTGTAGAGCAACGAAGGGTCCTGTGGCACCTTATAGACTAACAGAAAAGTTTAGAGCATGAGCTTTTGTGAGTTAACTCACTTCTTCAGATGCTGGAGATCAGGAGAGATCCCACATGATTGGAAAAAGGCAAATGTAGTGCCCGTCTTTAAAAAGGGGAAGAAGGATGATCCAGGGAACTGTAGGCCAGTCAGTCTTACATCAGGCCCTGGAAAAATCATAGAGGGGCTCCTCAAGGAAGTCATTTTGGGGCACTTGGAGGAGGGGAAAGTGATGAGGAATAGTCAGTATGGATTCATGAGGGGCAAGTCATGCCTGACCAATCTGATTAGTTTCTACAATGAGATAACTGGCTCTGTGGATAGGGGAAAATCAATGGATGTGATTTATCTTGACTTTAGCAAAGCTTTTGATACGGTCTCCCACAATATTCTTTTTAGCAAGTTAAAGGAATGTGGATTGGATAAATGGATGGTAAGATGGATAGGAAGCTGGCTAGAAGGTCGGGCCCAGCGGGTAGTGATCAATGTCTCGATGTTGGGATGGCAGTCTGTTTCTAGTGGAGTGCCCCAAGGTTTGGTTCTGGTTCCTGTTCTGTTCAACATATTTATCAATGACCTGGATGAGGGGTTGGATTGCACCCTCAGCAAGTTTGCGGATGACACTAAGCTAGGGGGAGAGGTAGATACGCTGGAGGGTAGGGATAGGGTCCAGAGGGACTTAGACAAATTGGAAGACTGGGCTGCAAGAAATCTGAGGTTCAATAAGGACAAGTGCAGAGTCCTGCACGTGGGCCAGAAAAATCCCAAGCATTGTTACAGGCTGGGGTCTGACTGGCTCAGTAGTTCTGCAGAAGAGGACCTGGGAGTTGTAGTGGACGAGAAGCTGGATGTGAGTCAGTGTGCCATTGTAGCCAAGAAGGCTAATGGCATATTAGGTTGCATCAAGAGTAGCATTGCCAGTAGATCCAGAGATGTGATTGTTCCTCTTTATTCGGCTTTGGTGAGGCTGCATCTGGAGTACTGTGTCCAGTTCTGGGTCCCCAGTTATAGGAAGGATGTGGATACATGGGAGAGAGTCCAGTGGAGAGCGACCAAAATAATTAGGGGGCTGGAGCATATGACTTATGAAGAAAGGTTGAGGGAATTGGGACTGTTTAGTCTGCAGAAGAGAAGACTGAGGGGGGACTTGATAACAGCCTTCAACTTACTGAAGGGAGGCTGCAAAGTGGCTGGAGAGAGGCTGTTCACAGTGGTCACAGATGGCAGAACACAGAATAATGGTCTCAAGTTGTGGTTGGGAAGGTTCAGGTTGAACATGAGGAAAAACTTTTTCACTAGCAGGGTGGTGAAGCATTGGAATGGTCTACCCAGGGAAGCAGTGGAGTCGCTGTCCCTGGAGGTGTTTAAGTCTCGCCTCAACAAAGCCCTGGCTGGGCTGATCTGATGTGTTTGGTCCTGCTTAGGGCAGGGGGCCGGGCTTGATGGCTTTTTTAGGTCTCTTTCAGCTCTATTGTTCTATGATTCTATGTAGCTGACCCCCAGTCTAGAAGAACTGCATCAAACCACTGAGGATGCATCACTTAGCTTAACAGCTAAGAACGCTCTAAGTAACTTAATTGACACCCACTGTTGTGAGAGGAAGGGGATTGATCAATCAGTTGCTCCCACAAGAGGGACAGCTCATTGTCCCTGATTGATAATGAGCAATTATATTACCAATTAATTTGGCATTTGATATTCAGAGTTCTCCTTTCAAAATATTTGCTGTGAAGAGGAGTCTGCCTGTCACAATTCAACAAATTAAAAAAAAAAATGCAAGTATCACTTCCTCATGCTTCTCTTGATTATATTTTTTTTTCCAGATTAAGAATTTTCTCCCTGTCAGTGCAGCTTATCCACTTGTTTCCTGCTGCAGTGAAGCCAAAATTTTGTTCTTTATCACAGGAGTTTTTGCAGTTGAAATGATTGATACAGTTTTGACTTCACTGCAAGGACAAGATATAGGAAAGATGGGAATACAAAGAGGGAATTCCTTGTTGAAGTGCAAATATTTTTGATGAGTAACAGAAGTTTGGGGCATGGAAAACCTGTGAAACACATGTAAAGAGTATGGGTTTACTTTTAAGTATTCTGAAATATAAACAGTTGTCGTTTGCTGAAATAATATTTCTGTCTGTTAAATCTATTATAAACATTTGAAACAATATAGCCACTTTTTCACAGACAGAATTTTTCAGAGTGATAAGATCTCATCATACCAAATCTAAATTGTCATAAATTTAATGTTGAATATTTTTATACCCACAGGAAATATAAATTCAGTTACTTCTGTCTAAATAAGAGGGCATGCAATTTGATAATTTTGAAGGTGATAATTTATTGACTTCAGCAGGAACTTCTGGGTTATTCTGCATCTTAGAATACCATGCCTCATATTTATATGCCAAAATATGTATGTAGGACCCTATATTTATAAACACAATTTTGAAAATATTTACCATGGCTCTTTAGAGTCAGTGCAGGTGCCACTGAAGTGAATAAGAGTCTCTCCAATGACTTCAATTGGAGTTGCATCAAGCCCTGAATGAATAACAGGCAACATTCATTACCCCAAAGATGAATTTGATCCTATGTATCAGTCATGAGAATCTTAGAAATTTGGAGACATGAGAGTATGATCTCTTGAAAGGGGTAAATATTTTCATATGCATATCTTTGTAAGTTTTTGCAAACGGCCTTTGGCCCTAACAAAGCCTTTGAAATGGAAGATATAGGTGCTCTTAAATCATATTACACTCATCCCTCGTTAAACGAGTGCTTTGTGAGTACTCACTTAAATGAGGGACACATTTCTCCCCTAGTTCACTCAATGAGTGAACTCCCACAACTAATACAAGCCTTACCCCCTCCCCAGGGCTCCAACCCGCCACAGCCTGATCCCCCCCAGCACTGCAGACACCAAACCACAACAACTTAAATCCCCCCTGCCACCTCCTTCGCATTGAACTGCCGAAAAACTTAACCCCCCCCCGGCCCCCGCTGCCTTCCAGACCGCCAAAAAACTTAAACCCCCCGGCTGTCTTCCAGACTGCCAAAAAACTTAAACCCCCCGGCTGTCTTCCAGACTGCCAAAAAATTTAATCCCCCCCGCTGCCTTCCAGACCGCCAAAAAACTTAAACTGCCCCACTGCCTTCCAGACCGCCAAAAAACTTAACCCCCTGCTGCCTCCCAGACCACTGAAAAACTGACTTAAACCCTCTGCCACCTCCCGTGCACTCAGACCACTGAAAAAATTAAAACCCCCTGCTGCCTCTCACGCACCCGAACTGCTGCAACATAAACCCCCCACTGCCCCCCTGGAACCTGAACCACCGAAACTTACACCCCTGCCAGCCCCCATGCACCTAAACCGCTGCAGCCTAACCCCACCGGCCCCACAACCTTAACACCCCCCTGCTGCAGACCCAACCAGCCTGAACCCTGCCCCTCCATGGACCCAACCCACCACCATGTCTCCCATTCATGTACCCAAACTGCCCCAGCCTTTAACCTCCCACCCCCGCCCCACGTTCACTTACCTTTCAAAAGCAGCACCATCTGCTGCTGCTCCAGGCATTTGGAACTAATCAGACTTTTACAAGTATTTTAGTAGGAATTTAGTGTCCCTCTTACAAGTTTTCGCCTATGAGCAAAAAGTTAGGAACCAATTGTGCTCGTATAGCGAGGGATGAGTGTATTTACCCCCACTATCCTTTTATTTACTGTATGAAATAAAATAACTTGAAATTGCAGTGAGCCTCAGATGCCTGAAGTAGTTCAAGTGAATTATTTCAAAGCTTGTGGGTACTTTTTTATAAGCAGGGGTTTTTTGACTAAAGTCTCTGTGGCTATGTCTACACCACAAGATAAATTCACATGTATTAAAAATCGATTTTATAATGCCATTTTTTCTAAATTCAATTTTGAGTATACCCACTTCCCACAGGCTTCCAACAAATCCAACATTGCTTCCATACTGAAATCACCAGACGTTGACTGTTGCAACTGTGCAGTTCCCTCAGCCCCACATTCTGAGCCGGGAGCCAGTGGCAGCTGTGCTATCAGTTTCCCGGCTCCCCCAAGTTTCGGGACCTGGGAAACTGACACCGCAGCAGCCCTGGTCAATTTTCCAGCTCCCCCAAGCTTCAGGATCTGGGATACTGAAAGTGCAGCAGGGAGCTGGGAGCCAGGTGCAATGCAAAGCTTTGTGGGATACATATGGGACACTTGTGCAGGCTAATAAATTTGAATGAAATTCATGGTGCTTCCACACTAGCCTTTATTTGACATTTTAAACTTGAGATTGACGCTATAACCATCCGTTAATATTCACATTTTGTTATCGATATCAGGGCAGACTAAATCAAGCTAATGCCATTTACAGTGAAGACAGTGACGTTTTAATGTTGAGCTAACTTCTTTAAATTCAGTTTTACCTCATAGTGTAGACAGCTTGTGTGTCTTAACATGAATATGTTAGTGCTAGTTGGGCTTTGGTACATGATGAGTTTTAATTAAAGGATAGAAACATTTGCCTCTTAAAAAAAATAACTCCAGTGCTTCAATTCATACGGAGGAGCCTTATCTGAAAATAATTTGGTCTTGTTTGAGTCCCAGAAGACTACATATACCATTTACACATTTGCCTGCCTTCATCAGGTTGACCTGGTGTCCCAGGGCAAGGAAAGAAAGTTGCGGTTGGGGCGTGATGCAGAAGAGCTCAGGTGAATAGTCTAATGATAGTCCAATGGTGCAGTCACTGTTTCTGCCTCTGCAAAGATGTAAGTTGTCGGGCAACATAAACTGGCCTTCTATACCTGTATGAGTACAGTATATGGCTTGGAATGGGAAGCGTGATTTTCTGTGTTTCCACAGCCTACTCAGTTGCGAAGGCAGTGATGAGGATAGGGAAAATGAGTAAGTGCACTTTTAGTAACAAGGTACTATTTAGTGGGGGCAGAAATAGCATTTAAAAATTAAAGTTTGTTACTTGATATTAATGGTTCTGGCTTTAAAGAATGATGGCATTGCACTTGCCAATACATGTTGAAATATATTGTATCCTAGGTACAAAAATTACAAACAGAAGCAGAAGAACTGAAAGCCAGATATGAAAAAGTGTTAAATGAAAACAAATTAATAACAGAATCCAAAGATTCAGAGATAAAGGAGGTAAGTAGTCCACTTTAATAAGCAATATAATCTGGTTCCTTGCTATTTTGTAGAACAGTGAACCTCAGAGTGGCTTGGAAACCATTTGTTGGTGGATGTAAATTGCTGGTTTTCTTGTTTTCCAAGTCTTAAAAAGATGCTGAAAATACATTAAATGTATCACTGAAATTTACTTGCTGTAATCACCACAAAGTAAGAAGTGCAGAACAAGAAAGGAAGTCAATCCCAGGACAGTGACAGGTGGGGGAGTGCCCATAAGATGATCTCAGTTAAGGTGTGGTCCATACTACAATAATTTGGGAGCCTGTCATAGAATGTTCAGATTGACTGACTGATTTGAGTGTTTACTTTTTAAATACCCATCAGTGGCTTAGTGTACCCTCGCCCACAAGAAGATTTGTGGAAGTTGGATACAGAAGGAGGAAATTACTGTGAGGTTTACTTTTCTAAGCATCCTACAAATTCATTCTTGGGGGTGTAGCAGAATTCCCAATTACAGATCTCTGGTATTTACTGAAGGCCCTCTCCACAGAGGCATTGATTCTTCACTCTGCTTCCTGGCTCCCTGTGACTGTCCCTTGGTTCACTGTTAGCCATGCTAAGTAGCAGAAAGTAGAACTCTCCAGCACTTCAGCTTCTGAAATCTTTACCTGATTAACTGTGACCATATATATTTGTAGATTTCCTTTATGATTAATATTGTTGCCCCATTTTTTACTGAGTCAGACAGATATTGATTTGCCTCTGGGGAACCAAGATTAGCCCTGAGCCCCATAATGAGAAGTCCTAGATTTTCATTCTGGTTCTGGCATTCACCTGCTATGTGACCACATACTGTTCCAAGCTTCATCTCCAAAATGGGAACATGATATATACTCATTTCTTAACTAAACAATGTTAATCAAGTGTTCTGTGGAGCTGTTGGGGCTGAGGATGGCACTTGTCCCTGCCTTCTCAAAATTATACTACAATCCTCATGTTCAGAATGTCCCATATAAAAAGCTTTTTGAGCTTTCACATGCCTCACTGTGAAAAATGTTTTGTTACACAGTGTCCCAATGCATCTGCATTTTAGAATTGCAAACATAAGAAATGGTTGAAAATGTTTGCTTTACTACTCAAGAACATTTCATTACATTTCCAGTTTCACTGAGCCATAACTAAAATATAGAAATACAGGGATTAGTTTGTCCCATAATCTTCTTTCCATTCATTATAGTTATAAGAGGAATGACATTATGCAAAAGTGTGGAGAATGTTAGATTTATTATTTACATAATTATGTGGAAAGTTTTGGAAGGTGTTAATTAACTTATGGTTTGCATCTACTTGTTTTCCTTAATGGTACTGTGCAGGTGAGGATTCAGATGCAGGCTCACTTGAAGGAGTTAGAACATGTTCGTGACTTACTGAAAGTAGCTGAAGAGAGATGGCAGGAGTATCAGGAAATCTTGTTGTCCTGCAAGAGAAGCTATGCAGATAAAGCCAAAACCATTAGGGAGCTACAGGTTCAGGTGCTTGGAGCATAACTGTTTAACAGTAAAGTAAACTCTGGGAAGAAACTCTTGGGAATGGCTTTGCAATCTGAGGGAACATATGTCAATTTATGTTCTCCCACATACTTGCTTAATAAAACAAAAATTCATTGTGCCATCCTTGTGCTATGTTCTGCTTGCATTTTTCTGTATCAGATGAAATTGTAGCTTCAGTACCTAACTGAAAAGTCTTACAATTGTTTGTGTTTAGATTTCATAGATGTCTAATAATAAAAAAAACTCTTACCTTTTTGAATAATTAGGTCTGTTAAATATGAATCTACAACTGAATCCCAGAAAGTATTTCTTGTTAGTGTACTGTACATGTCTAGAAGACACAGTTAAATGTAATGGTGTAATGTTAACCTCGTCATTTCATTTAATGAAAATACTGCTTTTTTGAAAAAAATTATATTGTAATGCCTAGTTTAAAGCTGAGCAATATTTGTTCAAAGAAGTGACTATAAATCATTTCAGTGCAGTAAATTCTTTCTGTTTTATAAGTTGCATTGTATTTTGCACATGAATGTACATAAAAGCACAGTTCAGACTTCTAAAAAATTATTAAGTACATTTCAGAGTTTTTTAATCACTGTTTGTAGTACCTCTTAAAGGCCAGAACATGCTTTTCGTCCTATTTTTAATCTAGTTTTCATTTTTTCTTTTCATGTTCAGAATCAAACCTTACACAGGTCTGTTTGTTTTCTTTTTTTTTTTTTTTTTAACATTTATATTTATGTGACACTACATATCCTTTTTGTAAACTAGAATAATCTGTGACTGCAGTGCTTTGAGAAGTGTTTGAATTAATGAAGAAGACCAGAAAAAGGTCTCCTAATACTTACTGACTGGAAGACGGTGTCAAAACCCCCAATGACATGATTAGAAACAGAATGAGGTCCATTGTGCTATTTTTATGATCCCTATAAAAATACAAGCTCTGGTTTTTATGTTAAATATCTTGCAAAGGTCATCTTTATAGATATAGATTTGGCTTGATATATATATACCAAGCTTGATTTGGCATATAATATCCTGTACAAATCATTAAATAGAATGGAATCATCATTTTCACAAATGGATGACAACAGGTTCTTAACAAACCATTCATTGGAAGAGGAACCACATTCTGTTCTCACTTGTACCTGTTTAGGGCCTCAATTCAAGAAGGCTTTTAATCATGTGCTTAATTTCAAGTAAGTTCTATTAATCTGATTGAAAATTAAGTATGTGCTTAAAATTAAGCTAATGTTTGCGTTTCTTGAATGGGGCGGGGGCTGTCCTGAACTGAGGCCTAAATGCAGAGGAACTCTGTCAGTGATGTTTCTCAAGAGTTTCACTGTATTGCTGAGATCAGAATCTGATGCCTAATTTTTCGACAAGACATTTAAATTAAAATTTGTGTTTTCCATATATTTAGGTATAGTCTAGTATATATATTTGTAAATTTTATTGCTCTTTTCAAAATAAATGCTTTAGTGCTTCACTGAATTAAGTTGTAGGAGTGTGAAACAGCTCTAAGTTCATGCCTTAACAAATCTTTACATTATAGTGTGCCTCTTTAGTTGTATTTTATTTGCTTCAAATATAGGCCAAATCTTGTTTGCTATGGTACTGAGGTAGGCCCACTGACTTTAAGGAACTGTTCACATTAGGCAAGCTTGATTTGGCATTTAATGTCCTGTACAAATCCATTAAATAGAATGCAATCATTATTTTCACAGATGGATGACAACAACAGAGTCTTAACAAACCATTCTTTGGAAGAGGAAAACTGTAACATTCAGACGAAATTTGAATATCTTAAAAGGTAAGTGTGATATCTGCATCTCTGGGGCAAAGTGGGAGGGTCCAGGAGCAGAAGGGGCAGAGCCAAGGGCAGTCAGCCTTCAGCACTGCCTGGACCGCAGTGCTGGGTCCCTTTCCCCACTCTCTGACAGCTCATGTAGCTGGAGCAGTGCTGCCGCAACATTTCAAAGGTTCCCAGAGTTCTGGCTACCATGCTGGGCCAAGGGGCAACTGCCCCCTTTGTCCCTTCCCCTCAGTCAGGTGGACTGGATATCTGAATAGAACTTACTTCTATATTTTTCTCCTCATAATCAAATTTCATGTGTGTATCCGTTTTCCACAAAGGCAGTTGGAAAAGATGGAGGTACAAAATGAAGAACTTGCACATCAATTGGCAAACCAAGAGGAGAGTCTTCAGCACACTGAATTGCAGCTTAAAGAGAAATTAGCAGAATATGATTCTCTAGCCAGACAATTGGAAGCTGCTTTGGAAGAAGGCAGAAAAACGGTATATATGGTCAATATGTTTCTAAACTTGATTGCAGTTTTTCCCATTTTCAAATAAAGACCTCTTTGGAAAAGAGCAAGGTACTTGAGCAGGTGTGATGGCCAGACAACTCAAGAAAAGTAGATCATGCCATGTGTGGGGTCAGTGAGGAAAAATGGGTAATGGGAGCATCATCTAAATAAATATGAAGACCTTTGGATTTTCTGAACCTATTGAAGTTGATGGCAAAATTCCCATTGACTTCAATGGGACCAGGATTTTGTCATTCATCTTTACACAAAGGAATTCTTTCCATCAAACCACATGAAAAGCTTCAGCAACCCAGTGTTTAAATGTACAAATGTGACGTAAGTTCTGATCAAAAAGCTTCTGCTAGCCTTTTTTCATTTTCATTTCCCTTTCATATAGCCCACAAGGAGTTGGATACTGAGCCTTTCTAATTTCAGAAGAGGGCTTTCCACAGTCAAATTTCCCAGCTTTTGTTTTGAGTCTTGAACATAAAGGATAGATTTTAACCAAATAGGCAAAGTATAGGACCTTAGATTACTTGTAACTATTGCAGTACAATCAGAAAATATTGATCTAAAGTGATAATTTCCCCATTAAATTACCTATCGGTAGAATAGACTGCACGGTTTTATGATTGTTTTCACATTCTAGTAGTATTGACTGATTCTGAATAAATCTCTGCTCAGCACAGATTCACAAATGAGTCATCAGACTCTTTTTTTCCCCTATTCGTCAATCCCCCGGTGTTTTCCTATGATACAATTTACTTCATTTTTGACCGTGTGTGGTCAGTATAATTGATAATTCCTCGGGAATTGAGGGAGGATTATTGCTGGCAAATACGGAAGAGACCATTAGTGGTAAAATAATCGTAAAATAATTATTCATTGTTTTGGGCTTTAAATGCAGGTGTATGGGTAATTATGTAGCTTTTTGTTCTTTTGTTACTATTCAGAAGTCTGAAGAGGTGGAAAAAATGTCATGCAAGGAGAGAGCTCTTCAGACAAAAATATTTTCTCTTGAAACAGAATTAAGAGAGAGACGAGAAGAGCAAAAGCAACTTGTCTGCAAATTAACCAATGTGAGTAATCTATCATTTCAATAATGGCATAGAGTGTATGCTTATAGAGTTTGCAGGTGATATCAAGCTGGGAGGGGTTGCAAGTGCTTTGGCGGATAGGGTCATAATTTAAAATGATGTAGACAAACTGGAGAAATGGTCTGAGGTAAATGGGATGAAGTTTAATAAAGACAATCAGTTTCACATATACAAATTGGGAAGTAACTGTCTAACAAGGTGTACTGAAGAAAGGGATCTAGTGGACCACAAGCTAAATATGAGTCAACCATGTGACAGTTGCAAAAAAAAGCAAATATGATTCTGGAATGCATTAACAAGAGTGTTGTGAGGAAAACACAAAGTAATTCTTCTACTCTAATCTGTGCTGATGAAGCCTCAGTCGGAATATTATATCCAGTTTTGGGCAACAAATTTCAACAAAGATGTGGAGAAATTGGAGAGTGTCAAGACAAGAGCAACAAAAATCATTACCTGATCCATGAGGGAAGAGTGAAAGAATCAGGTTTATTTAGTTTGGAAAAGAGAAGACTTGAGGTATGTCTATACTTGCCCGGCATTCGACACGTCACGATCAATCTTTCAGAGTTCAGCTTTGCTGCATATGTGAAGATGCAACAAAATAGACCTCTCTGGGCTCAGCCATTGACCCTGGTACTCCAAGCTATTGAGTGGAGCAAGGGATATCAGTGCAAGCCAGAAGAGCCCCATTCTATATCAGTGCAGAAAGGTGATTCTGATACATTGATTCTAGCTATACTAATGACCTAGCGAGAACTGTGTATCTGGGATTGTCTTTATTCCCCAGTGTAGACCAGTCTTGAGAGGGAACATGATAGCAGCCTACAAATACTGAAAAGGGTGTTACAAGGAGGAGGGAGAGAAATTGTTCTCCTTGACCTCTGAAAGGACAAAAAGCAATGGTCTTTTAATTACAGCAAGGAAGGTTTAGGTAGGACATTAGGGCTACGTCTACACGTGCAGCCAACATCGAAATAGCTTATTTAGAAGTAGCGACATCGAAATAGCCTATTTCGATGAATAACGTCTACACGTCCTCCAGGGCCGGCAACGTCGATGTTCAACTTCGACGTTGCTCAACCCAACATCGAAATAGGCGCAGCGAGGGAACGTCTACACGTCAAAGTAGCACACATCGAAATAGGGATGCCAGGCACAGCTGCAGACAGGGTCACAGGGTGGACTCAACAGCCAGCCGCTCCCTTAAAGGGCCCCTCCCAGACACAGTTGCATTAAACAACACAAGATCCACAGAGCTGACAACTGGTTGCAGACCCTGTGCCTGCAGCATAGATTCCCAGCTGCCGCAGAAGCAGCCAGAAGCCCTGGGCTAAGGGCTGCTGCCCACGGTGACCATAGAGCCCCACAGGGGCTGGAGAGAGAGCATCTCTCAACCCCCCAGCTGATGGCCGCCATGGAGGACCCAGCAATTTCGACGTTGCGGGACGCGGATCGTCTACACGGTCCCTACTTCGACGTTGAACATCGAAGTAGGGCGCTATTCCTATCTCCTCGTGAGGTTAGCGACTTCGACGTCTTGCCGCCTAACGTCAAAGTTAACTTCGAAATAGCGCCCGACGCGTGTAGACGCGACGGCAGCTATTTCGAAGTTGGTGCCACTACTTCGAAGTAGCGTGCACGTGTAGACGCAGCCTAGGAAAAACTTCCTAATTGTTCATGTGATCAAACACTGGAATAAATTGCCTAGGGATGTTGTGGAATCTCTATCATTGGAGGTATCTAGGAGCAGGTTTGATAAACATTTATAAGGGATGATTTAGATGGTGCCAGGTCCTACCTCGAGGGCCAGGGACTCAACTTGATGACCTCTCAAGCTCCCTTCTAGTTATGATTCTGTGACTTTCTCAGGGGGAAGAAAAGAAATTGGTGGAAAGTTTCAATTCTCTGCATATGCAGCAGTACAGTGTTCCCTCAGGAGTAAACCTGGCTCTTCACTGTCTTATGATCTCTCTTTGAAATGCCAGCACTTGAAAGTTTAAGGTTTTTCTATGGAAGGTGCTAATTCTGTCATGGCAACAGAGAGAACTGTACCTTGGATCTCTTTTTAGTTCATCTCAAATACACCTTGTAGGTGACAGGCCTGGCTATCTGCACCTTGCTGCAGATAGAATCACACACTCCAGCAATTCCTAAAGTGGATTTCTGGGCTGTATCCCCTTTTTACCAAGCATAGTAATGACTTAGGCCCAAATCAGCTTTTATATCTACAGAGGTTTTCTTTAGGGGTCCATGGCAATGTAAATTTGCAGTGACACAGAAAAGCGTCTTCCATACAAAGCATAGTTTTTCCTCAAAAATACAAAGCACCTAGAATGCAGGTAGAAATAATAAATGACCTGAACGAATGAGTCTTACTTACAAAAGCTGGTTTCTTTAATAAACCTGCTTCTTCATAATGAAATCCATCCTGCTAACTAAGGCTGCCTGTCTGTCAGAGAGGTCACAGAAGTCACCGAGGTACATCCACACCACCCACTGCTGAAGCAGCCCTTCATTCAGCTGGTCAGGCACACCCACAGTCAGCCTAAGTGGCCCCAGGGTCAAAGATGAGCAGTGGCCAGCATGGTTACCTCTGGGGACTGCCTGAGCTGTGGCCTTGGTTGGCCACAACAGCATCCAGTGGACTGCTCTGGGAGCTGCTGGAACAGCGGCCAGCAGGGGCATTAGACCAGCCACTGCTTGACATCTGGTCCCAAGGACTGCCTAAGCAGCAAGCCACGGTAGCAGGTCCCAGGGATTGTTAGAGGAGTGGCTGGAGCAGCTGCTGGCCCCGCAGACAACCCAAGGAGCAGCTTTTGGGCTAGTCTCAAGGGGCCTCCCAGAGCAGCAGTGCTCCAGGCCCCCCAGCTGAAATTTAGTCAAGGGTATTTACAGTAAAAGTCATGGGCAGGTTACCAGCTAAAATTTTTAGTTTGTTACTTGTGACCTGTTCATGACTTTTACTAAAAATACCTATAACTAAAATCATAACTAGCTTACAGAGGCAGGCACATTATTCATACAGAACAGTACAGTAGAACCCCGCTTATCAAAGCCACCTTTATCTGGCTCTCCATATTAACTGAACTGGGCACAGCATTCTGGATTGTCAACCCTGCTGTTTCCAAGGGCTGAGAGCTGGAACCCTTTCTCCTGATTATCCAATCAGGCCCTGATCCCAGTTAGATCATATAACTGGGATTGCACTATGTAGATATTTCCCTGTAAACCATAACTTAAACTCATAGAATACTGACTTTTTTCAAGACTGTCTCTGTGGCACTTAAATTTTTTCCTTTGAATATAAAATCTATTTATTATGCTGAAATAAGGACTCATCTGTCCCTTGTTCTTTTAGCAGTAAGTTTTAATGATTGATTTTTATTTCTCTAGAATATGGGAATCCTTAACATTTCAAATGCATTTGTTGTTTAATTTTCCTTTGTTTATTGGCTGTTTTTCCAAAGGAGACTGGAAAAGATCTTAGTCTCCCATGTTAGTTGAATCATTTCAGGGAAGCTTCCTCCCTGAGAAAAGAGATCACTCCCCAATGTAGGGAAAAATCCACCCAGATGAGAACACCACAGATTTCAGCTCCCTACTTGAATGAGGATATTCTGGATGTTCTGTTAGCTGTTTTTGTTACTTATTTCCAACATTGTCAACATTCAACCTCATCTCTGAACCTCCCAGCTCTTATCCAGGATTTTGGCTGGGTTGTTCTTGTCCCAGTTTTTCTTTTTTCATTTTGAAAGGTACCTCTGAAAATCTATCCATGATACCAATGCACTTGTTCACTTTTCATGAGCCTGATCGTGGCTGTGGTGAAATCATGGGGAGTTCTGACTTTCAGATTAATGGGACCATAAGCCTCAAAAGCATGAATTTGTTACAACTCACTTAACTTTATAGAGAGGAGTTTTATTCAAATGACCAGACTTTCCTGTACAATCTAAGTCATTTTATCTCAAAACTCTACTTCCAAATCTACCACCTGAGGCTGAAACCTTAAGATAAAACTACAAATCACTGGTATTATTTTTCAGCAAACTCTCTCCAAAACCTCTGTAACAAGTTTGTAGTCTACTTTTCAATGGGTTCTATTTTAGAAATATTTCAGGCTGCCAGTTCAAGATAAATATGAAAAGAGAATTTATGCCTGATGGGGGAGGTATTCTGACCAAGCACAAAAGATGTATATTTTTCATCCATAAAATTGGGAATATATTATGCAAAGTATATGCAATATATTATGCAAAGTGCCAAACGGAACTATGAAGGGCGCGATCCATAGTCTACGTAGACTGAAGGTTGCTACTACTATTATGCAAAGTGAAAAACAAAAATTACATTGGCTGTGTCTACACTACAAAAATAACTTCAAAGTTGCTTACTTCGAAGTACAACTTCGAAATAAGCAACTTCAGAGATAAGCGTCTACGCACACCCTACTTTATCTAATAGAACTAAATCTACAAGTTATTATTGAAAAATAAATTTAAGAAAAATATTTATTTTAAGCTACTCATATCAGAAAACATAATGGGCATAAAAAGAAATTTAAAAAATGACTATTTATGTGGTAAATTATCTGTGACTTACCATGTATGGATCTGATAGATAAGTAAACATTGTTTTTATTCACAGATGAGGTAAGCAACAAAAGTCAGGCTTCTTTAAAGATCAGTAACAGATGTTCTCATTAGAAAAAATAAGTATGAGAGTTTTGAGTTTGTATTGGAATTAAGGTCCCATAAATCTTTAATGATAGAATTGCAGAAAGTTTGACTGTGGCTGTAAAATATATCCCAGGACTCATGTCTTCTTTTTTAAGAATATAAAGTTATGCAAACAGATCAAATTGGGCTCAGGAGACATAATGTGTAGGTTCAAGATTTTGGGGTTATTGTGAGGGTCTTTTGTTTGTGTGGAGTTGGCTAAAATTTTAGGGAATGATGGACAAGGCTATAAAGTTTGAGTAGTAGTCATCTTGCATTTTTATTTTGTATTTTATTTCCAACTTACACACCATTTCCCTCTTTTTAGAGTGAGAAACACCAGGAAGTATGTTTGAAAGAATTAGAGCACAATCTACAAAAATCAGAAAACCAGAACCACAGTATCCAGAATTATGTACAGTTTTTGAAAAAGTCGTACGTAACAATGTTTGGTTGATTTCTTTAATGTAAAATATTTTAAATAATAAAGGTAGAATGTTATGAAGTTCTGTGTGTCCTTAACTCTTGATGAAGTCCACAGAAGTTGAGGACACTTTGCTGGTTTGGATCCTGTGTTGTTAGGGCTTCCTAAGAAAACTCTCACTCCAAATTTTGCAAAATTGAGTGCTACCCTGATATACAGAGACTGGTTGATCATGTTCTGAATGTATACATGGCAGTACTAATCTGAAAAGATGGTGCATTTTGTGAACAATAGTGAATGGAAAAACAACACAGTCTTCATGAAAGATGTGTGTTTCTGTTAGTTATTGTACTTCTGTTGCTGTAGACATCCCTCTGGATTCAATATGCACTCCAGCTGCCATAATAGTAATAGAAATACTTCTTAATATTTTGCAAATGTAATACATAATTGAAAGAAAATCCATTGCAATTATTATATGGAAGCGCCAAGTGTGGTGACATGCCTTCTGAGAATAGCCCTAGTTCAACAAGGTATTTAAGATTATCACTAATTGTAAGCACATGTGTGGTTCATTGGGATTATTTGTGTCTAAAATGAACCAGATGTTTACATACCTATCTGAACTGAGACCAGTCTGAAAGAGAATCCTGATTATGTAAGTTGGTTGTGATATATTTTAAAGGATAACAGATTCATATAACATCTAAACATTTCAACATATACATTTATATGTATTAGATATCCTATAATTGTCCTCTTTAAATAAAAATCTAACTGACAGTATTTATTTTACGTGCATGTTGTAACTATACTTTGTCAAATATAACAAACTTATAGCAACTAAATATTGTTTGGTGCATCAGTGGGTTTCTTTTTCCCCTCTGTCCTATTAGGTATCCATATCAACAATCTAATGGCATATACAGTATTATTCTGCTGGTGTACACTCTAGACTTCTTTTAAGAATACTATTTAAGTATATTTGGTTATTGTGTCACTAGCATAGTTCTTTCTATTACACTTTTTGGTTGCTTGCATTAAAATCTAACACTAAATTTTACTTTGATTAGGAATAATATTTCCCCACCATCACTTCAGAATTTACCTGTTTAGTGATACTGAATAATCATAACCTTTTCAAAAAATCATCAATGAATAAACATCAAGATGTGAAGAGGTAAAACATAGAATCCAGTACAAGATTTATTTTTAAAAGATTAGTACAGACCAGTCAAGCTACATGGTCACTTTAGTAACTGCAGGGTTATTCTTTCATAAATCATTTAAGAATTTCCAATAAATTGTTTTTAACCTATCATCTGCTATGCAGGAACTTAAAAAAAGAATATTTTGTCTTTACTTTAGTGCAATAGTCTTTCAGATATAGGACTTGAATTTGTTTGAACATTGCCTAATCTATAGATTAGGTATCATTTTGAGTTCTATGGCAGTTCAGCAGCCTCTAGATCAGCCATGGAATTATTAAGTTTACTTTGATTGATGGTGAGCACCCTGATGTATGCAGGAAGACAATCACATTTAGGGTAAGTCTATACTAGGGAAATAATTCAATTTCAGATAACGCAATTGTAGTTACAGCATTTGTGTAGCTAGAATTGACATATCAGAATTGACTTACTTCCCTAGTGAAGTCCGAGCCACTTTTGTTTCATGTCAGCATCCCTTACTCAACGTGATAGTGTGGAATACAGGAGTCAACAGCCAAGCCCAGAAATGTCGATTATGCTGTGTCTTCACCAGATGCACAGAATCAAACTCCAGAAGATCAAGCACAGCACATCAATCTTCTGGTAAGTATAGACAAATCCTTAGGGAAGACCTTTTGAATTTCTAATAGTTTTATTAGCACAATCAGTAATATCACAAATTGCAATATTGCAGAGTAAACAAATGATACAAAGTACCTACATATCCTGATAATTTCTTTCAGGAAGCCCCAATATAGATAAGATGACCTTCAAGTCATCCTTGGCATTGTAGGTTCCAGAAACTATCCCTGGGATACAGTAGTCAAGTAGCACTACCCACAGAAAGGTTGGTAACACCTGGTCTATCTCATGCAGAAACAGTAGGAGTTTCAATATCTGTTCCTGTCAACACTGATGTTGGAGTGCCCTCTTCTCATAGGTTACTAGGCTTTTATTAGCATATAACATCAATTGATCTCCATAGTGTTCTTGTAGTTGAACATCTGTAGATATTTTTATTTTAAGATATCCAGAGCCTGTATAAACTGGCTTCTTGCAGTTATCTGTCAATAGGTTAGCACTGCTTGCTTGTTACAGCACTCTGTCTTGTGACATCTTATGATATAGGATCACTTAGAGGTTAGTTGCTGATGTCAAGTCTCTAGCTCTTAGACTTTAGCCAGTTTGCCTAAAATAATGTTTTATAGCCTTGAGACCTATAGGGTTTTTGCATTAGTCTCTTAATCCATGTCTATATCTTACCTACCATAACAGGCTACATGGATTAGTGGAATTGGTGACATAGTTTCAGAGGTAGAATCTTTACCTCAATGTAGTACACAAGTTCGTTTGTTTCAAGTATCACCTGAATATAAAACATCTCTTTTTGGTCAGGCTGACTGATAGCAATGCTATTCAGAAGATACTAAGCCACTGAGATATCATGCTGAGGATGCTGGACTGACAGTTATGAGTCAAAAAGATATATTTTTCCTGAACTGAGAAAAGAAATTGTGGAATCACTAGAGCCCTTATCTTGTAAATGTTTATGCATGCACTTTATCCCTGTTGTATGCGTCAAGTTAAACTTGTGCAAGACTGAGTCTGTAGTACTCTGTGTTTTTGTATAAAGTTACTTACATCTAAATATTTACAGGATTGAGGCTTAATAGACAGTAGCTATTCACCCCTTTTACCCACATACTTTGATTTACCTACTATGGATAGCTACAACTAGAAAGCATTATGAGTTACACTGAGGCTACTAAGTTACCAGTTGATTCTGACTGTGCTGCAGTATTTTGTACTTGGAAGCCAGGATGAGTTAATGCTATGCAAAGAGAATAAAATGTTATAAACACATCAGAAGGAATACTAGAGAAAAAATAGACCCATTAGTAAATGGTTCTAATTACTAATCAGTAAATTAGTAATGGGAGACCAGAGTCCAATGCTGAATAGCTAAGGTATTGCATTGCTTGTTTAAATCTCTGTTCGACTACTAAAAACAAAGTCAGTTTAGATAGTTCATAAATTAGGAAAGCCTTGTAAAAAATAACTGTTCGCAAAGAGCAGGGAACCATAAGGGAACACTTGGAAAATCTGAACATATAAAAGTCAGCTGGCATGTATGCAAGTCATGCCTTGTAGGTCAGAGGTTCTTACATTGTGGTTTGTGGAGAACTTTGTGGTCTGCAGTGAATGGGTTGATCATGTGGTATTAGGTCCTTTCCCCTTGTTTCTAGCTACTAAATGGTATTAAAAGACAGATACAAATATATGTAGTCTCAGAGCTATTACAGGATTGCGAATGGGAGAGCTGCAGGAAATCTGTGTTTGCTACACAGAGGAACTCCTTCTATATATATTAGCTTAACTTGTTGTAGATAACTTGCCTGTCAAAAATTACTCACCTCAGGCAAGGGAGTGACGACTTACATGGTTGAACTTATAAACTGGATATACAGATATTTAGTAGGAGAAATATATTGGTGATAGAGACAGCAAATTAGACATAGAGTTTGTAATATCAAATGAAAGTAACAAAGACCAATGTGTTTTAGGTTGCATACGTTGAAGAACAGCAGCCCAGGAGAAAATATGGGCAAACAGAGAGTGTACTGAGAAGATGCTGAGGTGCATGTGGTACATTTCTAGCCATCAGAATGTTCCCCAAATCTGCCCTCTTCTGAAAATAAAATGACAGCTCTGATACTGCTTCCAAATGATTTAAAAATATTGCTAGATGCATTAGGCTAACAATACATTAGATAATACTGCATCATATGCATGTTCAGTAGTAAGTGAGTCCACAAAGAAAAGGAACATCCCAAACTCCAGTGAGATGACAACCCCCCAAATTTTTTTATGAACCATGACTTGTGCTACCATTAGTATCCTACTGCTTGTATTTTAGAAGGTACCTTTGTGGCTTTGTGCCTCCTTGTTTTTAGCATATGCAGCAGATTGTCATTTCTATTTTCACACTATAGAATTCAAGTGTCATATCTTCATTTGGAATTTTCTCATTATGTGGCTTTTTAATTGACTTTTTCCTCAGACTGCTAGTGGCAAAGTTGACATTGATACCACTGAAATGAAGTCATGTTTCTGTAATATATTGTACTTAGCCTCATGATATGCAGCCACCAACAATGCACTGCAGGATAAAACTTCTTTTTAGTAAGTGGGTTTTAAGGATACTCTTGACCATATTGCAAATCAAATCGTACCAACATTGTTTTTATCATCCAGGTTCCAACCCATCAACGGTGTTGCTGGTTCTATCTTAAGCAGTAGGAGACCTTCAGTATAGTGTCCTGAGACATAACCATCCCATATGCATCCCAGTGAGTTGAATCTTATAGTCCAGGGGTGGACCACAATTTTTGATGGGAGGGTTGCTCCAAGAATATGGGAGGTGTTCAAGGGCTGCAGTCTTCCACAATATTAATGAAAGAGGTGCAAAGTCTGGGATGAAGGTTGTGTGCAGATGGGAGCTTAGATAAGGGGTTGGAGTGCAGCAGGAGGTGCGGATCTGGGAGAGTTTGGATGAAGGAGGGGGTACTGTCCTGGGGCAGGCAACTGGGGTACATGAGGGGGTGCAGGGGTTTGGACTATGGCCTAAGGTAGGAAGAGGTTGTGTTCTGAGTCAGGAGACTGGGCTGTAGGAGAGGAAGCAGGGGTTTAGGTTGTGACCTAGGGCAGGGGACTAGGGTGAAGGATCTGGGAGAGGGTGTGGGTACAGGGGGGCGGGCAGAGGGGGTGGGTTACGTGGGGTAAGGGAGGCAATGTGGCGCTGGTGGGGGTGAGGGGTGGGGTCCCAGGGGCAGGCTCTGCCTGGGAAATGCTTACCCTGGTGACTTCCAGCCGGCAGCCCAGAAGTTCCCGGCCTTCCATGTCCTGACAGGTGGCTCAGAGCAGCTGCTGCAGGGCCATGTGCATCTGTGAACAGCTGCAGGCCTCAGGGTAGGTGGGGAGGCATTCTCCAGCACTGCCTGTTCTTCAAACTGGCAGCTCCCATTGGCCAGAAACCAGCCAACGGTGTCTGCAAGGTTTTGCTGAGGGCAGGGGCAGCATGCGAAATCTCTCTCCCACTCCCTCTGGCATTGCAGCTGTTCACAGACAAGCATCACCCCAGAGCAGCTGCTCTGAGTGGCAGGGTAGAGTGTGGCAGGCAGCTTCTGCTGCATCCATGGGCCAGATCCAGCGGTTTGGCGGGCTGGATCCAGCCCATGGGCCATATTTTGCCTAGACCTGCCCTAAAGGCTCGTTCAGCATGGTGGTTAATCTGCACATAACTTTGAGCACGTACAAAGTCCTGCTGTCAGATCAGTTTTCTTGGGACTATTGTCTCATGCTTACGTGCCTCACTAAACCACATTGTTAATTATGCTCGTTAATACTGCAGCATCCTTGTCTTCTAATCATTGTATTTATAGTAGTAATTCCACGTGATGAATTAGATTTTTTTCTGAAATTATGTTTCACTGTAACTTCCATCCAGATGTTGTTAATATGTGATAATGGACTCATGTGTCTTTAGTCAACCTGACAGCTTTGTTTGGGGCTCGGAGGAGAGAGTCTGTTAAAGGGACGGGGTAGTTCAGAAGAGTTGTCTTTCCTCAGTATCCTGTACATTTCTGTGTATATTTGGTAACACAATAAAACAAGCTGTTTTGTTTAGAATTATCTAGAACCATCTAGAGACACTAAAGTTGGGCAATAAGTTGCATTTCACCCCTTCTGTCAAGTAAAGTTTCATATCCAGGCATAATGTTCCTTCATTGACATTGTAACTACGGGGAGTTCTGAGTTTGCTAGTCCAAAAGAAGACAACAAGCACTCAGTCTCCAATCTTACAAATATTCATCTTGGATGAAAGGGAAACCAATACACGGGTGCCTCATTTTTCACTGTCTGTGGGAAACTGAGGATTTGAAGCAGAGGATACTCGTACTATCATATGCTTTAGTTTTGCTAATGTCTGGGAAAACAGAATTTAAAGCAGAAGCATAAGTTTTAAGGGTACTAGGGGCCCTACCCTCTTTAATCTTGTCTGCCAAATACCCTATTACTAGTAGTTTAGAGTTGATAGAACTTTTATCTCTGTTTCCTCTCCATGGCATAAAGCTGCTATAAATTCTCTTTTAAGATCTGTTGATGGAGACTTTCTAAAGAGATAATAGCTTCCCTCTGTAAACCTGCCTTTTCAAGGAATTTCTTGATAGAAGACATACGATATCCTCTGAGTTCCTTACAGCTGAGTCATCAGCCTGATGTGATATGTTACCAGCTCTCAAACCTTCCTAGTTCTCTTGCATAGCCCAGTATTAGTGCCTAGAACCCAAGATTTGTATCTCGATAGAGGTTTAAAAAGGGACTATTAATATCTAACTCGCCATAACTTCCACTAAAATAACTACTACTGCATTTTGCATCAGAAGCAATAAAGGAAAGAGATTACATCCCAGATGAGCACTTCTTTTTTCCAAAGGCCCTCATAACCGAGTCTTCTTTACAAGGGAATTTATACATAAAAATCTCCTGTTTTCTGATTATTCTGAAAGTCTCCCATAGAACTATACGTATGTGGAAAATTCTGTTCTTCCCAAAGACTTTCCACTTGAGAAGGGCATTCCTCACCATCTTCCTTTCGCTTGTAATGTGAAAAGTTCCAGGAGGAGCTGTTAGACTCTTAACATCATTTCAGAATTATTAGTAAAGCTGCCTGTCTAAGTTTTGACTCTACAATCTTTTGCCTGGCTAAGATGCCGCTAATTCATTGCCTTAGAATTTGTGCCTGATCTCTTGTGGGACATCTAGAAAAGGGAGAATGATTCAGATTACCTGGAATGTGTCTGTCTATCTGTCTGATTTTGAGAAAAGACACCAGTTCTCTTTCCCTGCTTAATTGGCTATGGCAACTGCTTTCCTTCAGAAGCCTTTTGCTCCATAATCATTAAGAGATGTGTCTGCACCTGCCGGCTATTTTGAAATAGCCAGCCCAACTTCAAAATAGTGCCCGGCGCGTCTACATGCGCCGGTCGCTATTTTGAAGTTGAAATGGACGTAAGACGTCGAGACGGCAAAATCGCTATCCCCATCAGAAGATGGGAATAGCACCCTACTTCAATGTCCAACGTTGAAGTAGGGCATGTGTAGACAATCGACGACTTGCTACGTTGAAATAGCGGGGTCCTCCATGGCAGCCATCAGCTGAGGGGTTGAGAGACGCTCTGTCCAGCCCCTGAGCTGTATGATCGCCTTGTGCAGCAGCCCCTTAAATTTCCATGTCCCCTGATTTCCTGTGGCAGGAAGCTGAGAGTGTGCAGGCAGCAGCACAGACACATGCACAGCCTACATGCCCTCCAGACACCCTGATCCCTCATCCAGCACCCATGGCAGCCAGCCAGCCCCACCCCCACCCCCTGAGCACTCCCCCAGGGCTCCCAGCCATCCAACCAGGGGAGGAAGAGGCGGCAGGGCCTCTCCTGGTTGGATGCTGAGGTCTGGGACCTGCTGGGGTTTTGGGGCGAGGAGGAGGTGCTCCAGGTAATGGGGAGCAAGCGGCAGAATGCAGATGTGTTCACCCAGCTGGCCGAGGGCCTGGCTGCCCGGGGTCATCCTGTCCACACTCCTGACCATGTCAGGAGTAAGGTCAAGGAGCTGCGGCAGGGTTACGCCCGGGTCCGGGACACAGCCAGCCAGACTGGGGCCAACCCTGCCACTTGCCCCTTTTACAGGGAGCTCAGGGAGATCCTGGGCTGCCGGTGCACCTCCCCCCACCCCGGCCACCCTGGATACCTTGGCTGATGAGCCCCAGCAGGCCCCAGAGCCAGAGTCCGGCCTGGAGGCCATTCCTATGCCCCAGGGGCCCCCAGAGGAGCCCATCCCTGGGGCAGCGGAGGAGGAGGAGGAGGAGGAGGGATCCAGTGACGGGGGGCTCCTGATCGACCTCCCCTCACGCAGCTCCAGCAGGGTGTCCGCCCAACAGGTGTCCCCCGACTGTGGGAGCAAACCGTCAGGTATGCACCCCAGGTGCACACCCCTGAGTTAAGGGGTGGGGGCAAGGGACACGACCAGGGCCCTGCACACACCCAGCTGACCCTGGTCTACCATGGCCCAGCCAGACCACGGCCCCGGGACAGCAGTGGCACATCCCTCAGAGCCCAGCAGCACCTGCCCCGCAGGACAGCACCGTGCCCCATCCCTGGGGATAGGGGAGAGCAGAACCCCCGAAGGTCACCCATGGTGGGGGGACACCACAGCCATGATCATCCTGGGGGACAGGGGATGGGGACCCAGCAGCAGACGGGTGGGGGGCATGGGCCACGAGTCAGGGCCCAGATAATGACTGTTTTCACTCTTTCCCGCTCTATTCTGCAGCCACACCATCTGAGGGCCACAACAGCATGGGCACTGCATCTGTCGTGCCAGACAGCCCAATGGTGATGTTGCACCATGGCCGCCAGGTAGCAGAGCAGGGACTGGCCCGAGGATGAGCCCACCACCTCCGGAGCCAGGCATGGGCAGCTGCTGACCCCCAGCTGCTTTCCACCCTCCAGTGTCAGGTGGAGGTGTCAGAGCACTGCCTGCAAGTGAAGGAGCACCGGCTCCATTTGCAGGAGAGAGCGCTCGCCTGGTGCCAGGAGGCTTGGGGGTCTATCATGAGGACATGCATGCGCATCGCCGAGCAGATGGCACCTCCAGCCACCGTCCCTCTCAGCCACCCTCCACCTGCACTGGAGTCTGCCGAGGAGGGGGACCACAGGGCTCAGGAGCCGGCCCAGCCATGCCTGCCAGTCCTCCTGGCCCCCACCCAGCCTCAACAGGGCCTCCGGCTCAGATGTGGGTTGCACGCCCCCGCCGGGCGCTGGACAGTAGAGGGGAAGGGGGCCAAGGACTGGGACCCCCAGGGCCCCCTCTTGTATATATTCCTCCCCCCATTATTGTACGTAGTTGCCTTGTCCCACCCTCCTTTAGTAGCTGTCCCCCCTAGTGTACATAGTTCCCCCATGCATGTTAAAGTTCGTTTGGTTTCAAGAATGTTCTGTCTATTTAAAACAAAACAAACGTGCGTTGTGTGGTCTTTGGTGCGCAGTGGTGTGGGCGTGGGGGCAGTGTAGTTTGGGGCGAGGGTGGGTAGTTCACCAGGCTGGCCCTGCTGGCATTCACCCCGCACCCTGGTCGAAATGGGCCCGCAGGGGCGGCCATGTGGGCTTCTGGCTGCTGCTGCTGGGGGTCCATGCTGCGTGCACGGGGTCTGTGAGTGGTTGTGGGCTCTGAGGACCTGTGCTGTGCAGGCTGAGTGTGCCTAGGAGGGGCCCTTTAAGGGAGCGGCTTGCTGTTGCCCTGGAAGGGCTAGTCTGCCCTGTGACCCTGTCTGCAGGCTTTCCTAGGCCCCTGACTCCGATTGGGGCTGCTTTTGTGTGTAGACGCTCCCCTGCGGGGCCTATTTCAATTTAGTGCTTTCCTATGTCGACATTGAACGTCGAAGGCACCAGCCCTGGAGGATGTGTGGACACTGCGCATTGAAATAGCTTATTTCAGTTTCGCTACGTCAAAATAAGCTGTTTCGATGTAGCATCCTAGTGCAGACGTAACTAGGAGGTACAGGAGAAAGGAAACAATTCCTGGGCAGGTATCAGGCACAGATTCAAGCTCCATCACACCTGTAAATTTCTCCTCTCAGTTGCTCAGGGAATAACAAATTACTTTGTTGTACTTAGTTCCTAACATTAAAGTGGGTGAGAAAGAGGATAAGAAGGAGAAAGAGAACTTACAAGCCAAGAAAGAATGGGGTGAAGGGATGAGTTGACGAATTAAATTTGTCAGTTAAAGGAAAACTTATTTGTCAGAGATTGAGTTTAATAGTCTTGATCAAGTTCAGCAAGGGAGTGATGCTGCATGAGTGAAGGTGAGCATGACTGCATGGGGAAGGAAAACAGCTATTGCTTTCTCCATGAAGTAAATGAGGAAAGGTGGGCAGAGAGGGAGGCAGGGGTTGAAAAACAGGAAGACTGACTTAACCCGCTAGCAGAATCCAGGCTTCAGCATAACAGCCCTTTCCCCAGGGGGACAGCTAGAGTCAGCCAGTGCAACGAATAAGAGAAGCAGAACCACCTAGGAAGGGGGTTGGGCTACAGCAGTGGTTCTCTACCAAGGGTACATTGGAGTCCAATAGTAAAGCAAGGATTGCCACACGTGGGGTTAGGAACAGAGAAGTAGCTGTATTAGTCTGTATTCTAACGAAACAAAACAGCACGTCGCACTTTAAAGACTGAATATGATTTATTAGAAGAAGTGGGTCTGATCCACAAAAGCTCGTCACCTAATATATCATTTTGTTAGTCTTAAATACTACATGACAGCTGTTTCACACTTGTGGTTGTCATCCTTGCACATTCGCCAACCCCCCTCCCCACTCTAAATAAATGGTCCCTCCCCTAGAGCCCGGGTCCCCCAGCCCACCCCCCTGAGCCAGGATCCCCAAGCCCAACCCCCCAGATAAATACCCTCACCCACTTCCCTTAGAGCCAGGCACTCCCACTGCACCCCCATATATTTGAATCAACTGACTGGAGTTGCCGCCACTGGATCTGGGGCCACTGGAATCGCAGGTGCCACACTGGGCCCCAAGGCTGCGCCACACCAGGGCTGAAGGAGTTGTGTGGCTCCCAGCTGGTGCCACAGATACCGTGCCAGAGGAACTACAGCAGGAACCACTTCTGCCATGGCTGGGGGCATGCGTGGAGTGGCCAGAAGGGTGCCCCATGTGTGCAGCTCTCCTGAGACACAGTTTGCCATACTTCGCTGCCCTGTTTGCCACATGTGGTGAAGAGGGAGTTTATCGGACACTGTGGTCCTAGGGGTACACAGAGGTCTTCCAGGTACATCAACTCATGCCAATATCCAGCTAGTTTTACAAAAGGCTTCATAAAAAACACTAGTGAAATCAATATAAACTAAAATGTCATACAATTACGTGCTTATACTGCTCTATATAATATACTCTGAAAGACAATATTTATATTCCAGACACTTTATTTTATAGCAGTATGGTAAAAATAAGAAAGGAAGCAAATTTTCAGTAACAGTGCTGTGACACTCGTTATGTCTGATTTTGTAAGTAAGTAGTTTTTAAGTCCGGTGAAACTTGGGGTACACAAATCAGCTTTCTGTGAGGGCTACAGTAGCCTGGAAAAGTTGAGAACCCCTGGGCTAAAGTACTATGTAGATGCAGTGATTTAGCTCAAAATTTAGTCTGCTTTTCTTGGTGGAGCTCCAGTTCAAAGCTCCCCAGAAAAATGCTGCTGCTGACAGAGCTTCCCCCAGAAGTACGGGGAGCTTGCACACTCCCTGAACCCATAGGGGTAAATAACTTTTGATGTCGTTCTCTGGCAAGGAATTCTTGCTGTTAGAGGGGATGTTTATTGGAACCCCCTAGCTATCCTGATCTGCACATTGGATTAGAATATTTATTTTCTTGTTCATGATTGAGCCCAAACCTCATAACTGGTTTATCACTCATGATGAAGCTTCCACATACCCATTATTCATGCAATGATTACATCATCACCAAAATCAACTCGTATCTTGCAACCCAGGAGCTTAACATAACATGACAGGTTTGAGACTGATTGCAAAGGTTCTTGGATCTTGTAAGGGTATCTTCTCACAACCACACCACATCTTCTGACAGCACAAGTTATCTTCTGTAAAATTATTGTTAGTATAAATACATCAAATGCCCCTGATTCTTTCAGTTGCTTTACTAGTAATTGAAACTTTGGCCTATCAATTGCATGTTGTATCTTTTTCATCTTAATATAATCCTTTTAAGGTACTCTAGACCATGTAATTTTTAGAGTAGTTTTTATGCACCCAGCAACCACCTCCGTTACTTTAATCATTCCGCATCAAAACTTCTTTCAGTCCAAGCCCTTTTTAATTATCACTGTGATCATGTCTATTCTTAGTTAAGAGCCTTGCAGAGAAGCAGTTTACTCTGCTGTGGCAGCAATCCACTTGCCAATTTAGAGCCCCACCCACTAAAGTGCCCCTTTGAATTATAAACTACTAAAGTAAACATGTATTTTTAACAGCCTCAATTTTGCAGTCGTGACTGGTTGTCAAAAATGCTGAGTTGGCATTTCAGATTATTCGCAGAACACTGGGTGTTCTTCCAGGCTAGGTATTTTCCTCTGTAAAACTCAATACATAGTATACAGTAAATCCTCAATTTAACAGATTAATAGGAGGGAAGGGGCATCTGTTAATGCCAAAAGTCCATTAAATCCGAATGCTTATATTGCATGGTGATGCACTGATCTTCTCAGCCATCAGTCACTCCTGTCCTCTGCCCCCCTACCACTTCCCTTCCCACCACCTGCAACATTCTTCTCCTCACACTTCCATTTCCCTCTCCCAATTACCAGGAGAGGTGTTGCACGCTGGCCTGGCTCCTTCCACCTCCTGTGGCTTTCCAGTGGCTCTGGCAGCCCCAGCAGCCCCGGCTGGTCCAGCGTCCCCAGATGCAGCAGCAGCTCTGGTGGCTCTGGTGAGTCACTGGCATTTATTTGCAGGTGTGTGGGTGCGGGGGGCTGGCAGACAGGGTCTGTTATTTCTGAAGTCCATTAGATCAGGGTCCATTAAATTAATGGTTTAGTGTATTGTAGAACTTGAGCTATATGTTATTACATTATTTTTTTTCTCAAGTTAATTTTTAGTAATATTCAGAGACCCAAACTCTCTTCTACCTTTTCTACAATATTCCTAATGAATGAATATTCTTTTTTTTTAGTTTTTTTTTTATAATGTGACAGACCACCTTGGTCTGAAGAAGTGGGTCTGTCCCACGAAAGCTCACCTAATAAACTATTTTGCTAGTCTTTAAAGTGCTACTTGACTGCTTTTTGTTTTGATAGTGTATAGACTAGCACGGCTTCCTCTCTGTTACTATTCACCCTCTACTTGTTACGACTAGCCTATAATATAATAATAGAACCCTAAGTAGTGTCAATGCTTTCACTGAGATTATTCCACCCACTCTTTTTATGAAATTAACTGTTATATATTAGAAGAGGCCATATTTAACTCAAGTATCTGTCTACTTAGATTACTGTTCTAAGAGAAATTTCACAGAACCTGCCCGAAGATAACAGACCTCTGCAACTTCTAAGGGCAAGTGTGGAAGGGTAGAGTCCCTGAAACCTAAATTCCCAGCTTGAGGTTGTTCAAGGAGCATGATCAAAGAGACTGTTCCCAAGGAGGTGTGTTATCATCAGGCTATGGAGGAAAATGCAAGGAGAATGAGCAGAGCCGGACCAGTGGGGCCAGGTCAGTGGGTGGGGACCAAGGCTGTATGCTGACAGTGGATGCTATTAACAATTGGTGCACAGGGCCCTGAAGGTGCGGGGCCCAAGTCAACCTCCTGGCTCAACTTACCATGTGGCTGGGCCTGAGAATGAAAGACCAGTGTGGGGATGAGAGTTGGCCATTACATTGGCCACACAAATGGTTCAGGACATCTGTGTACTCAAACAGGCTACCTTGCATTGGTTATTCAGTTTGTATTCTGAGGGCTGTGTTTTCATCCATTAAGGTTAAAAGCCTTTTTTTAAAATGAAAGTTTACATTTTGGAGTATAAGGTGGCAGGCATGAAAATGTACCAGCTCACCAAGTTTCTGTAAGCTTGTAGAATGCAATCCCTGAACCAGAAAGTTCAAGAGACATTTAGTCTCTATCCATTCAGTTATGTCTAAATTATTGCCTTAACTTTGGTGCAGTTGGAATGTAATTGCACTTATATTGATCTGTCTGGGATGCCTGGATTGGAGATAGATTTATGAAGCTTTGCATACCTGGCTGCAAACCTTTTTATATACTTTTATTTAAAGGGAATTTATCCTGCTAGACAGAAGCACTCAGAGCTGATGTTCATGTTTATGTCTCTTTCAGTCTGCGTATTGAATAATGGGGAGGAAACTTAGCTGTCTGATCACGATGTGATCTTATCAGAAAACCATTATCCAAGGTCTTAAACTCCCCCGGACAAACTAAATCTCCACAACAAAATTAACCCACTTGATCACTCTTGTGAGAGAAACTTTGTCTTAATCCTTCCAGTGCTTTTTTCTGCTATCACTTTACAGTAATTTTCCTGCAAAGTTCCACGTACCCACATAAGCAGTTCTTACCCTTAGCAGCACATTGGGCTTATTCGAGTCTATGAAATAAGCTTCTGTTCCCACTTTTATAAAATACCAATTGCTAGGACTCAGCTCTCTTCCTTTGGCGTTAGTTACCAAACTAACATCTGGATACAAGACTGCTTTATGATTTTTGTACAATGTATTGTTTCTTTCTAGCAGCTTAATCACTTAGTCTCTGTTTTCTTGGCATCTGCTCAGACCTTGAATAGTAAATAGTGAAAAAGAAGAATTCATTTTCCCTTCTGTCTTCTCACCATACTGATTAAACTAATAACTCTGTATTAATAGTCGGCACTGTTTTCCATACAGTTCCACATCAGTTTGAGCTTTGTATCCAATAATTGAAAAATAATATCCCTTCTTGCAATGGTCTAGTCGCACTCTTAGTTTTCTCACTAAGATTTGGAACACTTTGTCTGAATATTCCTAGACAGTATCCAAAAACCAAATTGTAGGCATCTAGTTTTTCACTAGCCTCATTGGTATCCGCTTTCTCTAAGTCTTTTGACAAACCACATTATTTGCACTGAGGTGCTACAGTTTTTCTAAATGGTGTTCAGTGTTTCCTTTCATAGAACAACATTTAACTGTTGGAGCGAGCAGCTTTCTTCAAACCTGCTTTCAGATGTCTACAAATTGATGTCTTTTACATTTCCAAAGTGTCTGATCTAGGTTCCAGAATAACAGGCCTGCCAATGGGAATGGGGAAAAGGGGACAACTGCCCCAAGGCCCAGCCATACAAAAGAACCCAGATGTCCCAACCTGTGCTGCAGCAGCAGAGGTGGGGGAAACTCTAGGACCTTTAAATCACTATTGGAATGCTATGCAGTGCACTCCAGGCAGCTGGGGGAGCGGTATGCCATTCTCCAGCTGGCTCTGCAGGTGGGTGGGGGAGGCACGATGTGTCATGATCCAAGCCACTCTGGAGGGTCTGGCTGCCGCCCTGCAGCCTCCCCCATTAGGGGTCGTTTTAAGATATGGAGGTACACATCACATCTCATAGAGCTGGAAGGGACCTCAGGAGGTCATCGAGTCCAGTCCCCTGCCTTCTTGGCAGGACAAAACACCATCCCTTTTGTTTTTTCTTTTGTTCCCCCCCCCGCCCTGAACCCTAAATGACCCCCCTCAAGGGCTGAATTCACAACTCTGGGTTTAGCAAACCAATGCTCAAACCACTGAGCTATATGTGTGTGAACATAAATTCTGTAGTTATAATCGCTGTGTTGTCACATTAAAAATGGTGTTGAACCACCTGACTAAGATTCCATTTTGGGATCAGCCTTCCACAATTGTCAGTCACTGACAGATGGGAATCAGAACTAACTGGTTTTTCCCGCCCTTTTCCCTGAGCATTCCATTTACCTCAGAACTGGTTTTTAGCCAAAGGATCACAAGGTGTAGGTTTTCCCACCTGAGAGTTTATAAAAGACTGTGACTTACACGTCACCAGGCGGGCTGTTCATTACTATCCACTGCAGCAGCAGCATGCTGTCTGTCTGCTGCCTGCCAAGGAGGGAGAAGAAGGAGGTCATCATCCCATCCATCATATCACATACTATCTGCATACCTGCAAGCTCTTACCATCAGCTGTGCTTCTTTGGTGAATCCATCAAGTAGGGACTCCTCAGTGATGCTTCCTGAGAACTCCACGGAGTCTAAAGGTCATAGGTCCTGAGCACCCACCTTCCTAACAGAAGCCACATATCATTCTGCAAGATCAGGTCTGTATATTCGGGCACACTTACCACATTGGTTATCCAGGGTAATTGTGCTGGGTCTGGGCTTCGTGCTTATTGGGAAGATCGCTGTTCCACAGTTTTATGTTTAATTCAAATGGTTATTGTTTTCTAAGTCTTTTCACTTTCCCAAAATTGTAAATTAACCCTTAGTACACTTGACTTTGTTTTGAATAATACTTTTGCCTCCCCATTATTAGGTTAAAAGGAGAGGGAGGTAACCATCTGGGGTGACCCACAGGTGATAGACCCTGAATAAGAGGAATGGATTTGCTTCTTCGGGGATGAGGGTTAACACACTTTCAAACGTATACGTCCAATTCCTTAGCCTCCTCTCTAACACTGCCCACCCACCCCCAGGAGAGAGAGCTGAGCTCAGGGATGAGTTTGCCTGCCTTAGAATCTAATGCCTGAATTCTTGTGTCACCAGAGCTGCACAGGAGGAAGTGAGGGCAGACTTAGCCCTAAGATTTGCTACTGTTTTGGTCTTACTTTGGATGACATTGTTTGTATATATTCATAGCGTCTAAGGGACCATTACAGTCATCTAGGCTGATGTCCTGTGTAACACAGGCCACAGAACTTCTCCAAAATAATTCCTATAGCAAATCCTTTAGAAAAAACATCCAATATTGATTTAAAACTTGATAATAATGAAGACAACACTTCAATGCTAAGTACATTGTTCCAGTGATTAATTTCTCACAACTGTTAATTTTTACACCTTATTCCCTGTCTAAATTTGTTTAACTTTCAGCCATTTTGCTCACCCACAACCATTTCAGATTTGGGGACAATTTATACCTTCAAGTCAGCAGCACTGCTGTGGGTACTCACATAGCCCCACAGTAAGCCAACATTTTTATGGCTCATCTAGAATGCTTCCTCTGCTCTTGCCCCCTAGAACATAAGAACATAAGAATGGCCATACTGGGTCAGACCAAAGGTCCATCCAGCCCAGTATCCCGTCTGCCGACAGTGGCCAATGCCAGGTGTCCCATAGAAGGAGAACAGAAGACAATGATCAAGTGATTTATCTCCTGCCATCCATCTCCTGCCCTTGTACTGAAGGCTAGGGCACCATACTTTACCCCTGGCTAATAGCCATTTATGGACCTAACCTGCAAAAAATTATCGAGCTCTTTTTTAAACCCTAATAGAGTCCTGGCCTTCACAGCCTCCTCCAGCAAGGAGTTCCACAGGTTGACTGTGTGCTGTGTGAAGAAAAATTTCCTTTTATTAGTTTTGAACCTACTACCCATCAATTTCATTTGGTGTCCCTTAGTTCTTGTATTATGGGAAAAGGTAAATAATTTTTCTATGTTCACTTTCTCCACACCATTCATGATTTTATATACCTCTGTCATATCACCCCTCAATCGCCTCTTTTCCAGACTGAAAAGTCCCAGTATCTCTAGCCTCTCCCCATATGGGACCCGTTCCAAACCCCCAATAATCTTAGTCGCCCTTTTCTGTACCTTTTCTAATGCCAATATATCTTTTTTGAGGTGAGGAGACCACATCTGCACACAGTAGTCAAGATGTGGGCGTACCCTAGTTTTATATAGGGGAAGTATGATATCTTTTGTCTTATTATCTATCCTTTTTTTAATAATTCCTAGCATCCTATTTGCTTTACTGACTGCTGCTGCACACTGCGTGGATGTCTTCAGAGAACTATCCACTCTAACTATAACTATAACCCCTCGTCTACTTATGCTACATTGATATTTTCATTATCTGGAGCCGTGGAAAGGAGGTCCTTGAGGAATTCCACCAGGATGCCAGCAATTTCCACCCCACTATCAATTTCAGCCTGGATCAGTAAACACAAGACATCCACTTCCTGGACACTATAGTACAAATAAATAAGGGCCACGTAAAAATCACTTCATACCCAAAACCTACTGGCTGCTATTCTTACCTACATGCAGCTAGCCTTCATCCAGGACACTGACAAACAAAAAACCTACAAGATCTTTATCAAGACTTCTTAAAACTAAAATACCCCGCTGGAGAAAAGAGCAGATTGACAGAGCCAGCTGAGTACCCAGTCATCATAGGTTATACCTCGCTGATCTGGCACCCTCAGCACCTGCATGGTCCCAAACCAGGGATTTTGCCAGACCAGGGAAGTCAGTGCTCCCCTGCTGGCCACCAGTATGGCTCTTGCGCTCCCTTGCAAGCCATCACCCACTTGTGGCTGCTAGCCCCAGCTGCCACCTTGGGCCACCTACTCCCTGGCCACCATCCTGACTCCACCTCACCTCTCCCCCTAGCTGCCACCGGCTTCCCACTCCCCAGCTGGGGCTTCTTCTCCTTGCCTGCCGCCTGTTTCCCCGCCCCAGCTTCCTCTTCCCAGCCCCTGCTACAGCTCCTGCTCCCCAGGTACTGCTGCCTTCCTGACCCTGGCCACAGTTCCCCAGCCCCTGCTACTGGCTTCCCACAGGATTCTCAGCAAGCCACTGCTCCTGGTTGTCAGTGCTCTCTGATCCAGCAACACCCATGGTCCTGCCAGGCCACGAATGTTGCTGGACCAGAATCCTGGATTTCAGAGGGGACAAAGGGGTTGAGATTCTGGGTCCAGGGCTATGGCAGTGGGTTGGGATGTAGGGGGAATGAGGGCTATGAGTGGGGATGATGAGATGCTTCAATTATATTCCTAAAGAGAGATTGTTTCTCTTTGGGTGGTAACCATTAGAGCATGTTGAATTGTAATGAAATACAGAGTTTACATTAAATATGCTACTTGTTTTTGCTAACCAGGAGAACTCACTGTACCTCAGTAGTAGTAGGCATCCTTCGATCCCGAGGGATCATGGGTTTGTGCCCCAGTTGTACTGATTCGAGCAGCATCTTCTGTGGCTGTGCAATCCAATGCGGGAGTGGCAGTCCTTTCCGCACTGTGAGCAGCAGTAGGCAGATGTCGCTGTGGTATCACGGGCACGGATCTTCCTGAGGGTTCTCCTGTCTTCCGCTTCCTTCACCAAGGTAGTTTCATAAATAACAAGAGCTTCCTTCACTCCCTGCTTCCAGGCATGCCTGTCTGAGGCGAGTGAATGCCAGGTGTTCACACTGATAGAGAGAGCGCTGAGGTCACGCTTGCACGTGTCCTTGTAGCTCAATTTAGGTCTCCCTTTCAGACTTTTTCCAGATGCCAGTTTGCCAAAGAGGAGGTCCTTCGGTATTTGGCCATCCGTCATGCGTGAGACATGACCCAGCCAGTGCACACGCCTCTGTTTGAGAAGGGTGAACATGGAGGCAGTGCCTGCCCTCTCAAGCACTGCGCTATTGGGGACCTTGTCCTGCCATGAGATACTGAGTATGTGCCTAAGGCAGCGCATGTGGAATGTGTTGAGCCGCTGCTCTTGTTTTGAGTGCAAAGTCCATGTTTCACTGGCATACAGCAGTGTGCTCAAAACACAGGCTGTGTAGACCTGCACCTTGGTGTGTACAGTGAGCTTATTGTTAGCCCATACTCTCTTCGTCAGCCTGGAGAACGTTGTGGCGGCTTTTCCAATGCACATGTTGATCTCGCTATCAAGTGACAAGTTGTCCGAGATCGTCGAGCCTAGGTACACGAACTTGTGGACGACTTCCAGTTCGTAGTCTAACACGTTGATAGATGGCTCGTTACCCATGTTTTGGCCCATCACCTGTGTCTTCTTTTAGCTGATTGTGAGGCCAAATTCCATACATGCATCCACAAAGTGAGCTATGAGTGACTGCAGTTCCTGCTGAGTGTGAGCAGCAATAGCTGCATTGTCAGCAAAAAGGAACTCCCTTAGACACTTCGTAAGCACCCTGGTCTTCGCTCTGAGCCTCGACAGTTTGAAGTGGTTGCCATCTGTTCTCGTGTGGAGAGAGAGACCCTCTGTAGCAGTTCTGAAGGCATATTTGAGCAAAACTGCAAAGAAGATGCCGAACAGTGTTGGAGCCAGCACACACCCCTGCTTCACTCCGCTGAGAATCTCAAGGGGTTCGGATGTGGATCCGTCATGTACGATGGTCCCTTTCATGCCTTCATTGAAGGCCCTAATAATGCTGAGCAGAGCTGGGGGACAGCCAATCTTAGCCAGAATCGCGAACAGACCTTTTCTGCTGATGAGGTCAAATGCCTTGGTCAGGTCAATGAAGGCAATATACAGAGGTTTGTTCTGCTCCCTGCACTTTTCTTGTAGTTTCCTAACAGAGAAAACCATGTCTATGGTGGACCGTTCAGCTCTGAACCCACACTGAGACTCAGGGTAGACTCTCTCCTCAAGAACATGGAGCCTCTTCAGAACAACACGTGCAAATAGCTTCCCCACAGTACTGAGAAGGGAGATGCCGCGATAGTTGTTACAATCACTTTGTCACCCTTGTTCTTGTAGACAGTAACAATGTTAGCATCCCTTATATCTTGCGGTATGCTGCCTTCTCTCCAGCATTGGCAAAGTATTCCATGCAGCTCTGAAACTAGGGTACCGTTCGCGCATTTGAGGATTTCTGAGGGAATACCGTCTTTCCCTGGGGCTTTTCCAGAAGAGAGTGCTTTTAGCATGTCGCTGAGTTCCTCCAAGGTGGGCTCAGCATGGAGTTCAGTCATGGTGGGCAGAGGCTCGATGGCATTCAGGGCTCTCTCTGTAACTACGGTCTCTCTGGCGTACAACTGTGAATAGTGTTCCATGCAGTGTTCCATCTGCTTGGTTCTGTCCTTCAAGACCTCGCCTGTGGCCGACTTAAGTGGGGCAGTCTTTCTTTGTGATGGACCGATGGCCTGCTTGATCCCCTCGTACATTCCTCGCATGTTACAGTGTCCGTGGCCTGCTGAATCTTGGAGCAGAGTTGGAGCCAGTAATCATTTGCACACCGCCGAGCAACCTGCTGCACTTGACTCCGAGCAGACCGGAGCGTCTGCAGGTTCACCTCACTGAGAGAGGACCTGTATGCAGCCAGTGCCCGTCTCTTCTTCTCAATCAGGGGCGTCAGCACTTCGGTGTGGGCTTCAAACCAATCAGCAGACTTGATTGTCTTCTTCCCAAAGGTAGATATCGCAGTATTATAGATAGCGTCCCGTAGCTGTTCCCATCTCTTGCCGATATCAGTGTTGTCTAGGTGGGGCAAGGCCTCTTCAAGTGCTTGGACAAACTCGCATACTTTTGAAGGGTCACGAGTCTCGCCAGTGTCAATGCGCAGCCTCCCTTCCTTTTTGGAGCGAAAGAATCTTTGCGGCTGGATGTGCACCTTACTACACACGAGCAAATGGTCAGTGTCACAGTCTGTGCTGTGGTAGCTACATGTCACCCTGACATTACCTAAACGGCTGCATTTGGTGAGGACGAGGTCAAGCTGGTGCCAATGTTTCGATCTTAGGTGTCGCCACGAAACTTTGTGCTGTGGTCTGACATTGAAGAAGGTATTGGTTATGCAGAGGTCATGTTGGGAGCAGAGTTCAAGGAGGCGTTGTCCGTTTTCATTCATCTTCCCTTTTCCAAACTGTCCCAGACAGGATGGCCAGCTGTGGTGATCGCTGCCAACTCTGGCATTGAAGTCGCCAAGGATGAATAGCGGCTCATGGGAAGGTACCTCACTGATGGCAATGCTAAGTTCATCATAGAACTTGTCCTTAACTTTCTGGGCAGAAGTTAAAGTCGGCGCGTAGATGCTGAAGATGTTGACCATGCCCACTGGTGTTTGAAGCTGGATTTTCAGCATTCTCTCAGTTCCCACATTTGGTGGTATGACTAAGCCAGCTAGGCTGTTTCTGATTGCGAAGCCAACACCGTGTTCCCTGGTCTCTTCTGGAGGCTTCCCATGCCAGAAAAAGGAAACATCCTTCTCCCTGAGACATCCAGAGGACGATAGCCTTGTTTCCTGGAGGGCCACGATGTCCATCCACAGTCTTCTCAGCTCGTTGTTAATGATTGCTGTCTTCTGGGGGTTACTAATGCTCTGTAGGTCTTCTGTAAGGCCTGGCATCATGGTCCTTACATTCCATGTGCGCAGCCTGAAGGCTGGATTATTTTGTTGCTTGTTTGTTTTGCCTGGTGTAAGGTTAATGATCCACCTGTCAGTGATTCCCTAAGCCCCACACACCCAGTGCAGCAAGTGGACCATGGCGAGGCAGCACCTACTTGGCTGGGGGCTGCCCAGCTTGAGGCGGGCGGTAGCTGCCCAATGAGATCCGAAGACCTCTCCCACCATCGGAAGCAACCCCTGGCGCCTCACTCTACGCCAGTCGAGTGCAGTGGCTTAATACCGGTAACTGCTGCTTCCCATGTTGTGTCACCGCTCAGAAAGCGATGCCGGAGCGTCCTCTCCAGGGCACAGGCCTGAGCAAGTAAGTTTGAAGAACCAGCTGATGCCCAGCAGCAGGTTCCCCCTCTCCACGCCACTGATGTAATCTAAGGGAAAGGCGAAAGCCAGTACAGATTGGCACCAATGTCATCACAGGAGCTGCCAGGGTAAGATTGAGCACAACCTCAAACTGCCTTAGGGGCTCCATCTCCGGATTTTTCCTCGGGGTTTACTCCCGAAGCCTTTCCCATGACTAGGTATTGCCGCAAGGCAGGGTAGGTTTTAAATCAGCGTTTCCTTCTCACAGGTGGGCGGCCTTCCCAGGCTGATGAGCCCCATCTGCTTGAAGCAACTGGTTTGAAGGCACCAGTCACCCGCCTTCGCCCCTTCTCCTGTCAGTGCAAACAGTTTCACCGGGCTTAAGCCACACGTGAAGGCCAGGAGCTGGACTTCGGTTGTCAGAGGCTATTGGAGACGCACGCCATGGGAGTATTTTATAGATAGTGGGAGCTTATCCCCGCTACCACCCCCAGCTATGACAACCCTTGAAACCAGGAGAACTCACTGTATCTATATGCTTATTTAAGCAGTGATGTCACTTACCGTACATTTATTCAAACTTTTAATTTTTACTCATGCTAGAATCGTGCATTTCCTAGTAAAAAGATAATGATTAGGTTTTGTTTACTGATAAGTCAAGTTGCATTTCAATGGAAATTTAATTCAAATTAAAAATAGAAAAAAAAAGGATTGTAAAATCGGTCTTATTAGTTAAAAACTACCTTATACGTGCTGTCTACATAAGGAAAAAAGCTATGTTTAGAAAAATATGTTTTGCCTTCAGAACTAACTGATTTAATAATTAAAGGGTTTGTAGCTGCTTGTAGTTTGTGCATGGAATAGATTGATTTTGAGAACTGTGGCTTTCAGGCTTTTAGAACTATCAGATGTCCTCCTCTCACACCTCACTTTTGTTCATAGATTGGAAGAGGAAAACAAGTGAAAAACTCCCAATTGTCTTCTCAAATTTGAATGAACTAGTTTTTGAAATGAACTACTGGAATAAACTGAAACAAAGAAAAGACTCTTTCTTTGAGAGGTTACAGCTGGCAAAAGCTGCTTTACCAGCTCAGTGAACTCTGGTCCCAGATGCACAGTCAATAACTTCCACCAGTTCAGTTGCATGATTTTTAGCAAAATTCAGCAATAAACATGTAATGCGTGAATAATTTTAAAAAGTTGAATTATTTAAGAGATTATAGTAAATGCAGGCTGTAAGGGGAAGGAAGGAAGGAAGGAAGGCCTGGTGTCCCAGGTCTTAAAGAAAGCCTCTGAGCCCAGCTAGCCCCACCCCACTTCACCTGTAGTCAATGTCAGGCTTGGAGGGAGAATAGGAAAGAGCCTGGCTCAGTTTGGAGCTGACTAGTAGGGAAGCAGGAGCAGATCCAGCGAAAGAACCAAAGCCTGTCTGCTCAGCAGCCATGGGAGCAAGTAAGCCCACACCCTAGTCGTCTGGGGAAAGTGGGGAACATACTGAGGGACCCCAGCCAAGGGAAATCTGGATGACTGGGATCATGCCCCAAACTTAAGGACTAACTAGTGAGTGGTTCAGGTTCCTGGGCGAGGTACACAGATCTAGCCCAGTGTTTCCCAAATGGTGTTCTGCAGGAATCTGGGGTTCCATGAAGTGAAAATAAGGGCTCTGCAAGAAAATTTCTCTGTGGCTCGCTGCCCTGCCACAGCTGAAACAGTAGAACTAAATTTAATTGGTTTAACAGCCAGCAGGGTAGCAGCAAAGATCCAGCCATTAAACCACCTGAACTTAGTTCCATTATTTCAGCAGTGTCAGGGCAGGGAGCCACAGAGAGCCCCTCACTCACCCTGCTACCCGAGCAGCCACGCCCCTCCAGTAGGCGTGGCTTGGCTCATTCCTGTCAACAGAACACCTCCATGGCAGCCTTCCTTCCGCTGGGCACATATGGAAGCCCAGAGTAGGCTCCCCAGCTAGCACCATGGATGAGTTAGTCCTGGGGCCTGGTTTGGGGCTGAGGCACATTAAGCCTGGGGATGTGGGAGGACAGGTTTGAGGCTGGTTAATCCCCACAATTACCCATGGGGATGTGAGGGTGGGTTTGTGGCTGAGAGGGGTTAAGCTTGAGGATATGAGAGCTTGTTTGTGGGCTGAGGCAGGTAAAGCCTGGAGATGGGGGCGGGTTTGAGGGCTGAGGCAAGTAAAGCCTGGGGATGGGTTTGGGGGCCGAGGGGGCTAGACCCTGGGAATGGGGTTCTTCAAAATTCTTTTGAGTTTAAAGGGTTCTGTGGCTGAATAAAATTGGGAAACACTGATCTAGCTACTAGTCTACCCAGCCAGTCTACCCAGCCACTAGGGACCTGGGCACATAGTCCTTCCTACAAATTGTCATAATTTTAAATAGGTTTACTCTGAAAAAGTTAAATTAATGTAAATAAAATTTTGGGGTTTTACAGTGAGTTTTATCCACTCCACGAAAATCTTCCATGTCTATTTGACTATCAAGACTGATGACCTAATGTTTTAGGGGACCAAGATGGTTTACAATTACTTTTATTTTTAAGAATGGCCATAATGAGTCAGCGTAAAGGTCCATGTAACCCACTGTCCTATCCTTGGACAGTGGCCAATGCCAGGTGCTTCAGTTGGAATGAACAGAGCAGGCAATCATCAAGTTATCTATTCTCTGTTCCTCATTTTCAGTTGAAAACAAACAGAGGCTAGGGACTCCATCCCCGCCCATTCTGACTAACAGCTACCAAAGGATCTATTTGTCATGAATCTAGCTAGTTCTTTTTTGAACCCTGTTATTGAGTTGGCATTCACAGCATCTTCTGGCAAGGAGTTCCACAGATTGACTATGCAGTGCATAAAGAAATATGTCTTTGTTTTAACCCTGCTGCCAATTAATTTCATTTGGTGACCCCCAATTTTTGCATTAAGAGGTGTGAATAAAACTTCTTTATTACTTTCTCTATACCAATCATGACTTTATAGCTCTCTATCATATCCCCATTAGCCATCTCTTTTCCAGGCAGAAAAGACCTAGTCTTATTAAGCTTTCCTCATATGTAAGCTGTTCCATATCCCTTAACATTTTTCTTCCTTTTTTCTTTCTTTTCAAGTTCCAATATATCTTTTTTAAGATGGGGCAACTACAGCTGCACAAGTATTCATGGATTTATTCAGAGTCAATGATATTTTATGTCTTATTATCGCTTTCTTACTGATTCCCAACATTCTGTTTGCTTTCTTGAATGCTTTGGGTGGATATTTTCAGAGAATATCCACAGTGAATCCAAGAGCTCTTTCTTGGGTGATACAGCTAATTTAGCCTCCATCATTTTAGATGTGTATTTTCTGGTTTTCATTGTGCATTACTTCGCGTTTACCTACATGGAATTTCATTTGACATTTTGTTGCCCACTCAACCAGTTCTGTGAAAGCCTTTTGTAATTCTTCACAGTCTGCTTTATTATTAAATATGTAAGGAAAGTAGCACTTACCAATGAAATGACAGCCCCAGAATTCCTTGAAAATACACGTTCAGGTGTTGCATACCAAACTATAAAGGGATATATCTAATAGCTGTGCATATTAACCAACAATTTAAAATTCTGTCTAATAGTTCCATATTATCTGATTCTTGGTTTTAGTAGTTTAACATCTGTTTTGGGTAGGGATAATGAAGACGAAACACATAATGTAAACCTGTGTGTCTTTTATAAAGGTACACAAGAGGCCATATGGATTACAGTGATTCTTTCAAGGTAGCTAACAGGGACTTCATTTTGGTTCAATGGGTAGAGTTTTTCAGGTTCAATATCCAGTAGTGCTGCCAAGTGGCTCGCACACTGAAATTATTCTTGTGATAGGTGAATCTAGCCTGTGATGTCTCATTCTGGCAGATAAGAGCCATGGTATGTAACCACATTTACTGTAGATATGTATTTGATTATCGATGCAGAAGCTTAAAGTCTTGAATAAAGGATACTGAATTGATCATCACTGTTTAATTTTATCACACTGGAACTGCTGATCAATCTATGAGCTAGATTGTTTTCATATCAAAATATTACGTGGGATTAATTTACACTTAGTTGATCTGTATGTTTAATGAAAACTCCATTGATGCTTATAGAACCATAAAAGTTGTATGTGTGATACTGGATAAAGCTCTGTGGCTGGCATCATTCAGACCTTGGGATTATGTAATAATCCAAATACAGTTTGCACCTCTGAAATCTGGAATTCTCTTGTATAGGAATATCTGTGGTCCAGTAGGACCACAGATGTTGCTGGATATGAGAGCCCTCATGGCCAGGAGCAGGAGCTAGCTGGGAGTCCAGCCCTAGGAACCCTGCGCCATGCCAGGCAAGTGGACCAGTAACAAGGGGACCAGCAATGGCTGTGGAGCTGTAGCTGAGGCTGGAAGGCAGCTCCAGGAAGTGGCCGCCCTGGAGCCATGACGAGGGCCAGGAAGCAATGGTCTGGCAGTGACCAGGGAGCTGTGGCTGGGGCAGGGAAGAGGCAGTCTGGCAGTAGCTAGGGAGCATTGACCCGTGGCTGGGAAACTGGCCGTCCGTGGCTGAGAAGCATCAGCTAGGGCCACGGAGCAGCAGCTGTGATCAGGAATCTTCAGCCTGGCCAGAAAGGTGGAGCTGGGAAGCTAGCAACCCAGTGGCTGGGGACAGGGAACCATAAGTAGTGTCTGTGAAGTGGTGGGACTGGTGGCTGGAAGTGGGCCCACAGCAGGGAGGGGACCCTGGGAGCAGGGCTGGAGGCCAGCAAAGGACCGTTGACTTCCCCAAGTTTGGGGCCATTCAGGTGTCAGACCTGGAAGGCTCAACCTATACTCACTTCTGCCCATAAAATCCATGGCTATTAAAACAAATATAAAGGATTACCTGGCAATCAGACCTGAGAGGGCCAATCTTATTCTGTAGTAATTGCCTTCATTTCCCTGCAAATTTCACAGCCTGTTGCTGGAAGTACCAGACCCTTGTGAATAGCAGTGCAGCTCCTCTGATGCTGAAAATCTGGGTCAAGTTTTCTGGTGCAGATACGGCCCACTTGACTTCAGAGAGTGTTGTTAAGTTCTCTGCATTGCTCAGCCTCTGGCCTGTAGGGCAACGATGTGCCCCTGGCAAGTACTAGGCCACATCCATCACTCATTTGTTCAAGTTAATGACTGTTTTTCAAATTATCAGTCTCTAGTAACAAATCGTACCCCATATGGTATTTTTTTAATTATGGCCCTAATGATTACAGATCATGGGACAGAGCACATTAGCCCTCTGAAAGTGTAAGTATGTTTGCTTTGTATTTTAGATCTCCTGTGGTTCCACTCTGTAAAACTCAAGAGTGACCAAATCCCTATTTCATGCACGTGCGTGCTGGCCAATATAAAATTACATTGGAATTATACACCTGTCTTCGGGTAACTGTAAACTATGACCATATTCTTCAAGCTAGGAATAACAGATTTACCGTGTACACATGAATTCCTTCCAGAAGAACATACTGCTGACAGCTGCAGTATTATTAATACAATAAAAGCCCCAATATTGAGATTTCTTTAAATCAATGAACAAAGGTTCTCTTTTGGGCAGTGTACCTGTGGGTGCTCCATTTTAGGTATTTGTGCCGCCCTGTGCTCATAAATGGAGATTTGTGTTACCGGTGCCTGCTTAGGTTACACATGCACAGTCCCCACCTCCTGCTACCTCAGGCAGTTAACTGGTGCTGTGCAAACATCTCTTTCTCACTTCACTTCCTACTGTCTCTGGCTTCGAGTTGGAGCACTTAGCACCACCTTGCACCTTAGTTCTTTCTAAGCTATTTACTACCATTATTTAGTTAGGGTAATTAACTGGTTTACTTTTCTTTATCCCTGTTGCCTTGTTTTAAAAAATAAATTATTATTCTCCTCATTAGACACTAGATCTCAGCGGACCCTTTAGACAAGTCAGCATCTCTGGGGGACAAAGCCTTTCCAGGTGGAAATGCATGGCTCCTAGCTTTTAAAAATTGCCTCATGTGTAGGTTCTCCATAGCAGTTATGAACATGTTCAGTGTGTTCATTGCCTAGGCAAAACACACATAACTGGCTATTGCTACCACAAATCTCCAATTACAAGTGTGGTGGTTCACAAACAAATCAAATGGAGCACCCACAGCGGTCACATTTCAAAGCACCTACATTACTGCACCAGGTGAATAATTTTCCCTTTTCAGTCTTGTTTTCTGGCAAGTCTTGTCCTGCACTCATTAGCTGAAACTTTCCTCTGCATCAACATTTTGACCTTATAAATGAAAGGATACTGGAGTCCAAATAGGTGACATTAAAGGAGGTTTCTAGTTGCCTGTGAAACAGCTAAGATGTTCAGAACCTAGAAAATACTAGCTTCATTACCAGCACACTCTTATAGATCGTACTTGTCAGAAAAAGAATTATATACTAGTCCACTAAATTGTTGTGCATCAGGCTTTGATTGCTTTTCTCTTTTCACCTTGAAAGTGAAAGGTTAAACACAAAAAAAATTGCAATAATAAAACAGTGAGCCTCCAAGACAAAGGGCTCTAACTTCAGCAATGTTATAGGAGTTAAGGTTTTGTTCAAGGATATTAGCTTGCAGAGATTACGTATCATGTATTTTCTGCTATCTGCTTATAACGAACAATACTAATTGATAGCTTACCCTGAACAAGGAAAAAAGAGAGAAAATTCTGAATATACACAGCTCTTCATGAAGCTGCTTGAGCTGGTCAGGTGAGACCAACCTGTAGCTTTCACAATGGATGTGGAACATGTTAGATCCTTTAACCCATGCTTCAAAAATTGTATCCACTCCATGTATAATCCTAGTTCCTTTCACAGCTATTTAGTTTTCTACAGCTAATGCCCCTTTTCCCAGAGGAGACTGTCAGCACCTGATTCTACAGTCTGTGAAACTACAACAGCAATGTAAAGATCTTTAATCCAGAGATAAGCAGCTTCCTGTACTTATAAGCTCCACTATCCCTTGTGCTAACCTTGTTAATCCTGTCAAATGTAGTTTTCCTCTTTCTCCTCGTAACTATGCTTGTAAATTCCTGTAGCCAAATAGCTAAATTGTTAACTATCTGCACATACATGCACAACAACCTCATCTTTATATGCCAGCTAACAATGTAACAGTGTTCATAGGAAATGTATTTTTATTTTATTATTTTATTTATATATCAGTAATGACTAAGGACCCATTTAGGAATCAGGATCCTTTCATTCCAGCACTATACAAACACATAAGAAAAATCAGTTCCTACACTGGAGAGCTTAAAACTTAAATATGAAATGCGTGATAACAGGCGGATATTATAAACAGACTAGGAGCAATACAAAGTGTATAAAAGTTGTTAATGAAAGTAGTCAGTTTTATTGTTGGCCTCGAAATTCTGCAGTAGTCCAAGTTACTTAAACCCTTTCCAATTACATAGGCTCTTCCTTAGTAAGAAACATCTAACGTTTATTACCTGGCATTCTTTCATTTCTAGTGATCTAGCGTACACACCGTTCCCTTTAACTGTGCTGTATAATTGCACCAAAGTCTAATCTTTGAGCATGTCATTGAAATTTTACTTTACTAAATCAGTTTGATGGGTTTATACATTCCCTAATTCTCTCAAGCACTTGAAACAATTGAAGAGTCATTTATGCACTAAATTGAAGTGGTGTCTACAAGCAGATTTGTGAAGATTGTAATTAGAGTTGGACTTTCTGTGATTAGTAAACTGATGTTTTTACTTAAAAGAACAAGGAGTTTCAATTAACTGCAGCAGTTAATCACACAAATGAGCAATCCCAACTGTCTGTGCTAATGATTATAATGGGCTGGCAGATTAGTAGACATAGTTACACCCCTTTAAAAATTGCTGTTCTTAAGTAGCACAAAAACAGAATAAAGTTTTGTGGGGTGGGGCAAACATGAGGAAAACCTTCCACAGATGCTTAGGTGGCAAAGTCTCACTGAAAGTCCATAGGATTTATAAGTTTAATCACTTTTTTTAAAAGGGTCTTTGGCTCCTGAGTCGCTTAAAGCTTTCTTTGAAAATTTTACTCTTTAAGTCCATCTTTAATTAATATAGATGTCTGGATCTAAAGTTGAACTGTCCAAAGAGCCTATGTTGTAGTAGTGGCATTTCACAAAGACTGTGTGTTTGTCAGTATTTCTTTATTTTATAGTGCAATATCCCATAATTACATGTTGGTTTCAGGTTTGTATATGGTTTTATTTTTTTGGTCTCTTTAAGAATATTTCTTATTGTTTCAGTAATGGCATTCTGTAGGACACTGAGCAAGACCACTTTTCTTCCCTAAGGCGCTTTCTTCATCTTCTTTGGTGCTGAGTATTAGTACTCAGATTCTGCAAGGCAATGAAAGCAACAGGAGATGAAGCTGCGCAACACTTTGTAGGGATTGTACCTTTGAAGGACAGTGATTCTGGTACAGAATCTCTGCTGTTGGAAGTGCTGTCTCTATTCCTTATGAAATTTTTGCCTCAATTCTCTGAAATTGTCTTCCTCCTCAGATTCCACTCTTCTTCCCCAATGAGCACCAAATAACACACTAATAAACTCCTACTATCCAGTAACAGTAAAATACCTTCTGCTTGTTATTCACAGAGACATACTCCAATATTAAGTGCCCACAAGTGCTGACTCAGTCAGTCTTTTACTTAGGCTGTGTCTATACTTGCATTCCTCTTTCGAAAGAGGCACGCAAATGTGGGAAATTGAAAATTCAAAGAAGAGCAGTGTCGATGCAGCTCTTTCAAAAGTTAAAAAAAAAAGCAGTCGAGTAGCACTTTAAAGACTGACTGCTTTTTGTTTTGATAGTGTATAGACTAGCACAGCTTCCTCTCTGTTACTTTTCAAAAGTAAACCACATCTTCTAAAGAACCTTCTTCCCATTTTTGTATGTGAAAATGGGGTTTACTTTCAAAAGAGCCACACCTACACTGCTTTTCTTCTTTCAAATGAATATGCAAATGAGGCACCAGACATGTAAATCTACACCTTATTTGCATTTTCAGTTTCCCTTATTTACATGCCTCTTTTGAAAGTGGAATGCAAGTGTAGACACAGCCTTATTTGAGAGGTGAAGAGCTGACTTGACTCTGAAAAAATGCAAAGGGGGTCCAAACCACAAAAAGAATGTGCCACAGGAAGAGAGCATATATAGTCTTGTTAGGGCAAGAATAGAACAGAAAAGTATCTGAAATGTCTAAGGAACTTCCCAAATGATTTTTCAAAAGAGGTGATAGGATATTAATGAAAGGGAGGCAGAGGAAAAAAGAGCATTAGCCATGTTCCAGCTGGACTGCAACTCTGGAAACCTTTCTGTTGTTCAAAGTAAGGAGCTGTTTTGGTTCACAACTACTTCTGTATTTGATTATGTCAGTGGAGCTCTTTCATTCAGTTTTTATCCCTTGTTCTATCTAGCCCCTTTCTTCCAGTGCTTGGTCACTAGGCACAAGAGAGAAACTTATGCACCATTAAAAATATTCTTCTCAAAAGGTGTTCAAGAAAGGAATTTTACATTTATAAATCTTCATCTTTCTATGAAAAGAAAGAAAAACTGGACAATAACCAACCCATTGTTCCCTGGCCAAGAATTTGAAACAACCATGATACATGAGATGTTGAACACTGAGGTGTTGCTTGTGTCCAAGTTTTTTTTACCAGATTTTTTATTAGCATTAGGCCACATAATTGAGACTCTTTGACCCATCAGTGTGGGGGTATGACTGTCACCCATAACACTGGCACTATTTTCACTTCATCACTGGGAAGGATCCTCGCTGACAGTGCTATAAATTTTCTTTACCGACCCAGTAGCTGCTACAGTTCAAACAAAAAGCAACCTGGGTTTCCCTCTCTACCTCAATTAAGCAAAGTTGCATAAAACTCATCGGCTGGGTCTACACTTGCCCCCAACTTCAAAGAGCGCAAGGTAGTCAGGGTGATGGGAGATTACTAATAAAGTGCTGTGTTGAATATTCAGCACTTCATTAAGCTAATTCTCCCCAGGGGCAACTTTGAAGTGTCAAACTTTGAAGTGCCAGAATGCATGTAGCCACAGGCACTTCAAAGTGCTTTTGCTCCCTGCAATTTTTGACATGTTGAAGTTGCCACAGGGGAGAATTAGCCTAATGAAGCACTGCATATTCACCACAGCACTTCGTTAGTAATCTCCCATGACCCTGATAATCATGCCCCCTTCAAAGTTGGGGGCAAGTGTAGACAAGACCATCAGGTGGAAGAACTGTAGTTCAGGTTGACTTTGCAGAGAGAGGGACATAGACTGAATACTGGAACCGGGAAGCAGACATTCTTCAGAATCATATTTTACTGTGCTAAGTATATAGTCTCACGGGGTAGCCATGTTAGTCTGTAGCTTCACAAAAAACAAGCAGTCCTATAGCACTTTAGAGACTAACAAATTCATTTATTAGGTACCCACAAAAGTTCATTACCTAATAAATGAATTTATTAGTCTCTAAGGTGCTATGGGACAGCTTGTTTTTGTGGTGCTCGGGTGCATTCTAGTTTGCCCCATTGCCCTTTCTTCTCCCTCATATCTCCACAATCTCTCTCCCCCCCATCCTCAGTCCTGTAGCTAGCAGTTGTGACTGCTTGAATGAAAACACTATTTTAAAGTGTACCTAGGTTATTGTTTCTTCCTGTTTGCTGCTTGTTTTTTTTCCATCAGTCCAGTAATAAACTGATTCATATACTCATATTTTGGGGTAAGAGGTAATTTAGCAAAGACCTTCTTAAGCATGGCAATCTTCATATTTGATTATTATGCTTACCGTTTTGAAGCAGCTCTCCTGGGACACTGATTATCCAGATATGTACTTCTCTGGGAATTCACAGACCCAATAACAGTATTTGATAGACTAGTAAATATTTAATATAGGCAATACAGCCAATTTCTGTCTAGTGTTTGCTTTGAACTTCTGTCAGTTGATAAAACACAATGAAATATTAGAGATCTCAGTCTGGTGGGAAGAACTCCAGATCAAAGGAAAACCTTTTAAGTTTCCTTCATGCTAGTATCCAAACTTTTTATTCTATAGTCTGTGTACTATAGGATAAAAAGCTTAATTAACAGTTAGTGAATAGTGTTGAACTCAGCAAAACCATTAAGGAGTTTACTTCAAAGATGTTAGCTGCTAGAGGGATTGTATTTTAAACTAGGTTAGCATCCTTACTTTGTTTTTAAGGGAGGCACAATTAAAGGATATGTGTGCATTTATAGTAGGGAGTGAAGCTCAGGTCATGCAAAATTGCACTGGATTACAAGTTTATTTTGCACTTTGAACAGGGTATTATGTTATTTTGTTTTCTTAAATCAAAGGTCCAGACTCCAGCTGAAAAAAGTAGTCACTCTCTGGGAAAAAGGAACTTGAATTTGCAAAGCCAGAGAGAAGGGCAAGTCACATGGGTAGGAAGCTCTGGGAAACAGCAGCAAGGAGTAGGACTGTGCAAACCTTGGTTGCTTGTGATCGGGTCTCTGGGCTGGAACTCGGTGTGGGGGGGGGCCTAGTTTCCCATGCCAACCAATGGGAAGTAGCAGAGGGTGCTGGAGATGCTACCTGGCCCACTGGTCTGGAAGGACTTGACTCCCTTGGAAAGGGCAGGCCTTTGTGACCTTGCTAGAGAACCAGGTCACAAACAGAAGGTTCCAACTCTGGGAGCAAGAGGGACCACAGGATAAAAGAGATGATTGATCAAGACACTGCCAGAGGAGGGCAGCGCCTGGCAAGAATTAACCCCCAGAGTGGCCTGGAGAGGGTGCCATGTGCAAGTGATTGGACCCTGGGACATAAGCGCAGAGGAACTTTGTTCCTTTTTGGCTGGATCAATGGGAAACTGAAGCAGGGTTACCTGTCAAGGCATGGCCTACCACAGGCAAAGCTATAAGCAAGGTCTGCATTATCATACAGTCTGTGTTGTGAAGAGCTCAGAGTGGCAGAACAACGAAACAGTGGGAGATGGAACGGCGACAAAGTGATGAAGTGATTTGCCAAAGGTAAATTGCTCATACATCTGTAACAGGGTGGTATTAGAAGTCAACTCACCTGACCTGCCACATAGTGTACTGTTCACTGGAAAGTGCTGCCTTGTTTCCTTCTGAAGACATGGTCAAATTGTGAATAGAATTGCAGTTGCACTGAAACAAAGACCTTGCCTTACACTGTGTTCTGTGGAAAGAGATAACTCTTCAAGCCAAGAGCTTTACAATATTCTGACTGTACATATCAAATGTCCATAATCTTGAAATTCTATATTTAGGTTTCTGAAAACAAAGAAAATAGAGATAAATCGATAGAAACATCTCTATCTCCAGGTTAAAGGTTTCAGTTGGATGTCTTTTAGTAGACATTGTGCTCCCAAAGATGTGTAATGTTGTTGTGTTGTGGTAGAAGACAAGGACAAATGTAAGTAATGTTAGCAAACACCAGTTTCATTCCTGTACCTGGAGATAATTTTCTCCAGGAAAAGTTTTCTGCTGAAGAAACTATTTTCAAAGAGCAGTTCTTCCAGTCTGGTGGTTGTTTTATAACAGTGTGTCAGGAAGTAGAACAATAAAGACAATAACTCAAGGTAACTTTTTTCTCATTATAAAGATACTTGTATCTCCATGAAAGCCAGGAATACATGCCCCTGTTTTGATTAACTCACCCACACTATTAGTAAAAGCATCAGCAGAAAATAAACCCTTTTTAATAGCAAAACATAAGATTTGCACTGCATATGAAAACTCATTAGGAAATCTGCAGAATGTCTGTCAAAACTTTCTACAGCATGTTCCCTTAATAAGTGAGCTACAAATGAAGTTCACAAAAACTTATGAACAGTAACCTGAAACTGGAGAGAGAGACAGAGGAGTGAAATATACATTTAAACACAGTGGAAAATTAAACTGTAAACTCGACATTACAGAATAGAACACCACGAAATCAAGTTTGCATTTTTGACATTAAAAACCATCAGGAACAATGGACAAAGAGGGATAGATTTCTGTTATTTTTACCAGCAAGCCAGATCGTACTGTAATTAGAACATATCACTGGAATGAGTACTGTGTGCCTACTCATGCTGCTAATATCTTTATGGTAAAGCCATAAGAGAACTCTGCCTACACCCACTAAATGGTGAAGTAACTTGGTGGTTGTTCATTGCCCTGCTTAAAACTAGTCTTGGTTTCTCAGATCATAACAGTATCAAATGCTGTAAGTGCCACAGAGATGGTTCTTTCAGGCCTCAGTACGTGACACATTTGTCACAGGCAGGATTGATGGCATGAGACAGCTAGCCCTATCATATAATAGGTCACAGAATATCCACAATGTGTGAGAAATAGGGAGGAGATGGCCATAAAGTATTTCCCAACTGGGAAAGTCATATGCTTGCTTCAACTTGCAATAAATCCTAAAATAAAAGGCATACGAAAGGAAAAAAAATCCCAGTTAACATATGCATGATCAGGCCAAGCCAAGTGGGAAATTCCCATTCTTCTTCCACTGCTGCACCCACATTGCAAATCGCTTACTTATCCAATAAGCCCCATTGACATGAATGGAACTGTGTAAGTAACCACTCATCAGTATGTCCTATGAAACTAACATATAAATAACTGTATAAGAGCATTAACTTCAGAAAAAATAAAAGAAGTTATGTTGTGGCATCTCTCCGTTGGGCACATTGCAGGACCAGAGACACCATGCAATCAGAGAATACTCTGTGTGCTTCTACCATCGACTGGGTCCAGTAATATGTGTAACTTGTTCACTGTAAAATTAAACAGAGGTGGGGGGTTTTGTATTGCCACCCTGCAATTTCCTACTTTGAGCTGAAAGTCAAGCTGGGTTCATTCTTATTTATGCCCTTCTAGTCACAACGATTTTATAACTAAAATTTTAACAATTCAACTGCTGTAGAACCACAAAAGCATCCAACCCCAACAGCCGTATTGGACTACAAGAGCTTTTGTTAAGAAAGGCTAATGACAAAAGGAGTTTTGCAAGTAATGTAAGAAGCTATTATTCTAAGATGTCAGGCAGTGACTTGATTGCTATTTAATATGTCACACTGCCTGGCCTGTTTCTTTGTCTCTGGCTACATCTACACGTGAAGCCTACATTGAAATAGCTTATTTCGATGTAGCAACATTGAAATAGTCTATTTCGATGAATAATGTCTACACGTCCTCCAGGGCTGGCAACGTCGATGTTCAACTTCGACGTTGCGCAGCACAACATCGAAATAGGCGCTGCGAGGGAACGTCTACACGCCAAAGTAGCACACATCGAAATAGGGATGCCAGGCACAGCTGCAGACAGGGTCACAGGGCGGACTAGCACTTCCGGGGCAACAGCTAGCTGCTCCCTTAAAGGGCCCCTCCCAGACACACTCAGCCTGCACAGCACGCGGTTTGAGGAGCCATAGGCACACAGACCCCGGGCGATGCAGGCATGGACCCCCAGCAGCAGCAGCAGCAGCAGCAGCTAGAGGTCCACCCAGCCCTCCTGGCAGGAGCAGGGCTTGCCCTGATCCATGCGATGCGGGAGGCAGCTGAGCACCTCCTTGCTACCCCGGAGGAGGAGCTGCCCCCAGGGCAGCAGGGCTCAACCCCCAACCCTGCAGCACCCCGCCCCCCCCCACCGCTGCCTCACACGCCAGCGGCTGTGGAGCTACCCCACCAGCACCGACTGGTGGGAGCGGCTGGTGCTTGAGGAGTGGGACGACGACCGCTGGCTCAGGAACTTCAGGATGAGCCGGCAGACGTTTATGGAGCTGTGCCAGTGGCTCACCCCCGCACTCAGGCACCAGGACACTGCCATGCGGCATGCCCTCCCTGTGGAGAAACGGGTCAGCATTGCTGTCTGGAAGCTGGCCACTCCAGACAGCTACTGATCCGTGGGACAGCAGTTTGGTGTCAGCAAGGCCACCGTCGGGGCTGTCCTCATGGAAGTAAGAGAACCCACGGGGGGAGGGCAGGGCAGGGGAGGGGGGCCCGGGCAGAGGAGGGCAGGGGAGGGGAGGGGAGGGGAGGGCGGGGGAGGGCAGGGCAAAGGAGGGCAGGGCAGGGGAGGGGAGGGCAGAGGAGGGCCACGCACACCCTGCTCACCCCTCATTGGTGCTCTCCCATGTGCTTTCCCTGCAGGTTGTGCGTGCCATCAATGCCATGCTCCTGTACAGGCTCATGAGGCTGGGGGACCCAGATGCCACCATCGCAGCCTTTGCCACCCTGGGCTTCCCCAATTGCTTCGGGGCTCTGGATGGGACTCACATCCCCATCCGCGCCCCGCATCACAGTGGAGGACGCTACACCAATCGCAAGGGCTACCATTCTGTGGTCCTCCAGGCCTTGGTGGACAGCCGGGGCTGTTTCCAGGATATTTATGTGGGCTGGCCTGGCAGCACCCACGACGCCCGGGTTTTCTGGAACTCGGGCCTGTGCCGCCGGCTGGAGGCGGGGACCTACATCCCCCAGCGGGAGATCCCCGTGGGGGAAACCACCATGACCCTCTGCGTCATCGCAGATGCGGCATACCCCCTCCGGCCCTGGCTCATGCACCCATACACGGGCCATCTCTCTGCTAGCCAGGAGTGCTTCAACCAGCGCCTGAACCACGCACGCCAGGTGGTGGAGCGCTCATTTGGCCGCCTGAAAGGACACTGGAGATGTCTCCTGACCCGCCTGGATGCGGGCCCCAACAACATCCCCCTGTTTGTGGGTGCCTGCTGCGCCCTGCACAATTTGGTGGAGAGCAAGGGGGAGGCCTTTTTCCAGGGCTGGGCTGTAGAGGCCGGCAGGGCCGACGTGCAGCCACTCGCTGCCCCCAGTCGGCAGGTGGACCCCGAAGGGACCCAGGTCCGGGAGGCCCTGCGGGCCCACTTCGATGATGAGGCCGCGGGGTGAACTCTGCCAGGCCCCACACTGCCCACCCCTTCCTCCACAACACTCCCTGCCCCAACGCCCACACCATGGAGCACCCAACCGCACCCCCCCACACTTTTCCTGGACAAATGACAGCACGCACTTGTGGCTGAACTTAAACTGCTTTTTCTTTTAGAACTTTTTCTTTTTAACTATAAATAAAACAAGAACAAACTATATACAACATGTGTGGAACAAAAGTAATGTGTACAAATAAAACAATAGTAACAAAAAAGTTTGTTCACTAATAAAAAGAAAACCAGGGATGATAAAGGGGAGAACTATTTACATGGGGGGACGGGGCAAACGGGGGGCACAAATTAATAAGTCACAACTATATACAAGGGGGGGGGCCACGTCCCGGGCCCCTCGCCCTTAAAGTCCGGCACTGGGAGTGGGAGGCCGGGAGCCCCGCCGCGGCCGCAGCCCTGTACAGGGCTGGCTGGGGGCGGGGCGGACCGGAAGATATGCCCGGCGAGTCTCAGCTGGCTCCAGGGGTCCCTCGGCGTTCCGGCCCTCGGTGGTGGGTGGCGGGGCGACGGCGGACAGGACGGCGACGTGCGGAGCAGCTGGTGGTGCAGCTGGTGGAGCAGGCAGGGCGGGTGCTTCGGCAGCTGGCGCGGCATGGGGGGGCCAGGTAGTCCACCAGGCGGTTGAAAGTGTCCATGTAGGCCCCCCCACGCCTCTTGGTGCCAGGCCAGCGCCCGCTCCTGCAGTTTGACGCGGCGTTGCTCCACCCGCAGGCGCTGCTCCGCCACCTCCAGCTGCCGACGGTGGATGGCCAGCAGCTGGGGGTCCGTCGCTGTCGGCTGGTGGTGGCGCGGGGTCCGCCGTCTCGCCCGCCTTGGGGCCGGTCGGTCCTCGGCCGAGGGGCTTGCCTGGAGCGATGGCCCCAGAGGGGTCTCCGGGACCACTGATGCCTTGCCGGCGCTCTCTTCCGGCCCTTCCGATGGTGCAGCTGCGGGACACAGGAGAGGAGGGGGAGAAGAAGAATGGAGACAGGCGTTAGTGTGGGCCCCAAGCCATGGCCTTTGTCCCCCCAGCCCTGTGCTGCAGGTTCCCCATCCCCGTCCCTGGGAGATGCTGCTGTGATGGATGGGGTTCAGGGGTCCCCCTGCACTGCACCCCGTCCCCTGGTGGGAGTGACTCTCACTTCACTCCGCAGGGTCTGACAGGAAAGGTTTCTAAGGCCACAGATGCCCAGTTTCTCCCAGGAGTGACAGCACCAGCTGTCAGAAGAGACAGTCCTTCCAACCCGTCCTGGGGAGAAGACCCCAAGGGGTGCCCCTCTGGGATGCAGCTTTCCCCCTCCTCAGGCTGGCTGCCTTCCAACTCTCCCTTCCCCTAGCCTCTACCTGCGGCCCCTGCCCTCCCCACCCCCAATTTCAAAGCCAGTTCGGCTCCTCCCTCCTCTTTGTTCAGGGCAGAGGTGTCACCTGCCAGCTGTAGCCCCACGATCATCCTTTGCCCCTGGGAGGTATTCGGCTCTTGTTGTTCATATCTAGCCTGAGTCTCCCTTTTGCACTCCCCCCACTCCATCACATGCTGCTGCTGCTGCTGCTGCTGCGGGGTGTCCCACCCCCTCCTCCCGGGGGCCCCTCGAGGTTCCGCTCCCCCCTGCCCCGGGGATGGGGCATGGCACTGTCGTGCGGGGTGGGGGGGGGCAGGGGCTGATGCACTGCTGTGAGGGACATGGCCCTACTGTCCTTGGGGCCATGGCCATGTGAGCATGTTGGGAGCCCTGGACACATATCTATTACCCCCACCCCTCAAGCCCAGGGGTGTACACCAGAGGGGGGTACATACCTGTCGGTCCACTTCCACGGTCCAGAGATCCCCGGGGGGCGGAGGCCCGGCTGCTGCTCCGGGATGGCAGGAGGAGGATCTGCAGCCCGGATTCTGCGGAGGAGGAGCCCCCCTCCTCCTCCTCCTGCTGCGATGGCCCGGGGGTGGGCTCCGGAGGGGGCCCCCGGGGTGCGGGGCTTACCTCCGGGGCAGACTCTGGCTGAAGGGCCTGCTGGGGCTCGTCGGCCAAAGTATCAAGGGTGGCCGGAGGGGAGGAGGTGTGCCGGGGGCCCAGGATGTCCCTGAGCTCCCTGTAAAAGGGGCAAGTGATGGGGGCGGCCCCAGATCGGCCGGCCGCATCCTGGGCCCGGGCATAACCCTGCCGCAGCTCCTTCACCTTACTCCTGACGTGATCAGGAGTGCGGGCAGGGTGACCCCGGGCAGCCAGGCCGTCGGGCAGCCGAGTGAACGCATCCGCGTTCCGCCTCTTGCTCCCCATTACCTGGAGCACCTCCTCCTCGCTCCAGAGCCCCAGCAGGTCCCGCAGCTCGGCCTCTGTCCAGGAGGGGCCCCACTGCCGCTTGCCAGCCTGGCTGCCCACCTGGCTGGGCTGGCTGCCCTGGCTCCCCTTGGGGAGGGGTCCCCTCGGGGCGTGGGGGGGCTGCCGGGCAGCCATTGAGGGTCCTGTGGCTGCTGAGGGACGTGCAGGCTGGTCGCGTGTCTGAGCTGCTGCCTGCACGTTCCCTCAGCTTCCTGCACAGGAAGGGAGGGGGAGGGGACCTTTAAGGGGCCGCTCCACGTGGCCACCCTTGAGCTGAGGGGCTGGAGAGAGCGTCTCTCAACCCCTCAGCTGATGGCCGCCATGGAGCACCCCGCAATTTCGAAGTTGCGGGACACGCGATGACTACACGGTCCCTACTTCGATGTTGAACGTCGAAGTCGGGCGCTATCCCCATCTCCTGATGAGGATAGTGACTTCGACGTCTCTCTGCCTAATGTCGAAGTTAACTTCGAAATAGCGCCCAATGCGTGTAGCCGTGACGGGCGCTATTTCAAAGTTAGTGCCGCTACTTCGAAGTAGCGTGCACGTGTAGACACGGTTTCTAAAGCACAAACCCACCCCTGCACCACTGCGTATTTATTCTTCACTTAGAAAACAGAACACAGCATACTGCAAACATACAAGAGGAACAGACATCCATGCAGTTTTTCTCTTCAGCCCAGGCTCATTCTCAAGGCTTTATCCTGTTCCCCTCATTTACTGAGCCTTTACTTCATTAACCTAGAAATTGCCACCTAAGTGTCAGTAATCTCCTCAACAGAAACTGATTAAGTGGCTTCAGTTAAGCCTTCACACCAACCAGTGCTTCAACAGCTACTAATTTCCTGTCACAAGAATACACTCAAGCAGTGAGTCTGATCATGTTATAACGTGGGCGTGATATCAAGTGGAATCTCAGACCATGTTGTTGCTGTAAAATAACCAGAGAAATGCTTTAGATCAATTGCCACTTTTAAGTCTTCTGTCCATGATTCCTCTTTTTACTGCTATATTCCTTAGTAACAAAACTCATCAAGGAGGAATGGAGCCAATTGAAGAAAACTTCTGCCACAGGGTGGCATTTTAAACTTCACTTGGTGGTTAGGACTCAAGTCTCAACTTATTGCAGCCACAGCCTCTAAGATTTTGTACAACATTAAGGCCTTGTTTTTGTAGAAGATTCTCATTTTGGAGCCTTTCAGGCTCCTACCAATTAAAAACAGCCGCCAAAGATTTTCCTGTAGAAATCAATTGCAGAAGCCACCAGAAACCAAGTTGCTTTCTGTATTAAATATGTGTGCAGCTCACAAAGACTGGATTCCAGAAAATTAAGCTCTTAAAGTGAACTCTGTGTATTGCATGATTTATTTTTTCAGCCCTGGACCAGATAGCTAATTGAAGGAATGTTGTTCAATTAAGACATGCAACAGAAAGAAATTCTCAAATTTAATGAAATGGTATGTCTTACTTCTGAAGATGCAGAGCTACTGCAGTAATGGAATCTTCCTGCGTTCAGAATCTAACAGAGGATAGTTTGGTCTAAAAACTGTACATCAGAACATGTGGCACAGATTATACCATGTACACTAAACAGCTCTTAAATTGTAAACATCCTCTGACAGACCTTTTCTTCAGAGATGCTAGGCTGTCTCTGGCAGTCTGACTCCAATAAACTTTATTTTACTAGAAGTTATTTCATTTAGACAGTTTATGTAAAAGCATGCCTTTTTTCCTGCTTATTGTGATAAACTCTGCATAAAATCACAGTACCTGTGCTGTGGCATGTCTTGCCGACAATCTGCAAGCATTGACTATATATATGAGATTTATTATTAAAAAAAAAAAGCCAGCTGTAAAGCAAACCAAATTTTGCTCCAAAAATAATTAAAATCAGCATGGTTCAAGTTTGAAAATCAATAACTCATAACTTATTTGTAGGCAGATTGTGATTTAACAAAAGTTAGTCTTCAAGTTTCAGCAATTTTTTATTTATGGTCTGTTTGGATTTGAAGACTTGCTCATTGGACTTGGTCAAATGGGGGAATTGCATGGTATTTCTTGTGGGGGTTTATTTTGATTCATTAATCCTCTCACATGCATTGGAGCTCAGTTTAAACTAAAATCCTTATTTCAAACAGAAATCAGCATTTTAATACAAACATTACTAAAACTCACCAAGGTCAGTAGGAATAATTCCACTGACTTCAAAGAGTAATGGATCAGACATTTAGCCCTCTGACTTTTAGCAAATCTCTGCCACTCAGTAGTAACATTTTGTCTGATAACTAGTACAAAATAATCTCCCCTGAGGTTCTCACCATTCCAAGTGATGATGCAGTCTTATGTTTAATCAGAAGGATGACAAAATGTTCTACTGACCACGAACAAGAGATCATTTATGGAGTTCAGTATGTTTATACAGTTTCAGACATAGGATATGCATGTATCATACAACAGAAAGTTTACAGTTGAAAGCATCTCTTACAGTTTTTGTAGTCTGGGGAAGATGATAAATGGTACGAAGATTTTTACTGCAGAAGTGAAAAATAGAAAATCTGTTGAAAGTACCAAAATGTAAATAAACCCATATCTTCTGGAAACAAGTCTACAAAATATTCAATTTGTAGTTGGTAAGGTGCAAATAAATACTATGAAAACTAAGTCCATGTCTTCAGGAAGAAAGTACGTGTGGCAATGATATAAGAAAGCGTGATATGTACTGTAGTGTAAACTACTGAAATAGATAAACCCATGGATTTAGATGCAGGAAACAGATTATCAGTGTAAAAGACAAGTTTAGGATGGCATGAAATGGAGAAGGACGTAGTGAATAATTGGCCAGATTAGTCATATGTTCTGAATGTTGGCTCTCTCTTTCAAAGTGAAGATTAAGAAAATGACTGATCCCTCCCCCTGGATATTCTAAATAAAGCAGCAGTTGAATAAAATGAAGGCTGTTATACAATCCAAAAGGAGAAATTGATATGCCAAGTTAAGACTCTTGTTTTATCTTGGACTCCATCTTGAGTAGGCACTGAAGTAAAACAGCATCAAAATCATGTGTTTACCATGTGTTTCATTAATTATCCACAATGGAAAGAATTATAAAGTTGTTAAAGTCTTAACTTGGAATTTCTTGGCTCGTGTTTGCTTTTGTTATAATCTCAATGTTAGTTCAATTCATCTTTTTTTAATCATACAAAATGGGTTGATAGAAATTACTACCACTTTGATTCTAGGAAACTTCACTGAGATCTTGCAATTCAATACATCATAGAAGCATCACAAAAAGACTAATGCTTAATACTGTGCTATTCAAGATGCAGAGGAAGCACTATTATGGATCAATTAACACATGTATGATTTAAGTCATTTGACTTTATATTATCAGTGCATAGCAGAGATATTCCTTAATATATGGACCACTGAGACCACTCTAAATGTCATTAGAGAATGTATGACTAGAGAGATCTTCATCTTTAGATCACGTATAACCCCTCTTATGAATGGTGAGTAGTACGAGGGAGTCTACTTGCTATGGATAACACAAAGCTATTAAACATTTGGGGTGTGTCTATACTTGCATTCCTCTTTTGAAAGAGGCATGCAAATGCAGGAAATCGAAAATTACATATCTGGTATTCATTTGCATATTCCTCTTTCAAATGAGCTTCCTTCGAAAGAAAAAAAGCAGTGTAGATGTGACTCTTTAAAAAGTAAACTCCATCTTCGAAAGAATCCTTTTTTTATGGGAAGAAGGATTCTTTCAAAGATGGGGTTTACTTTTGAGAGAGTCACATCTACACTGCTTTTCTTCTTTCAAAAGAAGCTCTTTTGAAAGAGGAATATGCAAAAGAGGCGCCAAATATGTAAATCTGCATCTCATTTGCATTTTTGATTTCCCTCATTTCCATGCCTCTTTCGAAAGAGGAATGCAAGTATAGATGCACCTTTGGAGTTCTTCCTAAGCTAAGCATATATATTGTATTGTGTTTTATATCACATAGACAAGATGACACCTGCGGTCCCTCCTACCAAGACATAGGATTTGTTGGGTCTATACCAGGGGTTCTGAAATTTCATTGCACTGTGACCATCCTTTCCCCAACAACAAAAATTGCCATATGACTCCAGGACTGGGGCCAAAGTCTGAGCATGCTGGGGACCTGGGTGGGGAACCAAAGTCCAGTAGCTTCAGCCTTAGGCTGGGAGCCTATAACATGAGCTCCTTCATGCAGGGCTAAAGCCTTGAGGCTTCTGATTTGACCCAGGGTGGTAGGGCTCAAGTTTCAAAGCTGGGACCCAGCAAGTCAAAGTCAGCCCTAGTGACTCCATTAAATGGGGTCACAATTCCCTTTTAGGTCTTGACCTGCAGTTTGAGAACTGCTGGTCTATCCAATCCAAGGCACACAGACAGCTTGTACAGCCTCTTTAAAAACCTACCATGAAGGTGCTTCTACAACCTTCCAGGGCAGCCTGTTTCATTGTCCAACTATTCTTTGAGCAAAGAAGATTTTCCCTAAGATTAATCTAAATCTGCTACACTATAGATTGAAGTCATTGCCTCTTGTCCTGTCCTCTGTAGGAAACAACTTTTCTTTGTCTTTTCAGTGGTAGTTTTTCAAGTGTCTGAAGACTGGTATAATATGTGTTCGTGTGACTAGTTTTTCTTCGTTAAGTGTAGCACCTTAAATTTGGCTTTGTTGAATTTCACTTTGTTGTCAGTAGCCCAGTTCTCCAATTTACTAAGAACCTGTTGTATTTTCTCTCTACTCTCTAATATATTGGCAATTCCTTCTCTCTGCAGCTTTGTGTCATCTGCATATTTGATGTTAACCACCAGATACAGAAGAGATCTCTGTGGAACCCCACTTAAGAACTCCCTCCAATCTGGTATTGATTACCCCTTCATCCTCCAGGTATTTGCAAATTGATTGCTGTCCAGGCTATCTGGGTATTAAGGTCAGGCTGACTGATCTGCAATTCCCTGTCTCCTTTTTTCTCCTTTCTAAAGTTAACTCTTCTCCAGTCTTCCAGGACCAGTCCTATCACCCATGAGTTTGTAAATATTCTTCTTCTTCAAGTAGTCCCCATAGGTGCTCCACATCCAATGTCAGACTCACTCCGGTGCCACAGTTCGCAGACTTTTACAGCTGTGTTCGGCCAGACCACACGCGTGCAGGCAGCATGAGGCTCCTTTCATGCTCTTTTAGTTGCGTGCGTGATCCAGCTGAAAGCAGTTCCTTCCAACTGCCCGTGGCTGAAGTTGGCACCCGTGTTCTCTCTGTTCTCCTCTCCACCATGGTCACAATTACCAATATATTGCTAGGTGTTTGTCACCTGGCAGGTGTCACTACCACCGTTCACACACGTAGTCCTGCCCCTGAGCAGACATTTTCTCCTGAGCACTCTCCTTCTCTGCCTCCACTTCGTTCTCCTGCACTTTCTCAATGGCCTCCGTTCACTCCTTCTCCTTCCCACAGGCTACCCTCACTGTTTTTAGATCAGCCTGACCAAACTGTTTGTCACTCACAAAGTGTATCATTATCTCCTCCACCTACTCTATGCAGGCACCCAAAGCTCAGCCTACAACTCCACCAACTCCTCAATCTGAGCCAGAGGAGTGCCAGACTCCAGAACCTGAGGATGAGCCACCACAAGCCTTGCCTACGGATGGGTCATCCTCCTTGCCTGATGAGGCTGTAACTCCAGGTGACCTTTCACCAACTGATGATTTAAAGCAGTTCCAAGAGCTGTTTAAAAGGGTAGCAGCCAGCTAGGACACTCAGGCTGTGTCTACACGTGCCCCAAACTTCGAAATGGCCATGCAAATGGCCATTTCAAAGTTTACTAATGAAGCGCTGACATGCATATTCAGCGCTTCATTAGCATGCGGGCGGCAGCGGCGCTTCGAAATTGACGAGCCTTGCCGCCGCGCGGCGCGTCCAGACGGGGCTCCTTTTCGAAAGCACGCCACCTACTTCGAAGTCCCCTTATTCCCGTGAGCTCATGGGAATAAGGGGACTTCGAAGTAGGCGGGGTCCTTTCGAAAAGGAGCCCCGTCTGGACGCGCCGCGCAGCGGCAAGGCTCGTCAATTTCGAAGCGCCGCTGCCGCCCGCATGCTAATAAAGCGCTGAATATGCATGTCAGCGCTTCATTAGTAAACTTCGAAATGGCCATTTGCATGGCCATTTCGAAGTTTGGGGCACGTGTAGACGTAGCCTCAGGTAGCAGAGGTGCAGCAAAAGCAGTACTGCCTTTTGAAAAATCTAAGGCCTCCCACCTCTTCAAAGATTGCAATATCCTTGGATGATGCCATAGCAGAGGCTGCAGATAATGTATGGTGGACTCCAATTTCAGCCCTGCCCACCAATAAGAGGGTGAATAAAAAGTATTTTGTTCCACCAAGGGGCATGAACTTTCTTTCCAACCACCCTCAACCCAACTCCTTAGCTGTAGAAATGGTTCAACAGAGTGCAAAAACACCTCAGTATAGAGCTACTGGATCAGATAAAGATGCAGAGAGTAGATTTGTCTGGTAGGAAGGTTTATTCATCCTCTACTTTTCTGCTCAGAATGGCTAACTACATGGTCCATTTGTCGAATCACAATTTCAACAATTACACAAAATTGATTACTCTAATGGACCACCTCCCAGAATCAAAGAAACCCGTACTAAAGTCCGTCATGCAGGATGGTTATGAGGCATCCAGAATTGGGGTTCAGATCACGCTGGACGTTGCTGGTACAGCAGCACATTCTACAGCAACAGCAATCGTTATGCATCATGCCTCCTGGTTACAGTCTTTAGGAGTGCCGAAAGAGCTACAAAATAAAGTGGAAGATTTACCCTTTGATAAACTCAAGCTATTTGCCATGACCGTAGATGATGTCCTCCACTCAAGTAAGGACTCTCAAATGACTCTATGTACATTGGGTACATACACACCACCATACCACCAAAGACTATATCACCCCTTCTGAGGTGATATGATTAGTTCTTCCATCGCCCACAATATCAACAGAAGGGTTTTGATAACAATTGCAACAGGTGGAGACAACAATGCCATAACCAACCGACCTGTAACCAGCCAGCCCAACCCATGAGACAGCAGGTTAGATAGGTTGGTTGAAGATTGCCTGACCATTGCCATTGTCTCACCAACCTCCACACCCATGTTCCATCACTGTCTCTGCCTGTTTTACTACTGTTGGGCCAAGATTATGTCGTATTTTTGGGTCCTGGAAATAACTGCATCAGTATATACCATCCCCCTCCTCTCTGTTCCACCTACCACTTCTCCCACTCTAACTCTCTTCAGAGACCCCTCTCATGAGACTTTTCTAAGAGAGCAGCTAGATCACCTCCTTTCCACAGGAGCTGTGGAACGGGTACCAGAGTAAAAGGATTTTATTCTTGTTATTTCCTAACCAAGAAGAGCAGCAGATGGAGGCCAATACTAGACCTACAAGCTCTGAACTGATACCTTCACAAACAATGGTTCAGGATGGTCACTCTCACCTCCATCATTCCTGTGTTAGATAATGGTGATTGGTTTGCAGCCCTTGACCTGCAAGACGCCTATTTTCACACCACCATTTATCCTGCTCACAGGCATTTTCTCCGCTTTACAGTGGGTGATGACCATTTTGAATATCAAGTCTTACCTTTTGGTCTTTTGACTGCCCCCAGAGTATTCTCCAAGACCCTTGCTGTGGTGGCAGCTTTCCTTTGCCACCAGGGGATCATAATATTTTCCTGTTTGGATGGTTACCTCCTAAAAGGTCGTTTGCACACAGACAAACTCAATATAATTCATGTAATGAAACACACCATTTCATCTCTCAGCCTCATCATAAATGAACAGAAGTCAGTTGCCGAGCCAATGCAAACTATCAACTTCATAGAGGTTTGATTAGAGTTGATCACAGCCAAGGCCCACCTACCACTCCAGCATTTTCATACCATGCAGATTCTTATCAACGTCCTGAGCCACAGCCCAACAGTTCAAGTCCTTACTTGTCTACAATTGATGGGCCACATAGCAGTCACCACATATGTGGTTTGATGTGCCAGGCGTTACTTCCACTGTTTACAGCACTGGATGGTGACTGTCTATACACACAACAGATACCACGTCCACAAGGTGGTATCACTCCCAGCAATGTCCTAGAATTGTTAAAATGCTGGATAAACTGGAGCAATCTTCTTTCAGGTGTGCCCTTCCATCAACCTCTGCCAACATTCCTAATAACAATGGATGCTTCCCTATTGGGGTGGGAAGCTCACATGGACAGAATCTCAATGCAAGGATGATAGTCACTGCATGAGTCGATAAATCCATTGGAATTGAGGGCAGAACTTGATGCCTGCAAACACTTTTTGAGTCACATCCATGATTCTACAGTCAGAATATGTATGGACGATGTTGCCACCATGTATTATATCAGTTGCCAAAAAGGGGCGTGATCTCCCTCTCTTTGCACAGAAGCAATTTGCTTCTGGAACTGGTGCACATGCAACACTGTAATATTAGTGGCCTCATACTCACCAAGAGTCATCAATATCACAATGGACTTTTTAAGCAGACATTTCGCACCAGAGCACAAATGGGAACTCCTCACTGACATCCTCTAGCTAGTTTTTCATTGATGGGGCCGTCCCTGCTTTGATCTCTTTGCCACCTTCAAAAACAAAAAATGCCTTCATTATTGTTCCGGAGTGGGACTGGGCCCAGGCTTCCTCGGAGATGCCTTCCTTATCAGTTAGTGGGGTCCTCTATGCTTTTCCCCACATGCCTCTCATACCCCAGGTCCTAGAGAAGGCCAATATGGACAGAGCCAGGCTGATCCTAATAGCCCCAGCATGGGCCAGGCAGCACTGGTGCCGATTCCTAAGACAAATGTCTCCATATCTGTCTCACCCACTTCCCAACTTACCCGGTCTCCCCAGTCAGAGCCAGCAGTCATTGCTGTACCCCCAGCCACACACACTACACCTCACAGCTTGGTTGATAGTCTGAGCACTGCTGTTCTGCACAGGTCAAACAGGTACTAATGCATAGCAGAAGGCCTACTACCTGCAATACTTATCTGTCCAAGTGGAAGATGTTCACAACTTAGTGCTCTTCATAGGGTCTGGTTCCCTCAGAGGTTCCCATACATGTCATCCTTGACTACCTCCTATACCTGAAATAAACGGGATTGGCTTAAGCATCTTTAAAGATGCACCTTGCAGCAATATCAGCATTCAAGCATAGTGTAGATGGCATGTTGGTGTTCACCCATCCAATCACCAAACACTTTCTCAAAGGTCTGTCCAACCTATATCCTCCTTGTTAATCTATTCCTCTGTCTTGGAGACTGGATTTAATCTTACAGACTTTCTCCAGAACCCCATTTGAACCTCTAGCCACTACCTCTCAAGTACCTCACTACGAAAACTGTTCTCCTCTTAGCTATTACATCCACTTACAGAGTCAGCAAGATGGCGGCTCTGATGGCTGTCCTGCCTTTTACTGTCATCAGTAAGGAGGGGGTTGTATGCTGACTTCACCCAGCATTCATCCCCAAGGTCTCATCTGACTTTCACATCAGTGAACCAAAATCTGCCCTCGTTTTAATCAAAGCCTCATGCAAGGTTACACTCACTGGATGTATGAAGGGCTTTGGCATTTTACATTGACAGAACCAAACCTTTCCGTAAGATGGACAGGTTGATAGTATCAATCGCCAAGTGCTCGAAAGGGGAAGTGATATCATCTCAGAGGCTCTCCAACCTCATCACTTCTTGTATCACCACTTGCTACTCTGTCATATGCTGTTACCTATCCAACTTAAAGTCCATTCCACAAGGGTAATGGCAGCTTCCACGACCTTCTTCAAAGGCATCCTATTGGAAGACATCTGCCGTGCAGCGACATGGTCATCACACAACACTTTTGCCAGACACTACACTATTCAGCATCAGCTGGCAGGGGATGCTTCCTTCTCCACAGCTGTGCTCTCGGTGGCTGACAAGCACTAACTCCAGTACCCTCCTCCATGCTTTCTTTCTGGGGGGTTAAGGGGTCCTGCTACTCAATCACCAAATGTGGAGCACCCACGGGGACCACTTGAAGAAAGTGAAGTTAGTCACCTTTGTGCAGTAATGATTGTTCTTTCAGATGTGTCCCCATGGGTGCTCCACAACTCTTAGCTCTGGAGTTTCTCCTTTCATATCTTTCAGATTCCAGGATGGCTTCCAGGAACTAGTTTCAGCTGGACCATGCACGTGACTAAAAGAGTACGAAAAGAACCTCACGCTGGCCGTGCACATGCAGTCCAGCCGACCACAGCTGTAAAAGTGTCTGAACTGTGGCGCTGGAGTGAGTCCAACACCAGATGTGGAGCATCCACTGGGAAACATCTCGAAAAACAATTGTTACTGTACAAAGGTGAGAAATTTTTCTTTGCCTATGACTCTGAGATGAGTAGCATTCAATCCCGCTCACTTGAATTTATTCAGATTGGTTTGAAGATCTCTGACATATTCTTTATTTTACCTAATGGACATTCTTTCCTCTTTGTTTATAGTAATTTCACTTATTGTTTGGTTATATTATTTTTTGTGAGAGTACTGAAACAAAGTAAGTACTGAACAACTCTGCCTTCCGGTCTGTGCTCCTTTAATCTAGCTCCTCTGTATTAGTTGTTTATGTTTCCATAAACCGCTATTGCTGCAATTATATACCCTGTTTTCTACTTCATTTCAGTAAGCATGTATCTTGAAGAAATTTGGCAGGTGGGGTGTGGGGAGGGAAGTGGGACAATAACAAAGACTGCATTGTCTGAAAAAACATAATGTCAAATCCAGAAGGTAAAAAACACAGTACACTAACTTTTCATCCACTAAATTGGAAGATAAATTAAAGCTGCTTCTAATTTGGTTTTAGCAATTTTCATGATTTGTTCTCAGTTCAGACTTTGCTCAGCATGTTTTCTAACCCAATTTACCTATCCTTCTGTCATATTAAATGCCCTGATTCAGGAGAATCCTTATGCAAGACAACATTAAAGTCCTTTTCAACTCAGTTAATTTGCTTAACTATTGTCCTAAATAAGGACAGACTAGAACATAGATTCAGGTGCTTTCCTTCGTCAGAACCCTGTTGATTACTATTTATGACTTCCTGGATTGTCACAAGATTGTGTAGTGGTAGCAAAAACAAATCAGCAGCTGAAAATTTAAATGCAGATGATGACAAAATTCTTGTTCTGGACAACAGCTACATTTTATCCCTCTAATGTTGGGTGTGTATTGTGACAAATCCCATGCTTGTCCTCCTTGGGTTCTGTACTTCATGGTGGTTTAGGTGATGCCTCAAGAGGCTCATCATATGCCTTCTCTGCCTCCTGTTCTCACAATGGCCTGGGTTACAGCATTATTGAGCCATTCTCATCATCGACACAGTCAATATCACAGTTATTAGTGGAGAAGACCGCTTAGGTGTGTTCAGTCTCCTGCTACCCCTAGGGCTGCCCTGGGTTGTGGGGTAGTCTGAGGGGAACCCAGATTCCTTCCACACATACTACGTTCCAGCCAGGTACCCCATGCAGCTGCACCAAGAGGGGCTTTCCTCCCTGGTCTTCCCAGTACAGCAACTGCCTCCCTGGGCCACTTCCATCACACACTTCCCCAGTGCCTTCCGCAAGTGGTTGCAGCAGCCCCCTCTTGCTGGAAGCTCTCCTTGTTTCTTCCTCATGCATGCCCTATCTCTTTCTCCTTCCACTCCCCTTCCCCCACCCCCCAACCCTGATCTGAGGGAAACTTTGTAAAGAGGTCCACAGACTTTAATTAGCCACAGGTGCTGAGCTAGCAGCAGGTGCTGGTTTAGCCTGCTGCTGCAGGCTGATCCTTGTTAAGCCTCAGTTTCTAGGGCTACATCTACACTAGAACGTTATGTCAAAGAAGCCTATCTTGAAGTAACAACATCGAAATAAGCTACTTCGATGTATATTGTCTACGCGTCCTCCTGGGCTGGCGCCATTGATGTTCAACGTCGAAGTAGTGACAAGGAATGTCGAAAGGGGCCGCCCTGGACAGAAAATCAGAGCGTCTACGCACACAAGCAGCCTCTTTTGAAATAAAGGGCCAGGAAAGCCTGTGGACAGGGTCACAGGGCAAACTAGCCCTGCCGGGGCAACAGCAAGCCACTCCTTTGAAGGTCCCCTCCCAGACACACTCAGCCTGCACAGCATGAATCCTGCAGAGTTGACACCAGACCTGCACACTCACTGCAAGCAACCATGGACCCCCAGCAGCAGCAGCAGCACCAGCAGCCATCCAGGCTGTCGCCCAGGGAGCAAGTGCCCTGCTAGGTGCTGCACGGGCGGCCGCCCAGCAGCTCCTGGCAGGGGACCCCTTCCGAGCAGCAGATGGGGACACCCCAGACCATTGGGCTCTCCTTTCCCCCACCCCGCCGGGTGCTCTGCTGCCTTGGGATCTGCCCCACTAGCTCAGAGTGGTGGGAGCACCTGGTAATGAGGGAGTGGGATGATGACATGTGTCTGTGGAACTTCCACATGCACCGGCAGACCTTCCTGGAGCTCTGCCAGTGGCTCACCCCTGCACTGAGGCACCAGGACACATGGATGTGGCGTGCCCTCCCCGTTGAGAAGAAGGTTGCCATAGCTGTCTGGAAGCTGGGCATTCCAGATAGCTTCCACTCTGTGGGCCACCAGTTTGGTGTGGGCAAGGCCGCAGTCGGGGCCGTTGTTATGGAGGTAAGGAGGCCTGGGCTCACGCACACTGGGGGCTGGGGAAGGGGAGTACCCTGGGGAGAGTGGGTGCCCAGGAGGGGTAGTGCCCAGCGGGGTGCCTGGAAGGGATGTCTGGGGGGGCTGGGGGCACCCTCACACCCTCATGGGTGTTCATGTCCCCTCCCCACAGGTGGTATATGCACTGAATGCCCTGATCCTTCAGAGGTTCGTCTGCAGTGGGGACATGGACACAGCCATCATGGGAGGGGCGACCACTTGGTGGTCCTGCAGGCCATGGAGGACATCTGGGGCTGCTTCCAGGACGTGTATGTGGGCTGGCCCGGCTGCACCCATGATGCCCACGTTTCAGAACTCAGGCCTGTGTCACCGGCTGGAGGTGGGGACCTGCATTCCCCAGAGGGAGATCCCACTGGGGGACTCCACTGTGCCCCTCTGCCTTGTGGCAGATGTGGTCTACCCACTCCAACCCTGGTTCATGCGCCCATACACCGACCACCTCAATGCCAGCCAGGAGTTCTTTAACAGCCACCTGAACCATGCCCGCCAGGCGATGGAGAGGACTTTCGGCTGCTTGAAGGGCCGGTGGTGCTGCCTCCTTGCCCACCTGGATATCGGCCTGAAGAACATCCCTCAGGTTGTGGGTGCATGCTGCATGCTCCACAACATCATAGAGAGTAGGAGGACGCCTTTGTCCAGGGGTGGGCGGTCAACACCGGCATGGGCTACCCCCAGCCGGCTGCCACATCCAGTTGCCAGGCCCACCAGGTGGGGGTCTGGGTCCAAGAGGCCCTGCGGGCATATTTTGATCAGGAGGCCCAGTGAATGCCTCCCTGGCCATTTCTGGTGGACCTCCTGCACACTGCCCCCACAACCCGCACACCCCCTCCCCTCAACAAGCACATATCACTCAGGCGTGTGGGAAAAATAAAACTGAATTATTGATAACTGTTAACTTTCGACTATGATTTCTGCACAACAAATCAGAATTATATACCTGAGGGGTGATAACTATATATACATGGAGGGATAACTCTCTCTATATATATAAATCTGGGGCTCTTGGCCACCACTGCCACTACAGCAGCAGCAACAAGGCCAGAGATCCAGGGCCGTTAAATCACTGCTGAACCCCAAGCAGCACAGAAGGAAAGGCTGGGGGAAGCTGTCACCTAGCCATCTTTCTGTTCAAAGGAGCAGGGCCCCTTGCACTTGCCCACCCACCTTTCCTCAGTCCTAAGTGTATATACACTCAGAAAGCAGTTACCTGGGAGCAAGCATTATGGTATCATCCAACATCTTCCCTTGTGCCCATAATAAAATGTTTGAGTTCTTTTACAAAAACCAACAGTTATGGCACATGATCCACTTGAGAGCACTTCTGATTTCCTGTAGTAATACAGTGCACACACACTTTGGCCGTGTCTACACGTGCACGCTACTTCGAAGTAGCGGCGCCAACTTTGAAATAGCGCCCATCACGGCTACACGTGTTGGGCGCTATTTCGAAGTTGAAATTGACGTTAGGTGGTGAGACGTCGAAGTCGCTAACCCCATGAGGGGATGGGAATAGCGCCCTACTTCGAAGTTGAACATCGAAGTAGGGCACATGTAGACGATCTGCGTCCCGCACCATCGAAATAGCGGGGTCCGCCATGGCGGCCATCAGCTGAGGGGTTGAGAGATGCTCTCTCTCCAGCCCCTGCAGGGCTCTATGGTCATCGTGTGCAGCAGCCCTTAGCCCAGGGCTTCAGGCTGCTGCTGCGGCAGCTGGGGATCCATGCTGCATGCACAGGGTCTGCAGCCAGTTGTCGGCTGTGGATCTTGTGTTGTTTAGTGCAACTGTGTCTGGGAGGGGCCTTTTAAGGGAGAGGCTTGCTGTTGAGTCTGCCCTGTGACCCTGTCTGCAGCTGTTCCTGGCACCCTTATTTCGATGTGTGCTACTTTGGCGTGTAGACGTTCCCTTGCAGCACCTATTTCGATGTGGTGCTGCCCAACGTCGAAGTTGAACATCGACGTTGCCAGCCCTGGGGGACGTGTAGACGTTATTCTCGCTACATCGAAATAAGCTATTTTGATGTAGCGTGCACGTGTAGACGTAGCCATACTGTACTGAACATAACTACCGCCAATCTGCATAAGGGAAGCATGTCCTATCTCTGTGAATCCTGGCACTGAAACACTCTAGTGAAAACTAGAAGATATAATATTGAGCTTGCTTGGGGATACAATATATATCATACATGAACAATAAACCCTAAAGGAACCATATTTACTGCTGGGGGAAGCAAGTGTAGCTCCACTGAAGTGGATGGAGCTGCACCTGTTTACACCAGTACACTTGTTTGTTCCTATTTACACCAGCACAGTTATTTGTTCCTGCTGCTTTCTTAGCACTTAGCTTCTATTTTAAAAAGTGGTAACAGAGAAGCGTTTGGAAGGTAATAAATCCACTGATCAGAGAAGGTGCATGTGCATTTGTACATTCTTGCCCTGCTCACTCTTAGTGGTTTGAATGTGCATAACAAATTTATAGCTACCAGAAGCTAGAGTAAGATGCTTGTGGGCACCTGGACTATTTCCAAGTTGATTTTAAATAGTGAAAGGGAAGAAAATGTGAATGTGCCTACTTCATGTGGCACTCTGTCCCCTTCTAGTGGCAGCTAACCTAGCTAGAGATCAAGGAGTTGGCTACAGCCTTGGCTAAGAGACATATCTTTTAGCTCATGCATGAAACTCCTGAAATTCCAGGCAACAATAACCAGGGTCTGTCAGTATTACATATGCACTTGTGGTACTTGTGTATGCAATTACACATGTATTTATGTTTGCTGTCTTGGGCCCACTTCTTACCAAAATTTAACTCTTGCATACTTAGCCATCAAAGTAAGTTCACTGGAGGGATGATGATTGCTTGTGGTTGAAGCTTTGGAAAACCTGATAATAGAAACAATATTATGCATGTATTGGATTTTCTAGGTTTGTCTTCCATCATTCTTTAATGAATTTAACCCAGCTAATAATGCATTTACTTTTGGTGGTGGTTTCCCCTGTATAGCCCTGGCATGCTGTTGCACCATAGGGGTGATTATGCATTTGTTTGGGGAATTTTCAAAGGCAACATTGATTTTTGTGTTTTTTGAGGATTATGACAAAAATAAAAATGAAATACAGAACATATATTGCCCGCACCATTATTTCTAAATGATAGAATTTCCATAAATCAGCTCTTGAAATCATACAGTTTCACCACAGATCTGCGGTACTTGCCTTTGTCTTTCCAATCTGACTTTGAAATAAAAGAATAAATCTTTAGATGGGACATATGTGCAATTAACATACAGTGGAGAGATTTCGGCTTTCATATGAAATGAGAAGCAGAATTCAATAAGGTGGAGGTGGGAGGGAAACCTAATGCACACCCACTGCCTGTAACAGAGTGCATCTGTTTTGGAGGATGGTTTAAAAATACATTGCCACCTGATTTTTAGTACAGCTGAGCAATCAGTTTGGCATAGGTCAGGTTTCCATAGCTCACCCGATAGGTTCAGCTAAAACAGAAACTTAGACTACCACACACAAAATTCATACATCAGCTACCCTCTCTTTTCTTCAGTAAGCTCCTTCGTTCTGTGAGGCGGGTATTCTGTACTCTGCCTTGCACTATAAGATTCCGAGTGCTTGTGTGGCACATATTGTTCATCACCTAATGATACGGTGACGACTTGATGTTCTATAAGAATCTACACTTAGAGCACTATATAGTTAATAACTTTGTTGTTGATATTGTGATTAATTGAACAAATCAAAGCTCTTAATACAATAAGAACAGGAACAAACTTCTGCAGTACTTTTTACTAAGTATCTAACATATCCCCTGATTGATTGCCATCCTTCTCTAGCTTAGGATGCAGCATCAGAAAAATGCCAGGCTTCCATTGAATTTCATTTGTGAAACAACATAATGGGATGGGTGTCCATGCACAGATTTATTTTAATAATTTCATTTAACATCATGGAGGGACCTGGTTGCAATGGCTGTTAAGGTTGTCTAGTTCTATCCATAAAAGATAGAAATGTGAGGCCTGCTGGAGATGTAAAGGGCTTTAGTAATGATTCTTGGGGCTGTCTCAGCTCATCCATGTATAGAGACTCTAGTAGGAGCAAACCAGTAAGTGCTCCATTAAAGAGCAGGAGAATAGCAAGGGAAGGACAGTGAGGTGGCCTAGGCTGCCCACATCAGTAGAATTATGGGGAAACAAAGAGCAAGCCACATTGCAAGGCAGACAATCCAACTGTTGAGTTCCCAGGGCTGTGGGAGGGTGGACAGGGCTCCTCTGTGCTCCCATCATATGGGGAAGGTGCAGACACCCTCCCAGCAAGTGGAGAAGGGTCTGGTTGGAGCCCAGGAGGAAGGGAAGTTGGGGAAAACGGAAGGCTAAAGACTGTTGGTCTCAGGAGAACTTTGAAAAGGCTAGAATGCTGTGACAGACAGACCAAGTCACTGCCATAAGTGAACCAGGCTAGAAATCAGCAGATGTCTTCTGAGAGGGGAATTGAGACAATGGACAGGTCAGAAACCAGAGTGAATGAGTCCTTACTGTGAGTCTGTCTACAAACGTAGCTAAACATCTAGGGCCACATGTCTGCTGGGGTAAATAGGTGCAGTGGTATTGACTTCATGGAAGTCTCACAACCTGATACTAGCACACACTTTTTCTCATAAAATTTTTGCTCTGCATAAAGCCACAGACCTCATGCTCTGGTTACCTGGCAGAGGTAGCAGTTTCCGGAGGTGGCAGCCCTGGTGCTTTAGAGGGTTGTCTGTTAAAGCTCAAAGATAACTTTTAAATCATTTTCTCACTAGTAAGACCTAACAGACTAAAATTATATTTTTCTCCCACTCACAGCTACACCCATTTTGTTTTAATAGAATTGGCTGTGGCTGCTGACATTGATTTTCCTGAAGTATTTCCTTTGTAAAACTAATTAGAGAGCTAAATTGAAAAGAGATGTTAAATAGTACAGTAAATTAAATATTAGGATTTGACAACTGTGCTTTTTAGGATCATAAGGCTGTGTTTATAAAATATCTGAATCTTGCCCATAATAATGTAACCATTTGACACCAGACTGGCTGGCTTGTCTCAACAGACTGCCTTCCTTAAGAAGTATGGTAGTACAAAGCCTCTCCTGCTAATATGGCAGTTGGAGTATAGGCACTGATGTCCATCTTGTCTCTCTACAGCTGGTATATTTTTATTAAATGGCACATCCTGCCAGACTTTTTAACTGAAGTGATACATTTCGCATATGTAAATCCTCTGCCGATTGACTCCACTGAGCACAACATGCCACTATGACACACTGTCGAACATTTTTGTCAAATACGTTCATCTTAAATCAAGTCTCCTAAAATGGTGTAAGCCTTCCAGTATTATAACTGCATGGGATTTACACCTACATTCCATTGCTATAATCCCCTCGTTTCAGCTGTGAACAGACATCATTCATTGGAAGGACTGTCAGATTTGGCTTTTGAATGTATAGCAAATGAAGCTTTAGCACTCATATCTAAAGTTCATTAGAATATTCACTTCCAGAAATACTTGTTAACTTGTGTTTGCTTTCATCATCATTCCAGCACCAGTTATTAAACATTGTCAGTATCTGGGCTCACTTAATCATTAAAAAATGTTTCTTATACTGTGAAAAGGCATTTGGTGGTGCAGTGGTAGCAAAAGTAGGTGTTCTACTACTTTTTAAACTGAGGTGGTGATTCTTTTAACTGTGGATACTGAAACAAGGCTGAATTTACTCTGAATCTTTTAAAGAAGGTTCTCAGCAAGACATTATATTAAAGGAAATAACCCCCACTGTTTTGGCAAGACAGCTACAACTCTTGGTAATTCTGAGTATCATTTAGGTAACCCATAGGAAGAGGGTTGTGTGATTTTTGGAAAGAGGTACTGAAAACTAGTGTAGAAGATTATTTCCTTAGTTTTGAAGAAAGGAGAGTTTATTTTAAGTGATGCACTGAGCTGTAAAGGATTGTTTATTTCCAGAAAGTCAGTCTATCTTTGTTTATACATTGCAGAAAGGGAAATGTTGCCATGTATGATTAAATTATTTCTTCACATTAGTGGATTTTGCAGGATTAGATTGGAATTAGCTGCCTCAGCTGTAGGACAAGTGACTGAGCCATGTGGGAGTCTTAGAATGTAACTTTGGATCTGCATTAATTGCCATGTCCAGCAACTATCATTGTTCTGAGTCTTCATCACTCAGTGAACGGGAGATGGTCATAAACAAGGCCACCTGTTGACACTGACAGGAAAAGATACCCAAAAGGCTCCAATTCAAACACAGAAGAGAGTGAAGCTGCAGTTCTAGTGGGTGGTGCTATTCTAGGGCAGGCGGAAGCAGCAACCTTTTCTGACTGCTTTCCCAGCAGTTTTTGGAAAAGGGGAAAGAGGAAATTACAGGGAGGAAAGAGGAGCAGCTGGTAATCCACTGAGTCCATCTCTTAGCTACCCCCACGTCAGTGCCCTCATCTATATAGGTATGGCCCTTCTCATTCCTTCAGAAATACTTCTTTAAATTATTTAAAGCACTTATTTAGAAATTTGGAGTAGGCAGGGGAGGCCATCAAGGAGGGGGGGGAGGGAGACAGGAAAAGGCTTTTAAACAGATTTTCCAAGGAAACAGGCTAAAGGAAAGGGAAAAGAAAAAACATTTGTCCAGAGCTACCTGTCTGGCCTGAATTTTGGGATTAAGAAGGAGAAAGAGGAAGTGAAAAAAGAATTTAGGGACAAGAGAGGGAGTGTTTTCAAAATGAGGGCTGCATCCTCTCCTTTCTGCACAAAGCAACTACAGTGCAAAGTAACCATATACTCAACACCCTCCTGAATCCAACCTGTCAGATTAACATGGGCAGCTGGGTGAGGGGAAGAGGGAGGAGAAGCTTCCCAATGGTTCATGTGTCCCTCGCAAGGGTTATTCAGAACTGCTGTCCTTGTACTTGTGGAAGCAGAGGGCCCGCTCTCTCTCCTGGCAGCCCCAGGGATGTGCACTGCTCTGAAAGGAGGCAAGACCATGGTACCTGTGTGTATTTTTGTATTGGTCTATGGAGGGGGCTAGCTGCCCCCAGAAGGCTGAAAATAAAGGATCATGCAACTTGTTCCAATCTCCTGTATTCTTATGCTTACCCACTCCAAGCTCTGTTTCCTGCTGATTCCTAAGGCCCAGCCCCACCCTGTTGGTTGTGTGGTTCTTCACTATCCCAAGGGAGCACAGTAGCTAAAAGCCAAAGCCACAATTTGGTTTTTAATCTGTTGTCCTCTGCACAGGAATAACCTCTGACGGATGCCAAGAGCCCCACTCCCTTTCCCTGGAGAGCTCCCAAGGTCTATGGAAGTCTTTGAATCTCTACAGTAGAAAAGGAACCATCTGAGCAGCCTTCCCTTGTCTCCCTTCTAGCAACAGGCCCTGCTCGGGCTACATCTACACTAGAAGCATCTGTCTACAGAAGTTACTGTCAGAGATGTTCCAACAGAATTTCTGTCAACAGATCCTGTCTACACATAAAAGCGGATCGATCTTTTGATTCTCGCTGTCGCAGCTTTTTTGTTGACCATTTCTGTTGATAAAACCCTTTTTGTGTGTGGACACTTTGAGTTTTGTCTACAAAACCCCAGTTTTGTCTTCAAAAATCTTTAGTGTTAGATGTAGTCTAGAAGTTGTGCTGCAGAACCCCTCTCGTCGTAGAAAAGGAGGGCTCAGGGGGCAGCTGTGAGGGTCACTGCACAAGTCCTGTCATGCAACTTTAGTCCTATTTTCTATTGTAGTTTTGAGGCAGGAGAGAATCTAGAAAAATCCTAGCTGGTTAAAAATAAATCACTCATTCCTTCCTCAGTCTAATCTGCCATGACTTTAACTGGAGTTATGATAGAGTGAGGACTTCAGGGTTTGGCTTCAAAATACTTTACCTTAAAATCTGTTGTGATAACAAAAAGTGAGGCATCACCTCAGCTAAACATAATCTAATGCCTTTCCAGGTAATGACACCCATTAACATTCAGTCTCTTATCTGATGTGACTGGAGGTCAGAAGTACATAGAGAACTGTACTGTACATGTTGAGGATGGGAAGACATATTTCTTAAACTCAGGATCTTATAAATATCACAAAATGTGGTTTGTGTTCCACTCAGACACTGTTTAAAAAGGAGTAAAATACATGGAAGGAAAAATCTGATTAACCAAAAGGATTTAAGAAGGAATGGGGAGAAGTGGAGTGAGAATCCAGCCCAGACAGTCTGTGAATCAATGAGTAGGAATGCTGAGGGGAAATCTGAATGTAAAATATACCATTGGGTGTGCAAGGCTTTAGGAGCTGGAAGAGTCCTCTTTCCCAATAGAAGGAAAACAGTCCTCCTGCTTCCCCATAGAATTACCCTGCTGGGTGCAGGGTATATGCTATGAGTTGAAACTTCAAAGGAAACAAGATTGAGAACTAGACTATATTTTGAAAATCAGGAAAGAAAAAGATTGTTTGAGAGGGTAACAAAATCTCTGACTGAACGAGTCCTCATTGAACAATGTGTTGGCCCTTTCATCCAGGGGACCTGGGTTCAAGTCTCATTTAATCTATGTGTGATGGATATATACAAAATAGCCAAACTAAAGAACATTCAAATTCCACTGTTTCCCCTGCTGAGTTTAACTGACTGTCCCCGACTTTGTGAGAAAAAGTCATCTCCTTCCCTCAGAATGGAACACTATGGTCTAAGACTGTATTATTTGTAATACGGTAGAGTCTTTAGGTCTCACTGTACTAAATATGGTCTTAGAGATTAATCTCTAAGGCGCTACATGACTCCTTGTTATTTGCAAAGCTACAGACCAACATGGCTACTTCTCTGAGACTAAACATGATCTGGAATTCTGTTGCATCACATTAGCAAATTCTTTCATAGTCGTGTTTGTAACTTCTCTTTACCAGCCCTATTAGAAAAATGTACCACCAGATTCCTTTTTATATAGAGTACCACTTTACCAGAAAGCGCAGTTTTGTGCAATAAAACTAAACTGGACATCACATGATGAACTAGAAGATCATTTGATATATCTCTTAAAACAGTGCTTGGAGTTTAAATGTATATCACAAGCAGACTGACATTCAGTTTCACTTCCTTCCAAAGCAGTTTCCTTCAAAACCTGCACAACTGGGCACTGTTACATACTGAATTGTTCTGTAATTTGACAGATCCTGGGCAAAATGCCCAATCTGTATGCAAGCATCTAAGTGGCCTGATTTCAGAGATATTCCACTCCTACAGTTTCCACTGACTTTTTTGGGAACCACCAATGCTCAGCACCTCTCAAGATCAGGCCACTTATTTGGGTGCCTAACTATGGATTCAGGTGCCCAGTGACAGACAGACAAGCTTGAAAATGGTTGCTCTGTTCCTTATTTCCAGCATAATACGTACATAACTTTCTGATGCTTAACAACGTTTAGTGCCTTATTTAATGTCCCATGCAGGGAGGAGCAGTCTATATTGTTCTGGTCTTTGTGAACTTGTTCTTCTATACATTTGCTTGCAAAGTCTTGCAATCTTTTGTCCTCTAGCATGTTTGAAATTCCACATTCAGGCAAGAAATCAGAGCTGGATGTGTATCACTGACACTTTGCACTAAGTGGTAACATTGGCTGAAAGATGTTGTAGATCTTAAGAAGGGACTCGCTTATTTCTGTCCTTCATAGGTGGGAATGTTGAGTGCCGTATTATAAATTTTCAGCTAAAAGTAACAGTATATTGAATGTCATTGGAAATGTTGTTAAATCTTGGGAACTGGAAAAGTCTTATCTTTCAAATCACATATTGATTAAAAACCTGACTAGTCTCTGGGTTTGGGTTGACAAACTGTGCACTGTTAGCTGGTGTTGCACCCTGGGCTGCAGCATCATTAGCTATTTTTCCCAGAGGCAGCCATTTCAAATGCATGACAGGGAATGTATCACCGAGTCCCCATTACATCAATAGTGGTCATGTGTATGGATATAACACAAATTCTGTATATAATGGCTTTTTCAATCAGTCAAGGCTATTCTTCAAAAATATTTTCTGTTTCTTTTCACTGCTGATGATCTATGTAGGGCAACTGAAGTGGCAGCAGTAGAGGTGATTCTGTCTTCTTTTGGGATGCCTGCATTAAATTGGCATCTCCAGTGAAGGTCAAGTGGCTAAGGCTCTGTCTGTGCTACAGACTTTACAGGGGCACAGCTGTACTGCTATGCCACTGTAAAATCTCCCCTGTAGCTGCTCTTTGCAGACAGAAGGGAGTTCTCCAGCCAGCATAGTGCTGTCTACCCCATCACCTTTGCAGATGAAATTTAGGTCAGTGGTGGTGTGGTTAGTTTTGTGGTAGTGCAGACAAAACCTAAAGCTGATCTGAGGCAAGACTGAGGCAATGAGGGTAGGAAAAGGAAAAGCACTTTAAGGAATATGTCTCCACTATAAAATCCCCTCTCTTAGATTCATGACTATAGCTTGGTTCAACCTGAGGCCTAGTTCACTCAGCTAGGAGAAAGAAGAATAGATGGGGCTTTGCTGCTACGCCTCCTCCTGTCTTCTATAAATGTTTCTTCTTTAATTAATGGCCTGTCCTACCACTTAAACCAGGGACATATTTTGTATTCTTGTAGCCAGCTTAACATCCTTAGACATATAAGGACACATATAATTAAGGAAAATTTCAGGTTTGAAATTGAATGAAAAGTTACTATATTTGTAATGGTGTATTTTTTCTTTATCTAGCACTTCCTGCAAAGACATCTGGAACTGATTCTTACTGACAATAAAGCTGTTTTACATTACTCTGTCAGTGTAAAAGGGCTTTAAAGTGGAGTAAACTATATTTACTGCTAAAGCGGTGCAAAGTGGCCTTAGATTAAAGGAGAATCCAGATATCAACCTGAAAGTGAAGGTGCTGTTTCAGCATGCGTTAGCTGGGGAAATAACTTTATAGTCTCTGAATCTTACACAAAGTTTTCCTGAACCTCTCACATTTAGGACAGCATCTGGGCCAGCATGAATATCAGAATGAAGGCATAATGTACAGAGTCAGTGTAGGAAACTCACAAAATAAGTGGGAGAGAGAATCCTAGTTCTGAAAAATCAAGAAGGCAGCTGAGTGTTTGTATTTGAAGTAGTTTCCATTGACAAAAGAGCTAGAACCTTAGCTCTTCAAGCACCAGGGGAACTAAAAGTTGAGGATTTTTTTTTTTACTTAACAACTACGTATTTTAACAATTATTTCAAATCTAATATAAAGTGATTTTAATATTGCACAAAAGAATGTAAACTGATAAAACTTTTCCCAAAGTTTTTTTTATATAAGCAATCATAACTTACTCAAGAGAATAATTCTTTTCTTTGTTAAGATCATTAAAGCAGATTTTTATACATTGTGCTGGATTATATATTTTCACACTTTTCATACTATATTAAGCACACAGAAGGATTTCAAAGGACTGTATTTTAGCAAATCTATAGCCATTAAAGCTTTACAATTGTCACGGCTGCAAATCAGAATCACATTTACCTTCACATTGTCAGTCATAATCCTCATCCTCCTGTTTAGGGGGACTGTGCTAAACCCCTCCTAAAATTACTCATATCCAGCTGAGTTCAATGGCAATCAGACTTATGCAATACAAATGAAGTTGACAGAGCCCCTGCTAAAAAGAAATACTGAGTGGTTGGGTTCATTTAATTCACCTTCTTATCTTTAAGAATTTAGGGCTCACACAGAAAAAGATCACACACACACTTCCATACTCTTTCACATGAGGAGAGGACCAACTGACCCTCCCTGCCAGATGCTCTCTATGCCTGTATGGGGCCCCGGGGTGGGACCTTCCTTACCCCATACCTGATGCTGCCTCTTCCTGAGGCAAGACATGGAAGGCATGTGGGGTCATATGTGTTTCCCTCCCACAGCCAGATTTCTGCCAGTGTTCAGACCAGAATGTGGCCAGGAGCAACCTTTCAGCCCTGTATGGGAGGGAAAGAATGGGAGCTACCACCAGCCTCCAGGGAGGATGCAGTGGGGAAGGGATGACCAACCCTATATGCAGAGCTCATATCTAGACTTCTCACTTCTTCTCACCCCGTACCCCCTTGGATGCAGCTCATCTTTGCTGTCTGCAGAGAGTCCAAGGGGAGCAAACACCTCCAGACTGCTGCTGGCCACTGATATAACCCAGTTGTTTTCTGTCCATGAGAACATAAGAACGGCCATACTGGGTCAGACCAAAGGTCCATGCAGCCCAGTATCCTGTCTGCCAACAGTGGCCAATGCCAGGTGCCCCAGAGGAGGTGAACCGAAGACAATGATCAAGCAATTTGTCTCTTGCCATCTGTCTCCAGCCTTTGACTAAAGGCTAGGGGCACCATACTTTACCCTTAGCTAATAGCCATTTATGGACCTATCCTCCAAAATTTATCAAGCTCTATTTTAAACTCTGTTAAAGTGCTGGCCTTCACAGCGTCCTCCGGCAAGGAGTTCCACAGCTTGACTGTGTGCTGTGTGAAGAAAAATTTTCTTTTATTAGTTTAGAACCTACTACCCATTAATTTCATTTGGTGTCCTCTAGTTCTTATATTATGGGAACAACTAATTAACTTTTCAATATTCACTTTCTCCACACCATTCATGATTTTGTATACCTCTATCATATCGCCCCTCAATCTCCTCTTTTTTAGACTGAAAAGTCCCAGTCTCTCTAGCCTCTCCTCATATGGGACCCGTTCCAAACCCTTAATCATTTGCGTTGCCCTTTTCTGAACTTTTTCTAATGCCAGTATATCTTTTTTGAGGTGAGGAGACCACATCTGCACGCAGTACTCAAGATGTGGGCGTACCATAGTTTTATATAGGGGAAGTAAGATATTCTTCGTCTTATTTTCTATCCTTTTTTTAATAATTCCTAACATCCTATTTGCTTTACTGACTGCCGCTGCACACTGCGTGGATGTTTTCAGAGAACTATCCACTATAATTCCAAGATCCTTTCCTGATCTGTTGTATCTAAATCTGCCCCCATCACATTGTATGTATTGTGGTAAACCCGGTGGTAGACCCTTATCTGGAAGCTTCCGGAGCCTTCTAGAAGGACAGTATACTGGGTCTATTTGGAGACCAGGGAGTGGGTGGGCACAGCCCACCCACGACTAAAAGGCACCTCTTAATAGAAGAGGCATCCCTTTAAAAGAAAAACCATGGCCCCAACAGAGTACGGGGGACAACTGAAGAAAAAACAGGGACGGGAGTGGAGGTCAAAGGTTTAAAATGAGGGAACCAGAAGGGGACACCAAGCAGAGAACCCCGGACAGCACCCACTGCCCCTCAAAGGTGTCGAGAGAGCCAGTGGACGCCGCCCAAAGGAACTCTGCCCGGATTTGTGAGCGGAGAGCGGAGCAGAAATAGGCCACACAGTCGCAGGCTTCCCCCCGGCCAGCCTCCTCTCCCGAGTGTTATAAATGGCTACCTTGGCCATAGCCAGGAGGAGGCTGATGAGGAGGTCCCGTGACTTAGTGGGGCCACAGATGGGGTGTGCTAGAATGAGGAGGTGCGGGGAGAAGTGCAGCCAGAACCCCAGCAGGAGGTTCTGGAGGAGCTGGAAGAGGGGCTGCAACCTGACGCACTCAATGTAAATGTGCGCCAGGGTCTCCCTCGTGCAACAAAAGAAACAGGTATCCGGGAGGGGGGTGAACCGCGCCAGGTACATGCCCGTGCTCACTGCCCCATGCAGGATTCTCCAGCTGATGTCCCCAGCGGGCCGCGGGACCAGAGAAGAATAAAGGCTGGCCCACCGGGTCTCCCCACCCTCCGAAGATGGTAGAAGGTCCCGCCACTTGTGGTCTGGGCAGGACATGAGGGTGGGATAGTGGAGCGTGTGAAGCACAAGCGTGTACAGATGATGTCTGGGTGTGGTTCAAAAGGGGACCGGCTGCAAGGCAAGCAGCCAGCTGGGATGATGCAGGGGAGGGGGGCGGGAAGGCTCACGGAGCTGGGGGCCCACGGAGAGATCTGGAGGGCCAGGAGTGAGAGGGGGGCAGGGTGCACCCTCTCACAAGACCCAGCACAGGTAGACGTGAGCAGCGGGTGGCAAGGCGTCCTTCACCTCCTTGAGTACGTGCCGGGGAGAATGTAGGGTGGAGAGCCCCATGTGCTGGGCGAGTGCCGGGGCCTCCATCCAGTCTCCCCGGCCGTAGTCCAGGAGGTCTCCGACTCTGGTGATTCCACCGAAGACCAGCCTCCGGCACACTGCAGGAGACTCCGCCGCCTGCACACGGAGGTACGGGTTGTGTAGCAGGGGCTCCGTGAGGAGGTCTTCCCCCATGGCAGCCCCTAAAGACCTGGAGACTGAGAGCAGCCGCCAGGTGTGGAGGAGGTCCTGGTGGAAGGCCGGCAGCTCTGAGAGGTCTCGCGGATCGCCTCTCAAAGGCAAATAAAGGAGCTGCCGGTCATATCGGACCCCTCAGAAGCGACGGAGGAAAGCGTGTGCCAGTGTGCTCCACGCTGGACTATCTGCACTATTGCTGTTAAGGAGTTCCCTGCAGGGCCCGGAGGCAGAAGACATGGACCTGAGTGCGTAGGCAGGTCAGGCCCTGCCCTCCCTCCTCCGGGGGGAGATGAAGAACCCCTGCAGGGACCCAGTGCAGTCCTGGCCAAAAGAACTCCAGAACTACCTTCTGGAGGGCGGCCAGGAAACCCGGGGGTGGGACAAGGGTGTTGAGATGGTGCCAGAGCATGGACAGCACTAGTTGGTTAAGCACCAGTGCCCACCCCCCATAGGGAGAAGCACTGGAGCAGCCCCGCCCACCTCCGCAACCACTCAGCCACCCTGCCCTCTAAACTCTGCCAGTTTTCCGGCAGAGAGGGATGCATGGCAGATAGAAAGACACCTAGATAGGATAGTGGACCCGCGCTCCACCGAATGGCCTGAAGCGTGGGTGGGAGGTGGCCCGCCTGCCACCCAGCCCCAACCACCAGGCCAGAGCTCTTGACCCAGTTGACCCGGGCAGAGGAGGCTGCCGAGTAAACGGCTTGGCAGGCCTCCAACCGCACCAGCTCTCCTGGGTCCCGGACCACAAGGAGTACGTCGGCAGAGTACGCTGACAGAACCAGCCGCAGCTCTGGCTCACGGAGCACCAACCCCGTCAACCTTCGTCAAAGGAGACGGAGGAAGGGCTCGATGGCCAGAGCGGGCAACCTTGACGCACCCTTCGCCCGAAGCTGACCGGAGCGGTCAGGATCCAGTTGAGCTTGACCAAACACTCTGAGGCACTGTACAGCACCCGGAGAAACCCGATGAAACAGGGTCCAAAGCCGAAAGCCCGCAGAGTGCCCATCGAAAGGTGCTGGGAATCCTCAACCCACACTCAACTAAGTTTGCAGTCTCTGCTCAGGCTACAAACAAACTAAAGAAAATTTGGAATAACAAAAAAAAAAAGTAGTATTTCTCCCGTGTGAGATTGTGGGAACCTGTGGCCTCAGGCAAAGGTCTGGACCTCCCTCAGTATTAAGAGGGTCTACAGGGACAGCTTGCCCTTTCAGCCTTCTACTCCAGCCACAAGAGTGGGAGCACTCAGCCCTCAATTGGTCCCAGGCTCCCTTGCACTGCTGAGGCCCTCATTTATATCCCCTATCTGGGACTGGGACCCTCTCACAAGATGCTGTCCAGGTGGGTTCAGGATTCCCAGCACCTTTTGATGGGGCTTCTCTCCCGAATAGTGCTGGCTGTTTTCCGCCTCTCCCTGGCCCTCAGAGTGGTAGACAGCCCAACTTCATTTTACTGTTGAAGTGACTAAAAAAAGGCATTTGGGGTAATTTAAACAAACCAAAAATGAGACATTTCAATGGTAGGAATTTTAAAATGTTGCATATAGAGGATAAATGTCAACATAAAAAATGTTTTGATGCTTCCAAATCAAAATTCCTCAGTTTTCATTCCACAAAAATGTTTGAAATTCATAATCAAATTCACCAATTTGGGACAAGACCAAATATTGACATATTATGGAAGTTCCATTGATGGAACTCCCATATTTTGCTCAGCTCTACTAATCATGGTTAGGGTTTTCCCCAAAATCTTCTGATGGACCTTTTCAGGCTTTCCTTAACTTAAAAATCATGATAGTGCCATATCCTGCCTCTCTGCTACTATCAGCTTGTTATGTCCATTTAGGTGGCAAGACAGCAGCAACTGGCAGTCAAATGCTATCAGATATTATGAAATGGACTAAAATCACATGCAAGATGTTTTCTCATCTCGCTACTGAAAAATAACCAACAATGAATCTGTCCTTCTGGTTGTTAGTGTACTGTAGGAAAACCTATACAATAACTGCTTGGGAAACTATTACTGATTGAGAGTCCTAAGTCTGTGAAGCAAAGACTGTTTTGCATTTTTATTGCTTCCTATTACATGATACAGGCAAAGTATCACAAAATGCATTATTATTGATGGCAATATTAAAAATGATCACAGAAGAACTGTACTTATAAAATCTTATTAAAGGGAGCTATTAATTGAAAAGCAGAATGTAATCTTATGTTTTACAGTGGCTTCATTTAGATGAGCCTCTATACATCTGTTTTGGTAGATACTGGTTCAATAGAATTTAAAGCTATGGATTTTGAAAACAGGCTGAGAGAGGTGATCATTTCTTGCTCATCTTCAGAAGAGGCAGTTCAAAGATTTCTACATAACTGATTCACAGAAATGTGTATTGCTACCAGCTATTTTCACTTTGTGAATATTTGTAGGCTCTCTTCCCAAAGGAAGAGAAGTCAGCATTTTCTTTGGTCTAAAAAGGCAACATGACAAGAAACTTACATCGCTTTTACTTGATTGCTTAATGCATGACCCACTGTCTTTTCCATTTCCTCTTCTTAAGCGAGGCTGGAAAACTCATCAAAGAGACGTTCATTTTAAAGATGTTGGATCAGGAAATGAAATGGAAAATTCATTTATGCTAGATACTTTGGGGTGTTTTTTACCATTTAACAGTCTGAAGGCAATTGTTTTGTGTGCTTTATCAGAGTTGAGGTTTTTGTTGGCTTATTTGGCATTCTGCTGTTGTACTATTAATATCCTAAGCAAGGGATAAAAGTAGTCTGATGGTTGATTTTACATGTCATAGGCTTATAACCTGTACCTATGTAATTAAACAAAAATTGTTGTTAGGAATCCCAAGTACTTACTTTTAATGTGAATTGCTTGTGTGCACACGCATATATATGAATTTTCCCATAATGTCTCAAATACCTTACACAAAATGATTTTTTACCTTTCTAAATAAACTTGCACCCTAGAATAGATAAAGTGGACAGTAAAGCTAATACTCCCTTTAAACAGGACTTTGTTTAGACAGAGGTCTCCATTCAGAGGTGAATTACAGATCACTCTAAGAAAACTGAGAAATGTGCAAAAGGTGTAAATCACATGCTTTCCCTGTTTTACTCATCTTCTCTTATTTCCGAAGTCATAGCCCAAGACTTTAATATTCACTCACCCCAGCCACTAATTTGATGGGGTTTTCTGATTCAGACGATGACATTCCTCACCTTCAGCAAACAAATTTACCAGTCGGTACTATTAGGGTCAACTTAGTTGCCATATCAGCATTCCACTCGCCTATCCAAGACCATTTGGTCTTCACCCACCCTTCTGTCAAGTGGATCCTGAACGGCCTCCACAATACCTTCCTACAATCAGAGAGCCCACACTTACATGGGACCCCAACTAGGTCCTCAGAGCCCTGACTGGCAAACCCTTTGAGCCATTAGTCACCTGCTCTTTGCTGCATCTCTCCTTGAAAGTAGCTTTCCTTGGCACAATCACCTCAGCATGGAGGGTAGGGGAGATCAGAGTACTGATGTTGGAACCACCATGTACAACCTTGCACAAAGATAAAGTGGTCCTCTGCACCCCCCTAAATTCCTCCCTAAAGTACTTGCTTCTTTCCACTGCAATGAAGCAGGGTACTTACCAGTCTTCTTCCCTAAACCACTCACCAACAATAGGGATAGGCCCATGCATACCCTCGACATCTGCTGGACCTTGGCCTTCTACTTGCAGAGAACTCAACCATTCTGGAAGATGACCTGGCTCTTCATTTCCATAGCCGAAAGCTCTCGTGACATGCCATCTTCAAACAGAGGCTGTCTAAATGGATCTCAGGCTGTATAAGATTTGCCTACAGTAACTTTGACAAAGAACCCCCAGCAATCATTCATGCACATTCCCCACATGCTATGGTTGCCTCTACAACTTTCCTCCAAGGCATGTCCACCGATGACATTTGCAGAGTAGTGACGTGGGCATCGGCTCACACCTTCACTCAGCATTACACTATGCAGACCTTTGCTGACACACAGACTGCGTTCAGCCAATCTGTATTGCTATCAGCCAATGTTCACCATGTGAAGCACCCACCTCCAAACAAGGGCACTGCTTTTAGTCACCTAAAGGTAGAGCACTCACAGGGACCCTCAAAGAAGAAGGAGAGGTTACTCATCCTGTGCAGTAACTGGAGTTCTTCGAGATGGTGTCCCCGGGGGTGCTCCACCACCCACCCTCCTACCCTCCACTTTAGACCCCTGCCTTGACTTCCATATCCGAGAAGAACTCAGGGACTGGTTACCTGCACAGTAAGTGTAACAGGCGACTTGTGCCTGTGCCCTGTGCATGCGGGCAGCTGGCGGTGGGGGGGGGGCACTGCTATACCAATCTTCAACCCATGGGCACAGCCCCACTGATGTACCTAAGGTGGAGCACCCACAGGGACAACATCTCAAAGAACTCCAGTTATTGCACAGGGTGAGTAACCTCTCCTTTTGTTTTTACAGATGCTCTTCTAGTTGATGTTGCACATATTTAGTTCATGGGTTTTTTTCCTTGAGTTAGTTTTAAAGCCCTCCTGTACTGTTCCTGGAAACCATGGTTTTAGTAAACCACCCATTCCTGGACTTATCTGACTTACTTGAGTTAAACCCTTGTACTCTGAGGGAAGCACAGGTCATCTACAAGTCTCCTCCACTTCACTCTGTCAGGAGACAAAATTTCTAGCTGACTCCATGTCTGATGTCTTCCTCTTTTGCGTTTTCCTTGCGGGTTCCATGTGAGACCTTGACAGACTATGCTGGGTGATGGTTTTCTGAGTGTGTGACCTAGCCATCCCCACATTCTTCTCTTGTTTTCAGTGTCAAGTGGTTCCTCTCCTGCTCTGTTCCAAAGCTCCTCATTTGTGACAAAGTCTTGCCATTTGATGTGAAGGATGTACCTCAGGCATATGTTTATGCATGTCTGTAGCTTGTGATTTGAATACTTTTTAGTATGCCAGGTCTCGCATCCACTCAAGAGCACACTCTTCACATTTGTGTTGAAGATCTGCAGTTTTGTCTTTGCACATATTGTTTGTGAACTCCATATGGACGAAGAGTCTTGAATGCAGCTGTTGCTTTCCCTATCCTGGCATTGATATCTTTGTTGGTTTCTCCATCTCTGCCCACAACACTCCTCAAGTAGGGGGAGCTGTGCCACATCTTCCAGGTCAACCCTTCCCAGTGTGATAGTGATGTCAGACTGGGTCCGGGTGGGTAGAGAGGGTAGGTTACATACCCTGGCAGGGAGGGCGGTCTAGGCTAGGAATCTGCAACCAAAATAGCCAGAAGAGTCATTTTTTCAAATTTGCTTACACAATCAGTATTTCAAGAGCAGCAATGCATGTGAATATGATACAGTCCTTAATAAATAACATCAAAGTTTTAAACTCATTTTAGGACTAAGCCTGCTCCCCTGATGCCAGAATAAGATACTTTTTGCACAGAGGATCTAGGCCCATCTACTCCAATTGCTTTTGAAGACATTTGTAGAATTAGGGGTCTAAACATAATGGTGTCTATATCCATGCTCACCACTCATGTAATAAGTGGTAGCAAGATTCAGTTTGCTAACAGAACTTACTTTCTTGGAGCTGGTTTAAATCATAAAGAGCTGTTTGGTGACGGGGTTCTGGCTGCATAACCATACGGCCAGGTCTCCTACCTAAGCCTTCTTGACACCAGGGACCAGCTTGCTGCCTTCTTAAATTGTGTCAGGGAGATTTCAGTGATCAGTACCCATCCGTCAACTGGTCATTGAGATACACTGTCCTATAAAACAAGACAGCACAGTGTGCATTGACTTACGTACTGACAGTCATGCTCTGCACGCATATCATGCATGCACTCCCAGGGTGAGGGTCTCCGCTCCACACCGTACCCCCTGCTGGGCAGCAGCAACGGGCCCAGCAAGCAGTTGCAGCTTTGCTGAACCACCATGCACTTTGCCCAGAGAAGAGTAGGAACAGGATGCTTCTGCATGCCCAGAGAGCCCGGGGGTAAAGCGGAGTGGCAGAGACATAGCTAGCCTGGTTCACACGGCGGCATGAGGGGTCAGCACACTGCTGCTGGGAGCAGAGCAGCACAGCTAAGGGGTGAGGGATCCAGAAGGAGCCCAGTTTCGGAGCGGGAAAAGGAAGCAGAGAAGTGTGGGAAGAGACACCCAGGGTTGTGAGCTCAATCCTTGAGGAGGCCATTCAGGGAGCTGGGGCAAATAGATTTTAAAAAATCTGTCAGGAATGGTGCTTGGTCCTGATAGGGGACTGGGCGCAATGACCTCCCAAGGTCCCTTCCAGTTCCGTGTGATGTGACACCCAAACTGCTCTTTACCTGTCTGGAGCAGAATCCCTCTTACTGCAGCCTGACACACCACACTCTGCTCTAGCCCAGATGGTGTAGCAATAGGGCCTGCCCACCCCCGCTTCCCCTCCCACTGCTGCCCTGTCCAATCATGCGCTGTCCAGCCCCACCCCCTGCTGATTCCTGACCTGGCCAGACATGAGAAGGGGAGGAGGCACAGCCAAGTGCTAGCAAGTCTGGAGAGAGATGCTGTTGTTTCGGCAGTGGCAGGGCAAGGTCATAACAGTGACTCCCAGCTTCAGTTTATTCACCGTTTAGCCCTCACCTTCCCCTGGGCTACTTCCTGCCGCCACCACCTCAGTTGTGGTTTGGGCATCCTCCTTATCTCCCCAGTCTACGAGCTACCCCTTCTTTGGTGCCTCTGAAACCCATGAGATCTCCAGGAGCATCTGTCCTTCAGCCTGAGTTGTGGCTGTTCTGTCCCTGGGCTTCTACTGCAGGTTTGTCTAGTGCAGGACATTCACATCCTCTCTCACCAGCAGTTACCCAGTTCAGCTGAGATGCGGTCTTTTATACGCATGCATCTGGAGCATGCCCAGTAAGGTGGTAGGGGTGCGGTTCCCTCAACCCTCAACGCAGAGTTAACCCTCACCCAGTGTTGGGGAGTACATCCCATTAGAGCAACACGCAAAATGGACAATCCTCACCTGGGTGGATAAACTGTCTCTGGGAACCCATTTTGTCTCCAAAGCAGCACAAAGGAGTCATAAGCAACCACAACATCAGGCCCAAGATATCTAAGCGTGAATCAGAGTGTCAATACAGAAAGCAAAATATAAATGAGCCACTGAAACAACATGAGGATCTTGATCACCCTTGGACCTATAAACTGCAAAGATTCTCTCTCTATTTAGACTACTATTTAATTGTGTGTTTTAAAACTGAGTAGCAATGTCATAATACATAGTACATGGCTGTCTGTTCATCATGAGATTCCCGACCATTTAACAGCTAAGCACTCACATATGGCTCTTTTGGGTAATTCTCTTTGGTAATCAATTCAAGCATACCATGTCAAGCCCTTACTGTGCCTGCACAAATAGGTTAGCCAAAATGTCAGTGCAAGTAGCAAAAAATGTGCCAACAACAACAACAGCAACAGAGCCCTAAAATCAATTCTGTCATTGTTTAAAATATCCCCACACAGCTCTCAGTGCTTTATTAGGACTTGTGGACGAAAAGACAAAAAAGTCCTAGTGCCAGCATCAGTCAAGCTGTTTGAGCTGAAGACAAGAAACCCTGGATCAGTTTTTAAAGAACAGCATGCCAAGAAACTGCAACAGGAGAATTACTGTAATAGAGAATGACATAATGATGCCTGCCAGGACAAGTGAGAGGATGACAATTGATTTGGGAATTTTTTGAAAAGAGTTTAATTGAAAATGCTGATTTATCAAATGCAAAATGTTTTGCAAAAATATCTCTGGTTCAGTGAACACTAGTTGAATCGCATAGGCTCTGTCGAAAACTGCCTACTTTTCTGACTGATTGCTGGAGGCCCTGGATCCTTGGGGCTGGGTATTGTTTTGAGCTGGGATCCAGGGCTGGTAGACTAGTAACCCAGATGTTCCCTTGGCACTGTTCCCTGTAAGCTGTGTGCTTGGGCGGCCATCCAGGCAAGACTGAAATACTGCCCAGCTGATTAGCAGAGCGCCCAGAGCCACCCATAGTAGGGAACATGTGTTTCTACTGGTGGTGCACAGCCACACATGCTTCGGAATACAAAACAAAATTTATACTTCCCACAGATGAAAGAAATTCGAGGGAATACTGCTCCCTGGGCTTCCAATTCCTGAAGCCTGGGGAACCAGCTGGCCTGGCAGTCTTGAAACCCTTTATCCCCATCTCCGGCCAATTTGTAGGGTAGGACTGTCTCCAGACCACAAACCCTTGTAGCCCCATAGTAAATTTGACATGATCCTTGTTAGTTTCGAAGCTGGGGCTGGGGAGAGCATTTCTAGCATCAGAAACGTCATGTGTGGATGTTTCTCAAACCTCTTTGAAATTCCCCATGAATGAGAAATGTTGAAAAAAAGCTTTGTCTCAATCAGTGCAAAATAAAATTTGGGTCCTGCAAACCAGGGGGTCTGAGTTTTGGCTAGTTTTAGAGAGATGGTGCTAACTGACAAACTCCTAAGGTAACTGCTACACTGTGTGCACCAAAGTTATATCCTAATCACCTCTTGTAGTTAGTTCTAGAGGAGGAAGAAACCCACCTCTAAATAAAAGCAAAACTAACACTGGCAATAGAAATTTTAAGAAAGCTGGAATGCCACTGTATGGATAGTATTCTGCATTGACAGAACTGACACAAGACACTAAGGAAACAACAGCACATACAGAGTCGGGTGGCAAATTTACCTTGGCATCTGAATAGGTCCTGCAGAAAGAACTAAACAAGAAGAGTGACCATGTGACTACAAAGCCATTGAGGTTTGGAGACCATCATTACTCACTAACTATACTAGTTGTCAGTTTAAATTATGACTTCTATATACATTTGACTGTCCCATATGAGCATGTTCTTCTTGTGCCTTGAACATTTTTTCTTTGGAATTGTAACTGTCCATTTGACTATGGCCAGGAAATAAAACTTCAGGTTATTACCAACATTCATATATAGTAGACCTTTGTTAAAAAAATCATAAATGTACATTTTAACCATGTTTACAAGCTGTGCCCATAATAGATAGAATAGTTGTGCCTATAGTAGAATGAGGAATAAATATGTCATTTAAAGCCTATCTGAGCAAAACAGAACAAAACCAAACATAGGGTACAAGTTAAGAATGACCAACTATGTCATCTATCAAATCACTCAATATTACTATTGTTAAGCCCATGCACCATTATACCTGTCAGTGTATATGTGGTTGACTTCCTTCCCAAGAAGAGTACACTGAATTAACTCTTACAGGTTTCTCTCCACACATTCAGAACAATACACAAACAATATTGATAAGGAAGATGATTCATTCAGATATGTTATTAGGAACAGTTAAATTCTATTCTGTTCTAATTTCAATTCCAAAAATTAGCCAAAATCCAACTGGAAAACAAGATGACCATGACAGCAAGGCAATCCAGATTATTCAATGGGAAATAGCTGCTTATACAGTAGGACCTGAATAGGGTAACCAGATGTCCTAATATTAAGTGATTTGTCTTATGTGCAACTATACTTCCTTGGCAAAAAGAGTCCTAATTTTTCACTTATTATTTGTTCACCCTAGATCTGGATGAATTTTCACTCATTGCTGCTGGTGTTTGAGGATCTTCTCTAGAAAAAGAATCCCATTAAAATATTTGGGATATTTTGGAATGGTTTTAAGCTTGGAGAAGTTTAAGAGGGGTAGCTATTTCAGCAAAACCAATGAGGAGTCCTATGGCACCTTAAAGAGAAACAAATTCATTTGGATATAAGCTTTAATGGGATGGAACCACCTTCAACAAATACATGACAAAGATGCCACAGGACTCCTCATTGTTTTTAAGGTGAGAGTGACCTGTTGGTGGTAGCTGCTAGTTAAGTCTTCAGTACATAGGAAAATATTAATGTGGGTGTCTGTATTAGACCAGGCTGTTGTAATGCAGTTTGAAACATGAGACTAAAGTCAGATCTAGAGCAAGTAATTAAAAGTTCACTGACGTTCCATATAAGTACAATCTGAACCGAACCAATCATATTTGTTTGACTTCAGAGTATAAAGTATAACTTATATGTCTGCATGCTGCATTTGACCAATCCCAGAGATCAAAGTAAACCTTGAGTTTTTGCTGATTCAACACACTAATGGTTAGAACTCTCCGATTTTCTGACTACTGCCCTTGTAACTAATCTAATCTGGACCCATCACAGTCTATTTGTGTGCTTTGTAAACACTTCCTTTTCCAAAACTATACAAGTATCATTTTCTCAGTCATTATGGAAGATTATCAAATGACTCAACTAGCTGAACTACAGAGGCATAGAAAAGGATGGAAAATAGATTATGTAACATTAACATGGAAGTGACTGTCATATTGTTAATTTTTTTTTCCTTGAGTGCTGCACTATTAAAATATTTTTGAATTTGGATTAAAATCCTGATACGATGCAGATGTGGTGGTTTACATTTCTTTTTCCTGAAGGAATCATAACTCAATATATTGTGTTTATATTTTAAGCAGGGAAAATTAATGTGTTAATTTATGGGAGTTTTTCATAGTCGTTGTAGATTTAGGTGCCAGGCTGAGGAACACAAGAGGGAAGCCCGCACAGGCAGTATGGATTGTGCTAAACTTCCCAGCCAACATGCCTAATCCTATCCAAGGAGTAACTGGTGATGCTTATATGGTTCATTCCCTACAGCTTCAGTCTTTGGCTCTTCAGGTGAGACTGCTGGCAGGGCTGTTAGTTAAAATGGCAGTCAACATTTGTCCATGAAAATTAGATCAAAAGCACCAAACCCATCCTCTTACACAGAACATCAGTGAGTTATCAGCTGTTTTGTTCATTGACAAACTGACCTAGATTCAAGCCAGTGACCTAGAAATAAGAGCCTTGAAACCTATGGGCTTCCTCCTGATTTACACCAGTAATACTAAGCAAACAGTTTCCACGTACTCCCTCACTGAATCAAATGATATGAAGAGGAGCAACATAATCCAAGAACTCTGTGGCAGTGTTAGAACTGCAGTTTAGGTGAACAGTCCCTCTTGAGTCATGTGACTGCCCACAGTTCAGGGCAAGTAAGGATAGGACTAGGACTGGGAAAAGAAGCTGAGTTTGTGTCCTGAGAACCAGATTTCAACCTCATGAGTGCCCAGTAGTGCATAACATCACCAGTGTAGTTACCTGGTTGCCCTATAGCTATCTGGGCAATGCTATATGTCCATTCAAATGAGATTCAGACAGCATACAGCCTTAAGCATATGTTCACTTCCTATGTTGCTCAGTTTTACCAGGGAAAATGTTAATGCTAGCATTAAACTTAATGTTGTTTTCTATATGTCCTCATACATGACCCCTTGGCTTTTTGTGTGGTTCCTTGGGCATGATGGTGTTTTATGGAAGACACTGATCTATGCAGAGAGGGAAAGACACTTCCCATATAGGCTGCTTTTCCCCACTGTGCTGTCCCAACATGAAATTGTCTGGTTTTTCCACACTGCGCAGTGCTCTCTATCCTTGCCCAGAAACAGTAATTTTCCTGTCTGTTGATTGCTTCCTTGTGCAGAGGCTTATGTTTGTGAGGCCAAGATTTAAGCAGCGTTAAGATAGCAGCCCTCTCATTCAGTAGTATCACTGCTAAAATAAATGATAACCAAAGGTTCAGTGTGGCAAGGTGCTGAATGCTGTTAATTCCTACTAAAGTCAGTGTGGAGCCCGGCCATATGCATGACTGGGCCCCACTGAAAATACAACTTTCTTTCTTGGCTCCCTTCTTCGGAATCCATCTCCCTTACAACTGTAATAGCTATTTCAGATGCAAAAGTAATTGTTACCTTTTTGAGCTGCAGGAAAACATCCCTCAGCTCCTGCACCAGTAGCAGCCCTAGCATATTCTTTTACTAGAAGAATGGAATTATTCTGTTTTCCATCAGCCACTGGACAATGGGACACATCAGCTCACCGACACATAGAATATTTTAACACTATGGCTTAACAATCGTGTAAAAGAGGCAGTGAGAGATAAAAAGGCATCTTTTAAAAAGTGGAAGTCAAATCCTAGTGACCAAAATAGAAAGGAATATAAACACTGCCAAATTAAATGTAAAAATGTAATACGAAAAACCAGAAAAGATTTTGAGGAACAGTTAGCCATAAATTCAAAAAACAATAGTAAAATGTTTTGTAAATACATTAGAAGCAGGAAGCCTGATTAAAAAAAGCAGTGGGGCCCCTGGATGATGGAGCCATAAAAGGAGCAATCAAGGAAGATAATGCCATTGCGGAAAAACTAAATGATTTCTCTGCTTCAGTCTTCACAGCTGAGGATGATAGAGAGATTCCCAAATCTGAGCCGTCCTTTATGGGTGACAAATCTGAGGAACTGTCCCAGACTGAAGTGTCATTAGAGGAGGTTATGGAACTAATTGATAAGCTAAACAGTCACAAGTCTCCAGGACCAGATGGTATTCACCCAAGGGTTCTGAAAGAACTCAAATGTGAAATTGCGGAACTATTAACAGTGGTTTGTAACCTATCCTTTAAATCAGCTTCGGTACCCAATGATTGGAAGACAGCTAATATAACACCAATATTTAAAAAGGGCTCTAAAGGAGACCCTGGCAATTATAGACCGGTGAGTCTAGCGTCAGTGCCAGACAAATTAGTAGAAACAATAGTAGAGAATAAAATTGTCAGACACGTAGAAGAACATGATTTGTTGAGCAAAAGGCAACATGGTTTCTGTAAAGGGAAGTTGTGTCTTACTAATCTATTAGAGTTATTTGAAGGGGTTAACAAGCATGCAGACGGAGGGGATCCAGTAGACATAGTATGCTTAGATTTCCAGAAAGCCTTTGACAAGGTCCCTCACCAAAGGCTCCTATGTAAATTAGGTGGTCATGGGATAGGAGGAAAGATCCTTTCATGGATTGGGAACCGGTTAAAAGACAGGAAACAAAGGGTAGGAATAAATGGTAAATTTTCACAATGGAAGGGGGTAACTAGTGACGTTCCCCAAGGATCAGTCCTGGGACCAATCTTGTTCAACTTATTCGTCAATGATCTAGAGAAAGGAGTAATCAGTGAGGTGGCAAAGTTTGCAGATGACACCAAACTGTTCAGGATAGTCAAAACCAAAGCAGACTGTGAAGAACTTCAAAAAGATCTCAGCAAACTGAGTGATTGGGCAGCAAAATGGCAAATGAAATTTAATGTGGGTAAGTGTAAGGTAATGCACATTGGGAAAAATAACCCCAATTATACATACAATATGATGGGGGCAAATTTAGCTTCAATGGATCAGGAAAGGGATCTTGGAATTATAGTGGATAGTTCTCTGAAAACATCCACGCAGTGTGCAGCGGCAGTCAGTAAAGCAAATAGGATGTTAGGAATTATTAAAAAATGGATAGAAAATAAGATGAAGAATATCTTACTTCCCCTATATAAAACTATGGTACGCCCACATCTTGAGTACTGCATGCAGATGTGGTCTCCTCACCTCAAAAAATATATATTGGCATTAGAAAAGTTTCAGAAAAGGGCAACTAAAATGATTAAGGGTTTGGAACGGGTCCCATATGAGGAGAGGCTAGAGAGCCTGGGACTTTTCAGTCTACAAAAGAGGAGACTGAGGGGCGATATGATAGAGATATATAAAATCATGAGTGGTGTGGAGAAAGTGAATACAGAAAAGTTGTTTACTTGTTTCCATAATATAAGAACTAGAGGACACCGAATGAAATTAATGGGTAACAGGTTCAAAGCTAATAAAAGAAAGCTTTTCTTCACACAGTGCACAGTCAACCTGTGGAACTCCTTACCAGAGGACACTGTGAAGGCCAGGACACTAACAGAGTTTAAAAAAGAGCTCAATAAATGTTTGGAGGTTAGGTTCATAGATGGCTATGGTGCCTAGCCTTTTGTCGAAGGCAGGAGATGGATGGCAGGAAACAAATCGCTTGATCATTGTCTTCGGTTCACGTCCTCTGAGACACTTGGCATTGGCTACTGTTGGCAGACAGGATACTGGGCTAGATGGACCTTTGGTCTGACCCAGTATGGCCATTCTTATGTTCTTATGTAATAATTTTGTGGGTCTGAAATAGATTTGGTTTGGTTTATTTTACTTTTAGTTTACACTTTACAACAAAGGGTGCAGGTGGAGAAGAGGAGGGTGAGGTGTGGGATGAGAATTGAGCACTTCTTCGAGATGTGTTGCTTATGTCCATTCCAAGCTGGGTGTGCACTGGTGCACGCCCAGTCACTAGAAGCTTTTTGCCCTAGCCAGTAGCCAAAGGGTCGGCGCATGCCCCCTGGAGTGGCGCCAATATGGCAACCAATATATGCACCACCTGAACCACCCTGCTCCCAGTTCCTTCTTGCCACGCTGCTAGTCATTGGAGCTTTTGCCTTCTATCTTCAAATCACTAGCTAGTAACCTATTGTAGTGCAAATAGCTGAAAAAGTGTAAATAAGTTTAGTACTTGATAGTTAGTCTTAGTGTTCTAACTAATAGCCAAGGCCAGGCTTTCCACCCCACTCTGCACCTCGGCATTGGGGAATGCCTGGCTCCCCAGGCTTTAAGACTTGTTCAAAATGCAGCAAACATAGGCCCAGAAGTGACCTCCATTCAGTATGTTTGATTTGCCTGGGGGAAGGACACTTGCGCAATCGCTGTTCAATTTGTAAAGCCTTTTAAGCCGAGAACTTTTAAAGACAGGGCCCAACACCTTAAAGTCCTCTTAATGGAGGCTGCTCTTAAGCCTCAAGAGTCTCCAGCAGGAACAGAGTGGAGCCTCCTTGGTTCAAAGTGCATCGGCACCATCAACCACGGTGCTGCCTAAAGACTCCCGGCACCAGGAGCAGGTGCAGGCACTGGCACTGGCACCATCTTGGCACCACAGGAGTCAATCTCTCGTGCTGAAGAAGAGGAGGGGGTACAAGAAGCATCGCTTGCCAAAATTAAAGCAGGGCGGCCTGAACTCTAACTTTCAGGAACGCACTGTCAAAAGACAAGGGGCACATATGTTGAAGCCAGTATGGAGCCTAAGCCCACAGGAGTTGGACGTGCCCTCAATGCCAGAAGTGTTTCGAGTGGCACAAGGACTTCTTCAGATGATGGCACCGGGTCCTTCTCGGTCTACAGATGACAGGCACTGTAGCACTGAAATGGAGTGATGAGGGCTTATGGGTATGATACTGGCACGTATTTGGTGCCAAGCACTCTGGTGCTGACCCAGCAGACTGTGTGCCAATTTCATATGCCCTAAGCTCTGGCACCATCCTCAGTGCCATGACATCGGTGCTGACTCCAATGGCCCCGCTGTGGTCATCTGCCTCTGAATCAGTGTCGCAGTGGGACTTATTCTGCTCAAGCTCTGGACAAGAAGGTAACAACATAGCCGTCACAGGCACTGTAGTCATTGCTCAGATGATATGGGTTGGCCGCCGGCTTCGCAGGCGACTCAATAGTGGCTCTTCTAGACTCCATGGGCATTTCACGAGGCGTAGGACCAGGGCGTTGGAGTACCTCTAACAGTGCCAGGGGCCCCACCAATCCCGCACTCAGCACCGCTGGCATTACTGGGTGCCCCACCACCAGAACAAAGACAGGAAGCAGCGGTTATCATGGAGCCACCTGTGTCTACCTCAACAGCATCAACCTTGGCACCGTCATCTGCACCATTGCAGCGTGACTGGACCCCTTCAGTGCCAGTGCCAGTGGTGATTGTATCTCTGGTACCAATGGGGCAGGCACCAGCCCAGGCACTGGCATCGACTCAAGTATGTGGAGCGGGACCGGCGCCATTTTTGTCACCTGTTGTGGGGTTTTCTGGCCAGACAGTGACTATGCCTGCTCCACCTACAGTGCCTCATGGTTTCTCTGTAATCCCTGAGGAGGACCAAGTGCCTAAGCAGGTCACTACTGCCCTTCCCCTCCAAATGGAGGCACAAGGGCTATCATCTTCTTCCTCTCTGAATGAGGCAGTGGTGGTCTCCTCAGCCTCTCCTGTATTGGAGGATGGCAGAGCATTTCAACAACCTTGTCAGGAGAATGGCCCAAAACTTGGGAGTGCAAGCTGAGGAGGTCCAGGATGAAATGAAATGAACCCTGTCATGGACATTTTCTCCTCTGCAGGCCCCACCAGCGTGTCTCTGTCCATAATCGAAACAATTGCCACTACAGCTAAAACTCTCTGGCAGACCCCTGGTTCTGCCCTTCCTACAGACCATAGGAATGTGAGATGGTACTTTGTCCCACCCCAGGGCAACGAATATTTGTTCATGCACCCCCCCATCTGACTCCCTGGTAGTGGACACTGCTAACTATAGAGAGCGCCAAGGGTTCCAGGGTCCCTCCCTGAAAAATAGAGAAGCTAAACACTTGGAAAGTCTATTCAATGGGAAGGCTGCAATTAAGAATTGCTAACCAGCAGGCTCTGGTTAGCAGGTATGCTTATAATACAGTCACTGCCCTGTCTAGGTTCTTTGAGATGGTGTCACCCGGAGTCAAGAATATCTTGGAGGAGAAAAAACTGATTTCAAGGGTGGCCCTGCAGGCAGCATTGGATGCTGTGGATGCTGCCACAAGGGTTGTGATCTCTGGAGTGGTAATGTGCAGGGGGGCTTGGTTGCAGATTTCCGGCTTGCCTCATGAGGTCCAGCAGACTATCCAGGGCCTCCACTTTGATGGTCCTACCCTGTTTTCTGATAAGACAGTTAAAAGACTGCATAGTCTGAAAGACTCTAGGGCCAACCTCTGCTCCTTGGGCCTGCATACACCTGCCAACCAACGCAGGCATTTTAACTCCCATCCTCAGCAAAGACAGTTTCCGCCGCTGCAAGGGATGGCAGAAGACGGCAAAACAGGACAGGCAAGCGCCATTCAGGACAGCAAACTCAAGGCCACCAAAAGGGCCCAGAGGGGCCCGAGTCTCAGTTTTGATGGCACAGTCGGGAGCACTGAGCCAATCTCACCCACTCCAGCATCCCCACTTTTTTCGTTCCACCTATCCCCCTTTTTCCATACGTGGTGCAGCATCACCACAGACCGCTAGTTCACAGAGTCTTCTGTGTTCCCCAACCCTGCAGTCAAAAGGTTTCTGAAAGGTTTAGAAAGACTCAGCCTCCAGGTTTGGGCACCACTGCCCTGGTGAATCTCAATGTGGTGTTAGCTAAGCTTATGGGGACCCCTTTTGAGCCCCTGGCTACCTGCTCCCTGCTGTTTGAGTTACAAAACAGCATTTTTGGTGGCAATCACCTCAGCCAGGAGGTATCTGAATTGAGGGCACTTTCAGTGGGCCCCTTGTACACAGTGTTTCACAAGCATAAGGTTAGGCTGAGACCTCACCCCGCGTTTTTACCTAAGGTGGGCTCCGCATTTCATGTTAACCAAGACATTTCCCTGCCAGTATTTTACCCAAAGCCCCACGCCTCCCTGAGGGAGCAATGTTTACAAACCTTGGACTTTAGAAGGATGCTGGCCTTCTATATGGATAGGACTAGGCCCTTTAGAAGAATGCAGCAACTCTTTGTGGCAGTTGCTGATAGGATGAAGGGCCTTCTGGTCTCCTCCCAGATGATTTCCTCCTGGATAGTGACGTGCATCAAGGAGTGTTACAAGCTCGCAGGTGTTCCTCCCCCGCCAGTTAGGGCGCACTCCATGAGAGCACAGGCAGCGTCTGTGGTGTATTTGGCGCAGGTGCCTATCCAGGACATCTGTAGAGTGGCCACCTGCTCCTCAATTCATACGTCTTCAGCACATTATGCTTCGACGCAGCACACACAGGAAGGTGCTACAGTGGGCAGAGCTGTCCTGCAGTCCATTCGGGACTCCGACCCCACCTCCTAGGCATTGGCTTGTATTCACCCAACTTGGAATGTACATGAGCAATCACTCGAAGAAGACAAGACAGTTACCTGTTCTGTAACTGGTGTTCTTAAAGATTTGTTGATCACAGCCATTGCAAAACCCTTCCGCCTCATCGGAGTAGCAGGCAAGAAGGAACTGAGCCGGGGGGGTGGGGGTCAGGCGGTGCATATATCGGTCACCATATCGGTGCTGCTCTAGGGGGCAGTGCACCAACCCTGTGGCTACTGGCTAGGGCAAAAAACTTCCAGCGACTGGGTGCGCACCAGCACACACCCAACTCAGAATGCACATGAGCAGCACGTCTCAAAGAAAACCAGTTACAGAACAGGTAACTGTCTTTTTCTTGTGATTTGAAGGAACTTTCAGAAAATGCTGAGTGTAATAAAATTCAGCCACATAAGCCATCCCTCAACGTTCTTAGGCCCTCATCTCTGGAGACACAATGCATCCATCAGCTACCATCAGTTGCTGAATTTTCTTTGCCCAATTGTATAAAATAACATGCCTGTTTTGGAATTTTAAATAAACTGAGCTACTGCACCTGACAGCCTGATTCCGAAAACCTCTGTCTCTTTCTTCATTTATCCACCCATGGTTACATTCATAGTTGCAGTAGTGAAATATTTGAGATTGCAGTGATGATTTGGAATTACTAAACTAAAATCTCCCTTTCCAGTGCTCTGCAGTTGTCTTGGCAACCCTTAAAATGTAAAAATAAAACCTGGACTTTTACAAGGTGATACAAATTTATAACTGGCCTGCGGAGAGCAGTCAGACTAATTATTTCACAACTGTACAAATAGTTGTAATCAGTTCAAGATATCTAAATCTAATGCATTTATTGGCTACAGCCTCTAGACATTAAAGTTGGCAGTTTTGAGAAAAAGTGGACATTTGCATCTAATCCACAGCCTGCCTTGGTAGCCATGTCCAGGGTTTAACTACCCATATAATTAGGCAGTTTTTCCTAATGTCTAACTTACACCTTCTTTCAAATTAAACTAATTTCTTCTTGTCCTATCTTCAGTGGACATGGAAAACCATTGAGCACTGTGCACTTTACAACAGCCTTTGATATATTGGAAGACTTACCAGTCCATCTTTCCCACACGGCCTCCCTTTCTCAAGATTAAACGTATCCATTTTTTTCAACCTTCCCTCATAGGTCACATTTATTAAATCTTTCATTATTTTGTAGCTTGCCTGTGAACGCCCTCCAGCATGTTCACATCCTTCCTAAAATCTGGTGCCCAGAAATAATGGATGCACACAGTACTCCAGCTGGGGCTTCACCAGGACTGAGTAGAGGAGGACAAGTAACTCTTGTGTTTTGCATACAAAACTCCTGTTAATACATTCCACAAATTATAGCAGCTATTTTTTGTAGCTACATCATACTGATAGCTCATATTCAGTTTGCAGCCCACTATAACTCCCAGATCCTTTTCAGCAATACCAACACCTAGAAAGGAACATATTCCCCATTTTGCAATTGTATGTTTCATTTTCTCTTCCTAAGGGAAGTTCTTTGCACTTATTGAATTAAGACAAATTCTCCGGTTTCTCAGGCTTATTTTGAATTTTAAACCTGTCCTCCCCAGTACTTGCAACCTCTCCTAGGGTGCGTCTACATTAGCACTCTATTTCAAAATTAATTTCAAAATTGTTTTCTGCGAAAATGGGTCCGAATTTCGAAATCGCTCTTCCCATCCGGGATTGGGAAGAGCAGCCCCTTTTGAAATAAAATTTCGAAATAGTGCACGTGTAGATACTCCACGGCCCGCAATTTCGAAATTGGGGATCTGCCCTGGCGGCGGCTCCAGGGAGCATGGGAGACGCGCTAGCAAGCCCCCGTGGGGCTCTATGGTCCCTGGGCCAGCCTCTTAAAGCCGCAAGGCTCTGGAAACCCTGTGCAGGAAGCTGAGAGCGTGCCTAGGGCTCGAGAAGCACGAGCTCAGCCCTATACACACTCCAGCAGCCACATGGATGTGACACCCAGCCCATCAGTGGGATGGCGAGCCCCCCGCACTCTGGGGCACCCCAGGAGGCCCCCTCTTCCCTGCCCAAAGGGTCGCCGGAGGACAGCCAGGGCCAGAGAAGGAGGGGCGCATCCTGGATGGAGGCCAAGGTAAAAGACCTCCTCGGCCTCTGGGCAGAGGAGGAGGTGCTGCTCCACAGCACAGGGAGGCCCCGCAATGCAGCTGCCTTTGAGCGGCTGTCCCTGGGGCTGCAGAAGTGGGGACACCCCCAGCGCACGGCTGCTCAGGTCCACTCCAAAGTTAAAGAGCTCAGGCAGGCCTACAGCTGGGCCAAGGATGCCTGCAGCTGATCGGGGGCCGGGGCTGGCCTGAGGTGCCCACACTACCGGGCACTGCAACAGCTCCTCGGCCCAAAGAACGTCCCAGAGCTGTCAGTGTTGGTGGACACAGGTTGCCCAGACCCTGACCGGGAGATAGACCTGCTGGAGCAGCTGGGACCCTCCAGCCAGACCACACCTGCGGGGGCCGGGACCGATGCAGAGGAAGGGGGTCCATTACTCATTGCAGTGAGCTCTGGGACCTCCAGCCAGGTGCCCTCGAGGGCGGAGTCCCCGGACCTGTTCTCCGGAGGCCCAGGTAGGTGACACGTGGATCGGGTGGCCTGGGTGGGGGGGCCTATCCCACGGTACCCTGCCCCCTCCCAGACCCAAGCACAGCACCATCCAGCACCCGCACCCATGGACAGCACTCTAGCCTGCCCGACCGGGCAGGGATGCGGGGGCCAGGCTGCAGCCAGCAATTGCCCCACAGACGAGGTCCCACCGGGCACACGGGAGCCCCAAGAAGGGTCTGCAGGGGAGGCACCACTGTAGGGGATGGCCTGGGGATGGCGCAGGTGGAGACCCCAGTCCCGGGCGACAGCACTGATGGGTGGCCACTCTCCCCTTGTGTCTCCACAGCATCGTCCTCTGAGGGCTGGACCACACCCATGCCACCCTCGGACGGAGCCGGAGAGCCCTCCTCCCCATTGCCCCGGGTGCCACCTGCCAAGACCTGGACGGCCTGATGCCAGCAGCGCAACAACCCCCAGGAGGCGGCGGAGGCCTACACCGCAGCCATCCAGGAGCAGACTGCTCTGCTCCAGGAGTGGCTGCTCATGGAGTGGGAGGACAGGGCCTGGCGGAGGGAGGACATGTCCTGGTGGAGGGAGGTCTGGTCTGAGGTGGTCACAGCCCTCTGATGACTGGCCCCGCAGCTGGCCCCTCCATCTGCCCCCGCCTGCTGCCCCTGAACCTGACCCCCCACTGCCCCTGGATCCCTGGCTCCCAGCCATGTTGCTTTGTTTTCTATTGCTGGTGAATGCAGGCATGGTTTTACTCCTTCCTCCAAGCCCGCTCCTCTGAATAACACAGCTGGGACTCAAGGCAGCTCAAGGCAGCTGAGCAGGGTGCTGCTACTTCTGGTGAGTGCAGGGTGGGTCTGACCCCTGCTGCTGGCTCCAGGTCTCCTGCTAGTACTCTGGACCAACTTGAACCCTCCAAAGTGAGGGGCCCAGGGTGGTTGCACCAAACTGGCCAATGAATGAGATAGCTCTGCCTATTTGGAATTGGGGAAAGAAATTTGTTTAATGTCAAAACAAAGGGATCTTGCCAAATTGGAAGAAAATCATAGACAACCCTCAATTCCTGCAAAAAGGAAGCTGGTAGCAATGTTGTATGATGAGAGTAAGAAAGAAAAGGATATCTGCAAAGGCCTGAATTCTTGTATCTCAATCTACCTTAAAAAGGGACACATCACTGGTCAAACTGCCACTATATGAAGAAAATTTTGAAGAGCATGTCAAAAGAGCATCTTTGCAAATGAAGACTTGGATGTCTTAACATATAACTAAATCCCATATTGGTTCGTCATTGCAACACTGATGGAAAAATTTGGATGATGTACTACTACCTGTGTATTTCAAGGCCTGTTGGCATGTGAGCTTCTAGAAGATCTTGGGGCCACTGCACAGTCAGCTGTGCCTGTAGTCAGAACTATTGTCCCTACACAGAACCATGCACATGCTAAGGCAGTGAAGGTTGTGGTAACCTGCTTGCTCTTCAAGAAGTCATAATGAACAGGATGATGAATACAATGATGACTAGAAATTTCACCAGTATTATTACATTTCACTTATGCCGCTACTCATGTATTGTGTGGTATGTCTTATCCTTTTAATTTGCAATCATGATGCTCTGAGGTTACAAAGAAATCCAATTTTATGACTTGAAGCACATAGCCATTTAATGAACAGAAGCTATTGAAACTACTGAAAGAAGTAATTTTAATGTGTTGATATTTATCCTTGTTTCTATAGTAATGGTGTTACTTGACAGCCTCACATCATACTCCTCAAAAAGAAAGCATAATAAAGCTTTCAAATTATAAGCATGTGTGTGGAGGGTACCTTAAGTCAGCCAAGCTGGTGGTGTCTGCCACTTGCCTTTACAAAGGAAAACTGTTGAAATTTATTGGGTGGTTCTGAGGATTTTTTTCCCCCTTGAAAATCTAACAAGTCTTGTATGCTGCTGTTTCCTGGGATTTTTTTCTCCCACTATTTCACAGAGTTGGCTTCCTATAGCCATGGGGCTGCACCAGACAAAGATTCTAATATTCTTGCCAGTTGTCAGCAGGAAATCCTTTTCAAATTCATTTCTTACTTCTGACTACCCCCACTGAACTGCAGAATATGAAATTGACATGTTTAGGATATAAAGAACTTTCAGTCATGGGAAGGGATCTTGTAATTGTTTTAATTCCACATCAACAGCAGGACAAATCATTTGAAAACATGTAAGGAAATATGTCCAGATTTTTTAAATGTGTATTTTAGTTGTTAAACCTCTTTCCTACAATAACTAAGATCTTCCTTGTAAAGGAAGCAATTCTTTGACATCCGATAATAAACTCATTTTACAAGAAAAAACTCTTTTCCTCTGTTTCTGGGACAAATACATGATGGGCAGTGTCTACACTAGCCCCAAACTTTGAAATAGCCATGCAAATGGCCATTTCAAAGTTTACTAATGAAGCGCTGAAATGCATATTCAGCACTTCATTAGCATGCGGGCGGCCGCGGCACTTCGAAATTGACGTGCCTCGCCGCCGCGCGGCTCCTCCAGACGGGGCTCCTTTTCGAAAGGACCCCGCCTACTTCGAAGTCCCCTTATTCCCATCAGCTCATGGGAATAAGGGGACTTCAAAGTAGGCGGGGTCCTTTCGAAAAGGAGCCGCGCGGCGGCGAGGCACGTCAATTTCGAAGTGCTGCGGCCGCCCGCATGCTAATGAAGTGCTGAATATGCATTTCAGCCCTTCATTAGTAAACTTCGAAATGGCCATTTGGGGCTAGTGTAGACGTAGCCATGGTGTGTCAACATACTTTGTGTAAAATTAACTACTGAAATGTAACTGTTAAAGTTATATATCATGCAATTCTATAGCAAAATTAAAACATCTGATAACTATAAATGTCATTATTGTGATTACACTCCAATGTCATGAACACTTACAATGAGAAAAGTGATCCAAGAAATTCAACAAACGATAGAGAACCAAATAAGGTTTTGGGGTTTTTTGCCTCTTCATATTTGGAATGTGTAGCTGGAAAGGTTGGAATGGTCTAAGATGCAAAGTCCTCAGATTTTCCAATCCAGATGGCTGCACTAAAAGCTCTGTTTGCATGAATTAAGGGAGTATTTTTCCAATTATTTCCTTTGTGGAGCACAGGTAAAAATATAGTTTTCCATGGGGAAAAGGAGTGATGTAAGGGGATATAAGTGATGTCAATAAGTATTTTGATTTTTGTGGGTTGTGACTATGGGTCTCATACAATGTATAGATAGATAGATAGATAGATTGCAGTTTGAACATGCCCAGAAAAGACTTCTTAGAACTTCATAAATAAAATAAATTTGTAAATAAATAAACAAAGATTCTGTTCATGCTGGCAATGCTCTAACCTAGGAGAGAATGGGATTTTCCTATTAATTGCAGTTCTCTGCCATTACAGATTTGTGTGAGAGCTGGGTCCATGCACCTGAACTGAGCACTCTGGGAGCCACCTTCTTCTGTGCTTCTAGTGATCCCTGTGCTGAACCCAGATAGCCTGTTGGAGGAAGCCTCCTGGGCTGAATGCAGAGGGGACATGAATTGGGCCTGCAGGTGGCAAAAGGAGCAGATTGGAACAAAAAGCCTGAGGGAGGTGAGGTGACAGGGTCAAATTAGGAATGATGGAGGAGGGGGGTAAGATTGTCTGTGCAAAGATGTTGACACTGTGCTGGGGAGTGACTAAAGTTGGGCCTTGGGGAGAAAGATGAAGAGCCAGAAGGAGAAAAACTGGGACTGGCTGGGAAAGGAGACAGGAAAAGAAACTGGAAGGAAAGGGGGAATTTAGGAACAGCTGGACAAGAACACTGGGACTGGGAAAACCCTGATTCATCCCCACAAGAAGTTGATCCTGTAAATAGAATGAAGTAGGAGTCCTGTAGGAAAAAATTGTATGTGATCACATCGTTAAAGTCTTTTGTCTCAAACTACATATGCAAAAGGGAGGTGAATTAAGACAGCACAGATTCTTAACATTGGAGCTATTGACTTTGCAAACTTAATAATGTTACTTTAATGTACAGAAGTTGAGTGTGGCTGTGTCTACATTTGCATTCCTCTTTTGAAAGAGGCATGCAAATGAGGGAAATAAAAATGCAAATGAGGCACAGATTTACATATCTGGCACCTCATTTGCATAGTCTTATTTCAAAATAGCTTCTTTCGAAAGAAGAAAACCAGTGTAAACACTGGTCTTTCGAAAGTAAACCCCATCTTTTTATGGGAAGAAGGATTCTTTTGAAGATGGGGTTTACTTTCAAAAGAGCAGTATCTACACAGTTTTCTTCTTTCGAAAGAAGCTATTTCGAAAGAAGCTATATAATCTGCACCTCATTTGCATTTTCGATTTCCCTCATTTGCATGCCTCTTTCAAAAGAGGCATGCAAATGTAGACAGCCTGTATGTGTAACATATACAAATAGTTACTCACTCCTCTGGTGTTCAAGTGTTTGATCATTTTTCTGACAACATCTAAGACTAAACAAACTATGAGGATTTTATAGTTCATTGAATTAAAATTCCTCTCCCAGCAGTTCCGGTCTGATAGCTCTCATGTTTAATCTGGGGGAGAAAAACTACATTCCGCTCTCTTTCTCTAGACTCTGTTACGTGGGATTTAGGGTTGGTGGGTTTTGAGTTTGTTTCTGTTTATTTATTCTCCACTTGCTGAGAACATTCATTACCATATGTTTTGTTGTACTGAAACAATATGAAGCACTCAGTGGCTTCATGGTGGATGATGATGAATCCTACTCTTACACATAATCCACTTCAAGTCATTTTTGTAGGATCAGTCCATGTCTACATGCTGTTACCCATGGTATGAAAATAGGCTATTAAAAATAATCATGCTATGTTGATACTACAGCTGTAAAAGCTTAAAAATGTAATTATACTACAGCCTTAAAATAACAGTGTTTGAAGAGATACACAGTAAGTGTATTTTGGTCTACTAACACCACGTTTTCAGCTCTCTGCTGTCTTGAGAAGGTGTCTACTTAAAGAATCCACTTAAAAGTTTTTGAATAGTAACTTGTTTTGCTATGGTGGGACGTGCGGTGTCTGATCTATAATTCTTAATTTAGAAGTTAATTGCCTATGGTACAGAAATGATTCATCTTAAGAGACACTTTCTGACTTTCTTCTTTTGTCATTGGACTCTGAGGCCAAAAAAAAAAAAACTTTGCTGACATAAAGATACCAAGCTCTAAGGGTGCTGGATTGGCTTGGGGATTTTTTTCCACTGTGCAAAGAACTAATGAGCACTGAAAGATTTTCATATCAACCTCTTTTATTCCAAAAAGAAAGATGGGGAAATCATATAACTTCCATTTGAATTAGTATACAAATACAGAACTTGAAAAATCACTGTACAGTTTTGATTATCTTTGTCAACAGATATCATTAGCAGTAGATTACTAACATCAATGATCTGTAGCAGATGTTTTTGATGGTTCCACACTGTGGTAAGAAACTTTCAGGCTGTTTAAAAATCACACCGAAATCCTGCAAGTGTGGAGTGACTTACTTAAAAGATCAGAGTAGCTGTCCATTAGTCAAATGGTTGAAACAACTGGGTGTGTGGCTTTAGACAAGTTACCTGATATCTTTTGTGCTTTGCTTTCCCTAGTGTGTAAAATTGGGCTATTACTGATTCATCTTGTAATTTACCTTGTGATTTTAGGATGAGAAGTGCAAATTATTTAATTGTTATTTGCTCTGACTTCATACCTGGGACTAAGAAAGTGGAGATTATCCAGCTACCTTGATTATTTCGATTTGACACCATTTCTGAGATAATAGGCTATAGGTTTTCTTGGGATTTTGCTCTCTTCTGTGTTGTTGCTTAAACTATAGACAATTGTTATTAAAAACATTTTAAAACACTGACTAACCAAATGTGGCCAAGTTCATGTCCTAGAGATGTCCCTTCTAGGTCCTGGCTGAGGGACCTTCTTGCAGCAGCCTTGTTCTGCTATCTTTTATGCTCTCTTACCTTCCTTCTGTTCCCCAGTCCAGGTCCCCATGACCCCTTGTATCAAGGCCTACAGCCTCTCTGCTAGTCCCTCGAGACCACCCAACACTGCTTTCTCTAAGGTACTTCCTCTGGGGAATGAGTCCTGCACCCTCCCTCATCAGGAGCAAACTGCCCTCTGCTTTGCTGAGTACCTCCTTATAACAGGGTTGCTTCAGCAAGTTGCCTTCTCATTGGCTACCGACAAGTCTCTCTCTGATTGGTTGGGCTCTGTATAGACTCCGTCCATCATGTCTGAACCCCTTTTGGTCAGAGTGTTGCAGTGACTCCACTACCAAATACAAAAAGTAGATATACACAGCCTCCTTCTGGGAAGCCTTTCTTATTTCAGAGTATGCTTACATAGAAAGTGTGCTTCAAAGATACAACCTCAAACCCACTTCTATTTATACTATGGTTGTTTCCAAGCTAAAAGCTCCCAGTACATCACTTCGGGTTTGTCTACACTACCTCCCTATGTGAAAGGGAGGATGATAAATAGGGTGATGGTAAATAGGGTGTTTATAAATGAAGTGCTGCGGTGCATATGCAGCACTTCATGAAGCAAATCCACACACCCCCCGGCGGCAACTCCGAAATTTTAAACTTTGAAGTGCCGGCTTGTGTCTAGCTGTGGCTCACCCACCAGTACTTCGAAGTGCCCAGGGTACTTTGAAGTCCCTTTAGTCCTCAAAATTTTGAGGACTAAAAGGACTTCAAAGTTGCCCGGACACTTGGAAGTACCAGTGGGTGAGCCGCGGCCAGACACGAGCTGGCTCTTTGAAGTTTAAAACTTCAGAGTTGCCATGGGGGGGTGGGGAATTTGCTTAATGAAGTGCTATATATGCACCGCAGCACTTCATTTATAAACTCCCAACACCCTGTTTACTATCCTCCCTTTGAAGTAGGGAGGTAGTGTAGACACAGCCTTAAAGTTTAAATGCAACTCACTACTTTGTCAGCTTTGCCTTTGTACCTGCTATACTTTCCTGTATCTTGTTCTGAATGCAAATATCCTAGTGTTGATGAGCCATGAAAGTACTACCTAATGCTACTCGTATAGAGTATTAATTCATCTTTGCTTTGCTGGTTTACTATTTTTTAATGCCAAAGCTGATTTCAACTTTGCAAAGCATTCTGGGATCTTTGGATATGTGGACAGAATTGGGGGAAAAGGCTAATATATTAAGTTAACATAACTTCTCAAAACCCCTTTACATAAGGCATAGTATTAATACTCTGGGCATAATATTTACTGTGGTATATATTACATCTAGTACATTTGTATTGGCAAACAGTGATTTGGGAGTAATTTTTGAAGACATTTATATGTAAAAACTTGCATCAGAATGGAGTTGGAAATAAAGTGTTAGCCACCGACATCAACTCCAGATCAAATGGTGGGGAAATAGGGGCTGAGTCTTTTCCAGATCTGGACACAATACCTTAGGTTTTTGGCTACTGTCAGGATGTAATTTGGCAGAGGCAGACTAAGACCTCTGTTGGTGACTGCAGTGGGAATGCCTCAAAATCAAAGGACATTAAAACCTGGTAGCTTGCAGGTTAGCACTGCAAAACCTATTTGTTTTACCAAAACATGAAAGTATTAGTTTTGCCATGAGAAGAGGTGGAAATTGTCATCAAGAAGGGCTTTGTAGGAGAAAAGAACTGAAGTCTTTTGGAGTTAACTGTCCCTTCCATTGATTCTGAAAAGGCTTTTTCCCTCAAACTTTTTTGTAGAGGAAGGGCCTTGGATATCTGCATTTTCTAAATTTGGGGCCCTAGCTGTATATAATTGTCAGGTGTCTGTCCCATGCTTATCCTTCTAAATGTATCCGTGGCCTTTAGTACTACCCTGAGTTTTGTTAGCTGATTGGCAGAGCTAGGCTGAGGTGGAGAGCCTCACTTTATATTGGTAGAGTTTTTTCTTTTTGTCATGATGTGTTTTTAGGCAAATATTTATTTGCCCCAGTGGCTCTCCTATGGTGGGTTTTGCAAGAGTCTCCATTTTCAAACCTTCTGCTCATGTGGAAAGTGGGAGATGGCAAGGTAGGTTGGGCTACAGTGCCATTACTATGTGGATGACCACTATCGTCGTCTTGGTTTCATTGGCCCCAAAGAGTGCAGTGGCTGTGGCTTCAGGTGCGCATTTGAGATTGGGATTTGAATGACACTCAGATTAAAAGCATATGGTGCCAGAGGAATGACAGAAGGATTTTGAAAGTACTGCAGGAATGATTTCTTCCCCCATTTTTGAGAGAGAGTGCCTGTTATCCTGAAAGGATCACAGTGTAGGGGTATTCGTGGATCAATTTCTGCTTCTTAAACCTCAGCTTGTATACATGGCTGACAGCACTTCTGTTTTTATCTGCGCCAAGCTAAATATTTACACATCTTTTGTTCTGTTGCTTTCCTTAGCAGCAGCTTCCCCTAAAATCATAAGGAGTTCTCTGCATAAGGTAACATCTACATTTTCAGCATTATTTTCACAGAATCGTGCTTCCCTCTGTCCAATCCCTCTCTCAGTTTGTTTCAGGCATTGGTGGAGAGCCACTGACACCAGGGCTTCTGACGAAACCATTGCCGTCATGGGAGAGAGGGTCTGGGGAAGTTGCACAGTTGCCTGGGCATTCTTTGGATGTTCCAAATTGCATGGGATTTTTTTTCACGGATTTCTGAACTTCTCCTGGCTAGGAGATTTGCATGCCTACTGCCGGATGGGCAGATCTGAAGGAAAATCCCCTGATTGAGACCCCAGTTGTTCTCTGTCTCTCAGGGCTATCCTGTGGATGTTGTGATTTGACCCTGTGAATACAAATTCTAGGTCAGATCCAAAGACTCTAATCATGAGTGTGTTTTCAGTAAAATGAAGATCCCAGAAAAAAGCTTATGTCCAAACAATCTTATCTACTGTAGGAATGAGTATTTCTAATTCTCCTCTGGGTTACAAATTGCTCCAGCAAGGGTGGGAAGAAGAAATAAAGATTAAAATCTTTCTGGATCCTAATAAGATTCTTCCTTTTCCAGTCTCTAGACAGACTGGTCTATGTCCCAGATGTGGTGATATGGGTCTCCTGGAGCATTGCTCAAGCACTTATAATTTTCACATTACAGTTTCCATCTTGCATCTTCTCCCTGCCCTCTGCACTGGCTTATCACTTTTATTGTATTGCCTGACAGACTTTTTTCCCCTTCCTCGTGGTATTTGCTTGGGTGTTTGGCTAGTTTTCTCATAACTTCTGGGATGGCACATGTTACACCCTCCCTTAAATAAAGCCTCACACAGCATCTCACTCAGATATAGAATTTCCTCTGCATGGTTTTTATTAAGTGTGTGTCAGTCTTTTCAACAAGTTTTTACTCAGCTGTATGGTGGGTTTATTTGCTACGGCACTGGTTTTATGAATGGGTGTTGCCAGGTCATAGTAACAATCGCAAGTATGCTTGCTTCACTACAACACCTTTCTCAGTCTGAATCACAGGAACCTTGTGGCCTGGAATCTTTGCTTCTTCTTTGAGGGTCCCCGTGGGTGCTCCACCTTAGATGTGTCAGCACTGCTGCATCCACAGGCCAAAGATTTTCATAGCAGTGCCCCTCAGCCAGCTGCCCATGCGTGCAGAGCACAGGCTTGAGACACCTGTGACAGCTACTGCTCATGCGTGGGCAGCCTGTCACCTCTGTTCTTCTCTTCTCACTGCTGGCTCCCGTTGCATTTCCCTCTCCCTCCCTCAGCCCTGAAAAACAGACAAACAATCAACTGAGATGAGAAGAGTCTTTAAACGGGCTCTGTAAATATCAAACAGACACTGAAAGCTTAAGAAAGAAACTGACAACAAGGAAAGATTCTGGCAAGGCTGCTTCTTAATCAGCCCCAGCCCTTTGCTAGTGCCACTTTAAAGCACAGCCAGCCACTCACTCATGCCCGGTTTCCCGGGTTTTGAAGTGTGCTCTGCCTGTGGCATCTCAGTCACTCTGTCAGACGAACACTCTCCCTGTGACTGGGGCCCGGGACCCCAACACAAAACAGAAGGCTGTCCTCACCGCAGGAGCTTTCAAACCCATCTCGCAGAGGCAGAGAGCAGCAGCTCCTCATCTGGCTAGCGGAGGAGGCTTTGGCTCCTGCAGAGCAAATGGACTCCCCATTCAGGTGCAGCGCACCAGGGGTCGAGAGCACTGACAGGGCTCTGGCACTGGCGAGCCCTACAAAGAGGGGGGGAAATCCCCCAGAGGCAAGAAGAGGCCGTATGCCTTGTCAGGCTCTGTGTTCCGGAGAGTGCAAGGGACTGCTCAAAACACCGCGCTGCTGCCCTGCCTGCAGTTAAGTGGGCAGCCCAGGTGTCCTCACCAAAGAGGCGAGAGAAGGAGAGGTCCAAACCCTCCTTATCTAAAGCAGTGGGGCTCTCTGACAAGCCTTCTGCCTCAGCTCAGCAGACGAAGCCCACCTGGGCGTCTGCTTTCACTTTTCCCGCCTGTGCAAGAGAAGCCCTGAGAAGCTTGTACCGGAGAAGCACCAAAACTCTGTCAGCCACTACTGCCGCTTCTCTCCCCTCAGTACCAAAGATTCAGGGTACGGATGCCTCCCACCCCCACACCATCCCCGTCTTACACTTGGAGAGAAACAGAGAGGGAGCCATGCTAGTCTGTACACTATCAAAACAAAAAGCAGTCAAGTAGCACTTTAAAGACTAGCAAAATAATTTATTAGGTGATGAGCTTTCGTGGGACAGACCCACTTCTTAGACCATAGCCATACCAGAACAGACTCAATATTTAAGGCACAGAGAACCAAGAACAGTAATCAAGGAGGACAAATCCAAAAAAAAAATGATCAAGGTGAGCAAATCAAAGAGTGGAGGGGTGTGGGGGGGGGAGGTCAAGAATTAGATTAAGCCAAGTATGCAGACAAGCCCCTATAGTGACTCAGAAAATTCCCATCCCGGTTCAAACCACGTGTTAATGTGCTAAATTTGAATATAAAAGCCAACTCGGCTGGTTCTCTTTGAATAGTGGTGCGAAAATTTTTTTTCAGTGACACGCATACTCAAGTCATTAACAGAATGGGGCACGTCTGCATACCTTGGCTTAATCTAATTCTTGACCTTCCCACCCACACTTCCACTCTCTGATTTGCTCACCTTGATCATTTTTTTCTGATTTGTCCTCCTTGATTACTGTTTTCGTTCTCTGTGCCTTCAATATTGAGTCTGTTCTGGTATGGCTACGGTCTGAAGAAGTGGGTCTGTCCCACGTAAGCTCACCTATTAAATTATTTTGCTAGTCTTTAAAGTGCTACTTGACTGCTTTTTGTTTTGGATGGAGGAGCTGTTTATTACCTCTACTCCAAGCACTCCTCTGCTAACTGAGAGCTCTTTACATAGCCTGAGGCTCTTCTACTGTGACACCCCAACAACTGTTTTTTCTAGTTCCTCAGATTCAGAGGACTACATGCCTCCTCAGAAAAGTACGAGGGGGCATCTTAACTTGCCACAGCCATAACACTGGCAACACCATTGGGTGCCCCCACCTATACCACCCAGCTGTCTGTATTGGGTCTCCTGGGGGGCATTCAGACAACAGCCTTGGCCACAACTCATGCCACAATCTTTCCTGGTGCGGAGGGGCTGAACCCACCCCAGCAAACATTCATCTACTATCTGAGATCGAAGAATGTACCTCACACTCAAGAGGGAAGGACCACTCGCCCTCTCCTCTTCCTCCACACCTGTCCTCTCCATCTTCAACTGCTTCAGGGTACAACTTGCCACCTCAGATGACGATTCCAAGTCCTTTCAGGCCTCTTTAGGAGAGCCACAGACCAGCTAGAAATATCCCTTCCAACATGAGGGGATTTCAAACACAAATTGACAAACATTCCCCAGGCATCTACACATAACAGACTGGCAATTCCAATTAATGAGGCTCTACTAGACCCAGCCAAACTCTTGTGGAATACCATGGCCTCAATCATGTCCATCTCAAAGAGACTAGAGCACAAATACTATGTTGGCCCTCTCGGGTGCAGAATTCCTTTTCACTCACCCGCACAGCAATTCGTTGATAGTGGATGCAGTAAAGCAGAGGGAAAAGCAACACCATTAAAGGATCAACCCTGGGGACAAAGACTGAAAAAGGCTGGACGCAATGGGGAAGAAAGCATACTCCTCAGCCAGCCTACAATTTCGAATTGCCAATTATATGGCCCTGCTAGCCAAATATATTCATCACGTTTTTGACCAGTTCTTCACCTTCTCTGATGACATTCCTGACACCAAAGCAGAACAAATACAAGGTGCTCATGAGTGAAGGCTGTCTAATTGCAAAAACAACCTTGCAATCGGCATTAGAGTCAGCAGATACTGTGGCTAGGTCCCTAGTCTCCACAGTAGTCACAAGGCGAATGTCCTGGATACAACCGTCCAGGTTCCCCAAAGAGGTTCAGGCCACAGTGCAAGACCTGCCCTTTGAGATGTCCCACCCCTTAGCTGAGAGTACTAATGAGACTTAACACTCCATCAAAGCATCAAGGGTACTTTGTGTACTTCCATTTGACCACCTCAAAGTGCCCTCAAAACCAACAATCCAACTACAGATACAAGGCACTGGCCTTTAATAACAGGCAATTCGATAACAGGCGATGCCAGCAGCAGCTTAGGAGAAGGCAGTCTTCAATCCGTTTTCCTCTAAGCCCCAACCCCATTCCCATCTCTTTTCAGGGAGCCCTCTCGCAAGAGACAAAACGCTACTTCGGTTGGGGATCATAGAAGAGGTATCCACTGAGAACATGGGAATGGGACTCTGTTCAAGGTACTTCCTCATCGAAAAGAATTCAGGGGGCTGGAGACCCATATCAGACCACAGGTACCCGAACCAGCACGTTCTCTGTCAAAAATTCAAGATGGTAAAGCTAGTCACCATTATCCCCACTCTGCAAAGAGAGGACCAGCTGTCCACTCGCGACCTGCAAGATGCATATTTCCATGTATCCATTTACCCAGCTCACAGGATGTTCCTCAGATTCATCATAGCAAATCAACATTACCACTACAGGGTGCTTCCCTTCGGCCTTTGTACAGCACTGAGGGACTTTTCAAAGGCACTGGCAGAGGTCACTGCATTCCTGAGAACAGAGAGAGTAACCATCTTTCCTTATCTGGACAATTGCCTGATAAGGAGCCAATCCTGGGCACAGAACGAGCAAGCAATGCCATTTACCAGGACTCTTCTCTCCAGCCTCGGCCTGTACATAAACCTTCAAAAGCGCACCCTTACACCAACAACAAGACTCGACTTTATGGGGTACTCCTAGACTGCCAGACTGCTACAGCCTCTCTTCCACCACACAGGCTGAAATCGATACAAGACCTTGTCACTGGTTTGCAGCTTTCACCAACTGTACCTGCCAGGCAATGCCTATGCCTCATAGGTCACTTGGCAGCAGCAATATTGGTGGTACACACACGTTTATGAATGAGACCCAGGCAGGCATGGTTCAGAGTGGTATTCAGGTCCCACCCACTGAACAAGTCACTGAGAGCTCCCTGACCTGGTGGAGGCAACCCGGCACTGTGTGCATACGAGTGCCTTTCCAGAGACCCCCTCCTACACTCACGATCATGTCAGATGCCTCCCTCTTGGGATAGGGTGCTCATCTCGGGGACCAATTAGCCCAGGTACATGGTTCCCAAACGAGCAACTGCAACACATCAGTCTCCTAGAGTTGAGAGCAGTTTGGTACAGGTGCATGCAAGTCTCCAGCCAGATCTCCAACACTACAGTATGCATACTAACAGACAATCTGACAGCCATTCATTATATAAACAAACAGGGTGGGGTATGCTCAGAACAACTCTGCCTGGAAGCAATACTACTCTGGGAGTGGTGTATCCCCTGACAGATCCACACAGTTGCGGCTCACATCCTGGACAAGAACAACATGCTGGCAGATAATCTCAGACTCATTTTCTCAACAGACCATGAGTGGGAAATCAACAAGTCCTCCATCCACCGCGCTTTCCGCAAGTGGGCCTTCCTGACGATAGCCCTGTTTGCCACAGCTGCCAATGTTCTTTTGCTCCAGGCATGGATGAGGCCACAACTCTCTAAGGGATGCGTTCAACACGCCACATGGAATGCACCTTCAATGCATGCATTCCCACCGATACCCCTCATTCAGAGAGTGACAGCCTAGCACCCAGATGGCCCAGACAAACCTCGTTCCCTGACCTGATACTTCTCTCCAGGCATCCTCCTCACTGTTTCCCTCCTGCTCCAACACGCCTCACTCAAGAGAACAGCTTGATTCACCACCCAGCCGTCCACTGTCTCCCCCTGAATGAGTGGTACCTGGTTGGCTGAGGACCTGGAGCTTCTATGCCCACCACAGCTTTGCATGATCCTGGAAAACAGCAGAAGACTGACAACAAGAAAGACTTATTCTCAAAAGTGGCAATGTTTTATATCATGGTGCCAATCACAACCATGTGACCCTGTGCAATCAGGGATTCCACAAATACTCACTTACTTAACCCATCTGCAGCAAATGAACCTACCAATCAGCACCATCAGGGCCCACATGGCTGTCACATCGACATTCCACCAGCCGATTCAAGACTGTTCAGTCTTTACTCAATCTTCAGTCAAACGATTCCTGAGGGGCCTTCAAAACCTGTTTCCCCCGCATTAAGGACCCAACACCAGCATTGGACCTTAATTTAATCCTCACGTCTCTCATGGAGAAGCCCTTCGAACCACTGGCCACCTGCTCCCTCCTACATCTCTCCATGAAGGTAGCTTACCTTGTGCCAATAAAATCAGCATGCAGGGTACAAAAGATCAGTGTTCTCATATCAGTGCCTCCCCACACAACCTTTTACAAAGAGAAAGTGGTAGTATGTACACACCCTAAGTGCCTCCTGAAAGAGCTCACCTCGTTCCATTGTAATGAAACAGTCTGTCTACTGGTATTCTTCCCCAAACCACACGCTGATGACGAGCACAGGTCCCTGGATGTTCAGCAAACACTGGCCTTTTACTTGCCAGGAACACAGGATTTCCATAAAACAACTTGACTGTTCATCTCCATGACTGACAGGTCCCGTAGCATGCCCATTTCCAAACAGAGACTCCCTAAGTGGATTTCCAGCTGCATAAGACTTGCTTATGCTAACGTGGATAAACAGCTTCCTGCTAATCTTTGGGTATATTCCACGCAGGCAATGGCCACATCTACCACCTTTCTCCAGGCCGTTTCCACAGAAGACATATGCAGAGCAGCAATGTGGGCATCTGAACATACTTTTACATGTCACTATGCCATACAATCCTACTCTGACCTCAAACCAAGTTCGGCCACTCCATATTATTATCAGTTGACACATAATATCTGAAGGCCCCACCTCTGAACCGTTCTGTAGTCACCTAAGGTGGAGCACCCCCAGGGACCTTCAAAGAAGAAGGAGAGGTTACTCACCCTGTGCAGTAACTGGAGTTCTTCAAGATGGGTGCTCCACCACCCACCCACCTCCCCTCTGCTTTGGTTTTCTACCTAGGCGTCCAGATCAGCAGAGAACAGAGGTCACAGGCTGCCCACGCATGAGCAGTAGCTGTCACAAGCGTCTCAACCCTGTGCTCTGCACGCATGGGCAGCCGGCTGAGGGGCACTGCTACAAAAATCTTCAGCCTGTGGGTGCAGCAGTGCTGACATACCTAAGGTGGGGCACCAACGGGGACAACCATCTCAAAGAACTCCAGTTACTGCACAGGGTGAGTAACCTCTTCTTCGTCTTACCATTCGCTGCTCTCTTCTCTGCTGTCTTATTCCTTGCCGGGGTATATTCTTTGTTGGGTCTAAATGAATATTTTAAGGAAACCTGGTGCTTCTTGGCTGTTTTGCATTTGTGGTACATGTCACAGTCAGGTTTAGTATATGGGCTGAAACTCAATCTCTCTTCTGTCTCTTGGTTTTTAGCTGTTGTTTCTGAGGAGCAGAAGAAATGGTATTTTTCAGTTTGAATGCAGAACAATGTAACTATATGCTATTTACCTTTCCAGTTTGCTAACAGAAAACTTAAATGGTTAAAATCCATTTAGTAAGTTGTATGTACTGTGCTCATTTTAAAGGTCTTTCCAGACTTCTAGTCACAATGAAAATAAGTCAGAAGACACAGCATGCTAATTTCCTTCATAGAAAAAAAATGTACATAAGTGGAGAAAAAAATAAAATGCCAGAAACCTGGCTTTGGTCTTTCAATTCTGTTCCTTTCACTTCTACCCCAAACAGAAAAGTCTTAAAAGGTTTTAAAACTGCAGTTCATCTTCTTTTTAATTTAGCCAGTTGTCAACAATGACATGCTGTGATTCTTTCAATTTTTTTTTAAATTTACTCAATCCATATTTATCAGAGAAGTAGCCGTGTTAGTCTGTGTCTTCAAGAACAACAAGAAGTCCTGTGGCACCTTATAGACTAACATATTTTGGAGCAAACTCATGCATCTCATGAAGCTGGTCTTTGCCCACAAAAGCTTATGCTCCAAAATATCTCTTAATCTATAAGGTGCCAAAGGACTTCTTGTTGTTCTCAATCCGTATTTGATAGCTTGGCAATTTTTTTTTTTTAACCAAAGCACTGTTATCTACTTTTTGATTGCCTTTGATAGAATTCTCAATAAACATTTTGCTATATCACGTTCCAATGATTTAGGTATGTAGCCTACCATTGGGTATTGTGATAAACAGGGAAATTAAATCTCCTAAATGGCTTTAATTGCAGTCCAGATCTGTTGCCCAAAATCTCACATTGTAAGAGTGAACCAGAAAATATGTACAGGTCCCATCCTACTCACAATGAAATCAATGGTAAAACTTCCCTTGATTTCCATAAGAGAAAAATCAGAACCTAACTCTGTCATGCCCTATATTTATGGGGGTAAATACTTTTAATTTTTTGTTATATCAGAGTCTTGGAAAAATTCTGACCACTGCTGCCCATAGAATGTCCTTTTTAGGAGAATCAGGTATATGAATCATCCTCCCATGCCTCTGACCAGTTCACATAATTTATAAGCCATTTTTCTACTATGTGCTTTGAAAAGTGGAGTAGAGTGGAGCAATGTGAGACAGCGAACAAGTTGGTTCATGAAAGGAGAGAACTGCTAGTAAAAGTAAAAGCTGAAACAGCTTGAAGCCATGGAGGGAAGGTAAAAGCATTGTCAAGAGAACTAATTTTAGATCCCAGGAAGCCCAGGAGTTGCTTGATAAATCAGTGATTAACTGACTTAAAGAAGAGAGATACTGAAAAACTAGAATTGAAAAAATAAATCCCTCACCCTAAGAAGTGTAGCTGAAACATCTGGGGCAAGGGCAAGTTAACAAATTTGGAGCCCAAGTACAGCTTTTATTGCTCAAAAGTAAACAGACCACTATATATAGTTCTGGACATAAACACGTCATTGGATAGCTTTAATCACAGGAGCTTTTTTTTGTATTAAAACATGTCACACTGCATGGAAAAGGCACATTGAGTATAGGAATAAGGCTGTTATTGGTTGATTTAGTACAATGATTAATAAAGTACACATGATTTGTGGTCTATTAGAAAAATAAAGCATGGGAAAAAGAGTTGATACTGGAGAACTAGCATCTGTTCTTAGCTTTGCTGCTGACTTGTGGTGTGAACTTTGGGGCAAGTCATTTGAATTCTTAATACCTCAGTTTCACCATCTGTAAAATGAGAGTAAGACTTCTTATACACATCTGTTTTGGGAGCTGTAGGTGAAAAGTCATGTGTAGATGGTTATTTTTCAATTACACTAATTTAATAATAAACTGCATGATCACATTAGGCACCTTAAAATGTGAGGTGGTTCACTGTCAGCAAAGGTAGGAACATCTAGGGAAGTGAGAAACTACCTCACAGCTTCACCCGAGCATGGACACAGATAAATCCTATCCTGTGATGTGGGACCTTTCTCCTGTCCCCCATAGCTACCCTTGAAGCTAGCTGCACAAATTGCAGTGACTCTTGAGCACTAGTATGCAGAACAAATGGTGCACCACACACTCCTTCCCCAAGAGCAAAGTCAAAATCATCACTCCATAAGTATGTTGTAAGTACAGTAAGCCTTAGATATGCTGCTTCTTTCTCAGCACAAGTCTGAAATGAATGCTACCACATAGTCTTGTCTAGTTTCCATATGCACCAAGAGGCCAGCACTGCTCCACTTGCTGTCAGTTTGAAGAGTCCAGTATTCAACTTTCCATCAAGGTTTTCTCCATCACTTCCTTGCATCTTTTGTTAAAGAATAATCAAGTCAGATTATTTAAAAACTCTGGTTATATGGTATCTAGCTGAAGTAATTTAGAGACTTCTGCTAAATCGTGGAAGGCATCTTGTAATTTCAAAGGAAAGCTCTAACGTACCTGTTTTAGCTCAACTTAATGCACATACCCATAATTGCCTAACTGGTTACGTTGTAGTTGTTGGAGCTCATTCAAATGGGGTTTAAAATGGAAAGGCTAACAGAACCTTCAGTAAAGAACTGGTAAGGCACCATATAATACTTTACTGGACAGGCATTATACCCAGCTTAACAAACACACACTTGTATGTTCAGCTGATAACTTTTTTGTTAATGCAAGAAAGGTGAGTAGGAATATAATATGTTATCAGCTTTTCTCCATTTCCTTTCAAACTGAAAGAAATAGAAAACATCCTGGTAGCCAGTTGGACAATATAAATTTTGGATGTTTCCAGATGTGTAAATAGGAATATGTATGTATGTGAAGTTAAATGCTTAACATTTTCAGATAACTTTTCTAAATACACCTTTGTTCCCTGGAAGTGTAACCCATATTAGTGCAGGAAAATCTTTTATGTCCTCACCCAAATACACCTACCCCTCGATTTACAAACATCCAATTTACAAATTTTCACTTGAACAAAGTGTGGAAATTTACACCGATTTTTTAATTTACAAACATAATTTTCACTACAATGAAGAACGACCCTGCAGCCAAGCTGTCCAAGGAGGACGACTGTAACCACAGTGCCCCTGGGGCGCAGAGCTCCACCAGCAACTCTGGCTGTGGCCGTGGAATCCCAGTGGTGCTGGGGCGGGGAGCCGGTGGGACATGGAACTCCGCCTGCAACTCTGGCCCTAGCCCCACCTGGAGAACCCCAGCAGCGGCGGCACTGAGAGCCGGAAGCCAGTTGGGGTGGAGAGTTCCCAGGGTAACCTAGCAGCTCTGCAGCAGGGAGCCAGCTGCGGCAATGACCCTTTCGACAGCCCCAGTCATTGGAATCTTAGAGGGAGGGAGTGTGGGGGAACCTGACAGCCTTGGGGCTGGGAGCTGGCTGGGGCATAGAGCTCCACCAGCAGCTCCAGCTCTGGGGAGCTGGCTGAGGTTGAGAACCCTGCTGTATCAGCCAGGGGAGCCCTGGGAGGGGGAAGTGGCAGGGCAAGGGGAGGGGATCTGGCTGAAAGAAAAAGCAACAGGCATGTGCAGGCTGACACACTTTCCGCAGCTGCCTGCTCTTCCCAGTTGGTTCATGTGCTTCCTCCTATTCATATGATCTTGACTGTGAATAATATTATTCTTCAAATATATTTGTTATTTTTCATGATTATGGGTGTTAAACATGTAAAAGTTTCTTCAGCAGGTGTTAGTAAGGCCAAGAAACCAAGGAAAGAGATATCCATGGCTACCAAACTTGGTGTATTAAAATAATTCAAGAGGGCTAGCGATCAAAAGACGTATGTTTGGCAATGAATTTGGCGACATTGACAGTGTGTATGATCTTCCTGCAGAGAAAAGATAAAAGATATGGCAGAAACGTATGTTGGTGGAGCTAAGTTGTGTCATATAACAAATGCCAGGGACGCAATAATGTGTAAACCTGAAAGACTTTTAATACATTGGATTGACAGCCATAATGAACACAACATGCCTTTGAGCTTCTTCATCATAATGAGGAAAGCTCTGTCTTTGTCTGAGGACCTGTAGAAGAAAGCCGAGAAAGACAGGCAAGTTGGGGCCACTGAAGTAACCTTCAAATCAAGTCACATTTGGTTTGAGCGCTTTAAAGTGCATTCACATTATAGCGTGTGTGTTATAGGAGAAGCAGCATCTGCTAATATTCAGGCAGCTAACATTTTCCCAGCCACATTGCAACAAATAATTGATGAAGGTGGATATTCTCCAAAACAATATTTAATGTTGATGAAATGGGGCTTTTCTGAAAAAGAACGCCTTCTCGAATCTTTATTTCAAGGGATGAAACAAAAGCAACAGGTTTCAAGGCCTTGAAGGATTGACTGACATTACTTGTTGGTGGAAATTTAGAAGGAGACATGAAATTGAGGCCACTCCTTGTTTACCATTCAGAAAACCCAAGAGCACTTAAAGATGTAAACAAGGCACTATTATCTGTGGCATGGCAGTCTAATCAAAAGATATGGGTGACACAAAAGACATGGCTTGATTACACCCCAAGCTACCTTTCAGCATTCATCTCTAAATATGGTGCTGAAAATAATCTCGATAATAAATGTCTTCTGATCCTCGATAATGCTCCTGGTCACCCTATCAATGTTGAAGACTATAGAGCTAACATTCAAGTGGTTTTTTGCCCCCATGTACCATTTCCATCTTTCAGACACTGGATCAATATGTCATTCCTACTTTTAAAGCTTATTATCTGCAATTGGTGATGATGTATCTCATATCTGCATCAGATAGAGAAGACAAACCAACAATTAAGCAGTTATGGAAGAACTACAACATCAAGATGGCTATAGAAAATATTGCAACTGCATGCAATATAAATACTCAAGGTGTCCTGAAGGGTGTTGGGAAAAGCTATTGCCGAAATATTTTCATGATTTCCATGGTTTTGAGGGTGAAGTGAAAGACATTCAAAAGACTGTCATGCAACTGTCAACTGAAGCTGGATTCAGTGAGGTAGACACAGATGATGTTCAAGACCTGTTATTCTCACACAGTGATGAATTCACTACAAAGAATTAATTCAGCTGGATGCAGAAAGGTTATCAGAAAAGGAGGAGGAAGAATTGGATGAACCACAAAAAACGCTGGACCCTAAAACACTCTCAAAATTCTTCAGAACATTTGAGGTAGCTACACAGATTCTTGATGACAATGACCCAAACTTAGAACAGAGTTCAGCATGCATGCGACAAACTCATGAAGCTGTTTGATGCTACGAGTTCTTGTATGATAGGAAAAAGAGGACTGCAGTGCAAACTTCAGTTCTATCATTTTTTCAACCCTCAACCTCATCACCTCCACCTAAACCCTCAACCCTGTCAGATGATCCTCAACGCGCAACCTCAAAAGTTGAAGACAAAAGCCCAATTAAGGAGTCACTAGAGAGCTGTCTTTTGGAGACAACACAGAGGATCCCAGGGAATTCTCGTCAATACCGCCTTCTTCACCATTATCCTAGAACTGACTAGTGGTAATAAATGTCATAAAGTAATAAAGTAGTGCTGTTCTTAATTTCATGATTGTATAGTATTGTAACATGTGGGAAAAATATTGGTTAATTTTTCTGGGAGTCAGGAACCAGTCAGATTTTTTCACATTGAAATTTATGGGAATTTCATTTTTGATTTATGAATCTTCACCTTACAAACAGTTTTCATGGAACGAATTATGTTCATAAATCGAGGGATAGGTATAAAATTTCCAATGAAGTTAAGTGAAATTTGGCCCAAGTGAGGACTGTGGTATCTGGCCATTTGTCGTTAAACTACTCTTTCCATAATGCATACAGTCACTGTCTTGTATTATTCTGTTCTAAACAAGGCATGTTTTGGAAGGCAGTTTGACACTGTTTAATGTGTTACTGAGGCAAGGTAGGAACATTGGAAAAAAAAGAAAAAAAAAAAGGCAGAAAAGAGTGTCCTCTTTCTTCTGGCACTGTAGAGCTTCCAAATTACATCTGTTCTTCGTACATTTTCCAGGAGAAGTTTCCCTAGATCCTGGTTTAATTACAACTGAGATGCAAAACCCTCCAGCAAACTCAATTTTCTCTATATATCATTTCATCCTCTTTTTTCCCCTTCCCCACAATTTATCTGAGCCATGTGCCAGGGTTCTGCTGCTGAACCCCAGCAGGAATCTGAGCAGATGCTAACCATTTAGGTTTATTAAATACATTCAGTTGTATTCCTCCCATCCCTTTCCTTTTTAGTCTGATGGCACCACTGCTAATCCGTTTGGGTAACATGCAAACAGCAGACCAGGACAAGGACTCTGAAAAATTCCTGTGTCTTTGCCTGGCTCCCAGAACAAAACGAATCAAAACCTTTCACTTTTATTAAATTGGTCACTACTCAAAAAGAAAGATTCACTGTATAATGAACAGGGGACTTTCCAGCGTCTGGTCAACGAGTAACCAAACCATGGCAAGCCTGTAGGTAAGTGAAGATGTCATGGAGCAGGACACCTGAGTGTAGCCAAGGGCTTCACTCAGTGGGGGCCTCAACAGGCCCATGACAAGACAGAGGAGTTATCTCAGCTCCATTCCACTCCCACAAATGTGGATGTAAATCTGAAGGCTCTATGCACTTGCTTGGCATTATTCACCTTTATCTGGTGTAGCACTAAATCTGACCCGCAGAGAGCTGGAGCAGGAGAGAAACAGGAGCACACAGGGAGGAGCAGAGGGGAAAGAAAGCGTCTAACAGTTCTCGCTATTTTTTCTATGTGCAGAATACATTTTGTTATGTGCACCAAGGCATGTGCAGATGTGCACCACCAAAAGAAACACATGCTGCTGGATGCCAGGTGGTCAGCACCCAAATCTCTCCTGTGTTGCTTCCCAAGTGCTCAGCTTACAGGGAACACTGGAGTCCAGGGAAGAAAGAAGAGGACAAGGAGGTAGGCGGGCTCAGGGACAGACACTTGGTGACACATGGCAGGAGGAGGAGCAATGGTCTGATGTTCAAGAGGGAGAGGTGTGGGTTGGATAGTAGGAAAAACTATTTCACCAGGAGCGTGGTGAAGCACTGGAATGCCCTACCTAGACAAGTGGTTGAATCTCCATTCCTAGGGGTTTGTAAATCCTGGCTTGACATAGTCCTGGCTGGGATGATTTAGTTGGGTTGATCCTGCTTTAGGCAGGGGGCTGGACTGGATGATCTCCTGAGGTCCCTTCCAGCCCTAGAAGTCTATGATTCCACGACACTTTAGGAGACCACCCTCTGGCCCAATGCACTGGGAAAAGCACCCCACAGGACGGGCGGCTCCTGGCCCGCCGAGGTGCAGGGCTGCGAGGACTTGTACACACAGCGGCTGCCGAGCCGAGGAGGCGGAGGCGGCGGCGGCGGCGGCGGCTCCCTCTGCAGGCGGGAACCCCCAGACCGCGTGCGCCCCTCTTGGGGCTCGGCCGAGGCGGGGCGGGGCGGGTTCGATGATGTCATCGCAAATCAGGGAGCGGTGAAATTTAACACCGAGCGCGGGAGCGGGGTGGGAGCAGTGGTTGCCTTGACTCTGCCGGCGGCTCGGCTCCCCAGCCAGAGGCAGGCTGCGCTTACCCGCGCGTGCCGTGCAAGCGCCGCTAGACACTTCCACCACCTCTTTGCAAAGGCCTGGGGTAGCCTGGGCACTGCGCCTACCCCAGACCCAGGACTTCTCCCGGCCGCCCGCCCCATCCCTGCGGCGGATGGCCGGCTCCAACGCGGGACTCTCCTCTCCGCACACCACGTGTGACCCCGAGTCCTTTGCTCTGGTTTCTACCTATGCCCGCCTCTCCCTAACTCCACCGAGCGTGTGAGCCCCCTCCCCTGCGCCATGTGGGGGGCGTGCTAGGACTTTTGCTCCGGGGGTGATTTGATGGACAGTACCTGACCCCGGAGCGGTTTGCTGTTGGCTTCTGTTTCCGCTTAGACCTTCGCTGCTCGGACAAATGCAGACAAATGCATTTAGGAGCAAAAAGGACAAGGAGTGGAAGCATCTCTCCCACAGCAAAAGCGTAAGTAAGCGCCCGACAGCCTGGGAGGGAGGAGGCGGCTGCAGGACGTTGTCCACCCAGTGCACGTCTTGTCGGTGTCTGGGAGCCGTGCGGACGGTTTAGTTTGGAGCTCCGCGTTCCCCTGGTCTTTGCAAGTTGCAAAACAATAGCATGTTTCAAAGGCCTCGCGCCAGCGGCTCTGTCAGCGGGGCTGTGTTAAAGCCATCAAGCCGAGCAGGAGGAAGAGTTTCTTGGCACTTTCCCCACTGCCGGCTACAACAGGCTTGGCGGAGTTAGCGACTTCCCGGTCTCCCTTCCGAAACGAGTTATGGGATTTGCTGATCTCCAACCCGCCCCCCGCGCCCGAGCTACCAGCTCCCGGGCTTGAGATGTCTGCATCGGAGCGGGGATACCGCGCTCCTTGCACGCTCAGGCGGGGAAACAGATGAACGGCGCTAGCTTGGCTCTGTCTAGCTTAGGAACCAGCGAGCCTTTCAACAGAAGGGAGCGGTTCAGGGGATCTCCTGCGCTGGGAAGCGAGAAGTTCGGGGCAAGGGGGTTGCGTTTGGCCGCAGCTACCGTCCCCTCCTGGGGACACGACAGCAGGAGCTGAACGGCTGCCGGGGCTAAACCTGCCTGTCTGGAACCCGGCAGGGCCCGGCAGACTTTGCCGTCTGCGGCGATCGTGGCTGCCATCTGCGCGCTGATGGAGATAGGGCAGCAATGCGCGCAAACTCCGGAGAAGGGGCATGCCGCCTTCCTGCCAGCTGGGGCAGCCCCTGACGCCCAAGTAGCTTTCTCCTAAGCACTAGGAGCGGGGGGGCTGCTCGGCCTTAGCTGCAGCCCCCGGCCAGCTCCACTCGGGCTAGGGGCTAGCTAAAGAGGCCGCAGAAATGAATCAGCCGATGCAGCCCCGCGAAGACCTAGGGGCGCGTGGGGGCAGCTCCCGGATCCGCGCTTCCCACGTGCAAATTGCCCACACCCGGGTCGGAGGCTACCTGCAAGGGGCAGACAGCCGGGCTGGGGCGGGGAGGGTGAGATCCGACCCAAGTTTGGTGGTTTCACCCCGGGCGCAGAGCCACGACTCAGATCGCACCACGGCGGCCGCGCGCAGTCCGGCCACGCTCCGAAGGGCGCCCCCTGTCCCTCCCCAGCGACTCCCGGGCCGCCGGTTTACGGAGCCGCGGCGGCTGCCTGGACAGCCACCGGCACTGAACAAGCCCGTCCCGCCCCTCGAGCAGCCCAGCCACGGCCGGCTCCCCGCGTCCCACACGCCCAGGCGTCAGCAGCCGGGTGGCGTCCCGCACCTGCCTGCAGCTGGGGCGCGCACGGAGCCGGGCACAGGGCGCAGCCCCGTGGCGCGGCCTCGGCGCTGGTCTCGCGCGGGTGGCGTTCCCCTGGCGTGCCCCGCTCTCCGGGCTGCTCGGGCGGCGGCGCGTGCGCACACAGCGCTGTGCTGCCCCAGCCCGGGCTGCAGGGAGCGCGGAGGGAGCCGTGTGCGGGCCTGGCGAGGTCGGGGGCCGGCGGGCGGGGACCCGGGGGCGCTGTGTGCCTGCCTTTGCTGGCCCGGCGTGGACACGCGT